>NC_069141.1:78950554-79552387 GCF_943734755.1 Anopheles moucheti
CACTGCTTTGAAGGATTCGATGATGTGTGAGTTTGATAGTCGCATATCGTTGGCACTGGATTCGTTCAAGAAGGATGTCAACATCGCTGGATCCCACACTCACATGACACCGGTGCTCAACACTATCATCCATCCGTCGAATGCCGCTACTTACACCACCGATACACCTCGTCACGCACACTCGGCGCTAACGCAAGGCTACAACGCGCTTACTAACGCACCGAAACGCAGACTTGTCGATCGCTCCCCGCCGACTGATTCATCATCCGCCCCACTTCTTCACGGGACCGCTTCCACATCCAGCCTCGATTCTGTTATAAAAACGGTTCCCCTTGAGGAGCCCAGAACCTGGATTTATCTCACCCGAATCGCCCCTGAGGTCACCACAGAGGAGGTGACCGAAATGGTTATAAAGCTGATTGGAACCGAATCGGTCATCGTACATAAACTCATTGCTCGCGATCGTGATACGTCAACACTCTCCTTCATCTCATTCAAAGCAGGGGTTCCCGCTTCATTCCGGGACACCGCATTGTCAACAGAAACGTGGCCTAATGGTATCGTTTTTCGCGAATTCATCGATAACCGGACCCGCGCACAAAACGTCTGGCGACCAGCTCGGACCAATAATATTGATCCGGTAACTGTTCCTGTGGCACTTAGCACTCAGGTCTGCACCGATTCAGCGGATGCTCAGCTACCTCAACTCGAAGCGAACCGGCCCAGATCAGCCAGCCCTTTTGCGCTGCCTATACAAACGTTCAACCAGTAACCAGGTCAACAACCTCCTCCTCACGCATAATAATGAACACGTCACTTAATATTTACTATCAGAACACACGAGGCCTGCGCACGAAATCATCAGCACTACGCGTAGCCACGGCCGATACTGATTTCGATGTGCTTTTGTTTACCGAAACCTGGCTCGATGGGTCGATCCCATCATCGCTTTTGTTCGATGACAACTATTTAGTAGTTCGCTGTGACCGCAATACTAACAATAGTTGCTACGCCCGTGGTGGTGGAGTACTCATCGCTTGTGCCTCATCATTATCCGCTCGTGTATGGCCTGTCACAGTCTCTCTCGAATTCGTCCTGGTATCGATACAGCTCTCACACTCAAAGCTCTTCATTGGCTGCATATACATCCCGCCAAACCGTTCAACCAATGAGGAAACTTTATCTCTTCTGACGGAGGAACTCATCAGAGCCAGCGAAAGATGTAACAACAATGACATGCTGCTTATCTTCGGAGATTTTAATCTTTCATCTTTATCGTGGCTACCACAAAGCTTCTCCACACCTCTCAGCACTACATCTTTCACGTACTATCAGACCAATTCATCATCGCAATCGATCAACGGGTTCCTCGATGGGATTGCAGCGAATGATTTGTTCCAATTAAGTGGAATATGCAATATTTATAATCGTCAACTCGACTTAATAATTGCAAACCAACAGTCAGCGGAAGGCTGTTCCGTTATACTTCCTTCCAATGATCCGCTATTGCCGTTGGACAACCATCACCCGGCACTCGAGCTGTCTATATCCATACGTCCACCAGATTCATTGCCGCTGCGTGATTTCTCTCGTGAAACTAGTTTAAGATTTAATTTTAAGAAACTCGATGTGTATAAATTCCGTTCCTTTTTGTCTTCCGCAAATTGGAGTCCTTTCCACGATGCCTCTTCTCTGGATGACGCCCTTTCCACGTTTAATTCCATCATCACCTCATCCTTTCCCTACTGTTGTCCCATTATTAAGCCCCAACGTCATCCCCCATGGTCCGATAGAACTTGGCATTCCCTAAAAAGAGACCGAAAACGCGCTCTCCGCATTTTCCGTATTTCACGATTAGATCTCGATAAACGTATATTCAAATACGCTTCTACGGCATTTCGGATCTACAACAGAGCTCAGTACGGATCATTTATCGCCCGACTTCAGTCGCGTCTCTCTAGATATCCTGCTTCCATTTGGTCTTTTGTCAATTCCCGTCGTAAATCATCTTCTATCCCTCCTTCCATGTCCTTTGGACAATCCACTGCCTCATGTCCCGCTGATATATGTTCCCTGTTTGCAAACCATTTTTCGAGTGTCTACGCCGACCCCACTGTTGCCTCAGGTGCCGATTTGTCTGATGCGATCTCCGGTGCTCCGGCGGATATCATTGACATGTGCTTTATTGACTGCAATGGGGAGATCATATCTTCCGCGCTTAAACATATGAAATCGTCGAATGCGCCTGGTCCCGATGGAGTACCAATGTCTGTTCTTAAGTGTTGTAGTCAAGTCTTGATGCCCTTCTTAATGTCACTCTTCACGTGGTCAATCCGCGAGTCCTGTTTACCGTCCCTTTGGAAATCTTGTGGTTGGTTCCCATTTTTAAAAAGGGTGACAGGACTCAAGTTACCAACTATAGAGGAATCCCCAAACAGTGTGCAATGTCTAAAGTCCTCGAGTTCATCGTTAATTCCCAACTGACCCCATGTGCTCGTAGTTATATGTCTCAAAATCAACACGGTTTCATGTCTAGAAGATCCGTTGTAACTAACCTGATGTCATTCGTTCCTCTTTTGTTTGAAAATATAGACGCTAAACGCCAAATCGATGTCATATATACAGATTTTAAGGCCGCGTTTGATCGTGTACCGCACAAAATTCTTATTAGTAAACTAAAAAAAATTGGCATCGGTGATCCACTTCTCGGATGGCTTGAATCTTTCCTTTCCGGGCGCTCATGTTGCGTCCAGCTTGGTGCTCATACCTCGAATCCTTTCCCATGTCCTTCTGGTGTGCCGCAAGGCAGTGTCCTAAGCCCTTTGTTGTTTTCTTTGTTTGTGAATGACCTCTATTCTGTTCTCCCTGCTGATTGTTTCCTCTTGTTTGCCGATGACCTTAAGTTGTTCCTACCTATTTCCTCCTCCATGGACTGTATATCGCTTCAATGTTACTTAAACTTATTTTCAAATTGGTGCTCTGTAAATGGCTTAACTTTATGTCTCCCTAAATGTAGTATTGTTTCATTTTGCCGCTCCTCCCAACCCATTAGTTCCATATATCATCTTATGGGTACTCCATTGGATCGGGTTTCATCTGTTAAAGACCTGGGTGTGTGGCTTGACCACAGGCTTAACTTTACTTTGCATTTCGACAAAGTAATCAGTAAGGCATATAGCTCCTTAGGTCTCCTTCGCCGCATTGGATCAGACTTTTCGGATCCTGTATGCTTGAAAACTCTGTATTGTAGTCTCGTCAGACCAATACTCGAGTTTGCCAGCATAGTGTGGTCGCCTTCCTCTCCTTCTTCCATCCTCAGATTCGAAAGAGTGCAAAAATCGTTTACACGCTTTGCATTCCGTAGAATTTTTGGCTCTGGTTTCCAGCTCCCTCCCTATCCTGAGCGTTGTAAGTTTCTTGGGCTTGAGTCCTTAGAAAATAGACGAACTCACGCTCAAGCCACGTTCATAGCCTCAATTCTCCTTCATGAAGTTGATGTCCCTGGTATCTTATCGTCTATGAGTTTATATGTTCCATCTCGTCGTCTCCGTTCCCGTCCTCCCCTTGCTATAGCGAAACGGCGTACTGAATTCGGAGCGAGTGATCCTCTTTTAACATGTATTCGTCTTTTCAATGGGTTTGCCACTTTCTTCGACTACGGTTCTCCTCTTTCTGTTTACCGAAACCATCTTCGGACTCATATTTCCTCTTTGTAACCATTTTCCTTTCCCATCCTGTCTAACGTTTGGTTTCTCCTTTTCCCCCTCCCCTTAATTCTAATTTAATTCTAAGCTTTTTTTTTTGTATATCCTTAAGGAAAACAGAAATAAATTACAATAATAATAATAATACAGTTATAAAAATACTTTACGAGTTTTGGATGTTGCCCAAGGATGAAGGATTATGTATTTTTAATGTGCCAGTTGGGTATTTACCAGCATAAAAAAGCCCAAAAATCAATCTTCTACTATCAGCAAACAATAGTTCGTAAAACTTCAACTTTATCATGAAAAAGGCGCAGAGTGACGTCACCCCATTTATTATTCATAATAGTGTTTAATTTGCATTATTAATGTATGAATAAATATTTTGTTCAAATTTGTGATCGTGTTCAAGGTCCACTGTTAAATTATTTACATGAAGTACCAGGCGTCTCCATTGAAAATTTTCATAATTATTGCATTTTTTGGGTAATAGTGGTTGTGAATTTAAAAAAAAACAAAATACGGTGCTTCTTAGCAGCGTTAGCTATAAATTGAAAATAGCTTCTTTGTCAAAAATATATAGAAAGTCTGAAGAATTCTAGCACCAACTAGGTACATTCTAGTTCAACACTACAGCATAATCCACAACATAATACATAAATGTTTCCGAATTGACCAGTTGATGCCCAAAGTCTTAGTAAGAACTTGAATTCGTATGTTTGTTGTTATTATCATAGTTTTCTTCCTTGCCAACTTGTGCGGATTCTAAAACTTCTAAAGGCATTCTATTTAACGCCACCTGGTGGCGGGTTCAGAACTAAACTTAGCTAAAGAGTTTTCACAAAGTATTTTTTATCTCTTGAATTGATTTCTTCATGATTTCTTCATGGTTAATTGTGTAAGCAGATAATGTTTAAAGTATAAAACTCCTTACCCGAATTAAAGAATTCTTAAAGATCACTAACTTTAACCCTGACAATTGTAATGTAAGCATGGGTTTCATATTTGTGACTCTTGTGAATTTATTCGTCGTTAGATTTATCAAATTTATCTTGACAGTGATCTAGCTTATAGCTTCAGTAACCTTGACACTCATAGATTAATGATATAATGATTTTTCTACACAATCTCTCTAGCATTGTGATCTGATTTAAAGTAAACTGTTGTGCTTCTGAACAGACGAACACGTTTAAATGAACTGTTCACTACTGTTCTGCCGTTACGAAACACTAAGTCGGCAATTTAGTGTCTATCCATAATCAAAGTGATTCAGCAAATCCAAACATTAACAGGCAGCGACCCCCCAAACATCACTTTCAGGACGGCACCATCTGTTGAGCCTCCCGTAGCGAATGGAGAGGAAATTCAATTCACCATCACTCCGAAGCCTGCCGGAAGTTGACAAGCGTCTTCTGGTTGGCAATCTTAAGGATCAAACCACCGGCCTCCCTTATCTGTCTGTTCTTTGTTTCCTTCTCGCGCACACATACACACACACACACACACGCACACGCTCATGTGCAGCGTATCTCACGGTGTTCCTCACCGGAAGGAAGTCTCACAGCACCGGAACCGGCGGTAGTCGATGGAAGAGAAAATAATTTCCCACTAATTACGTGTTTCCAAATTAGATTGCCGTATCATGCCGCCGCCACTTTGTGACCGCATCACGGCATGTGAAGGTTGCCCGCTGCCCGCCGAAACCGAACATCACACAGCTCGCATAGCAATCACGCTGGATGGCTGCTGGACTGTCAGTGCGCGCTAATAGAAGTGTCAGGATGTGGATTTTGTTACGCTGACGCAACATGCGCCTGCCTTGTTCTAGCGCGTGTACGTGAGACTGTTCGCTGTCCCATTGAATACGATCATGGGTACATGGGTTTTGCCGCTGTCGACATGCCCACGGAACGGTGCAACGGGTTCGTACCTCGTTCGAAAATCGATAACTTACAACGGGGTCAACTTGGGGTTTGGAATTCATGGCTCCACGATGGGGGGTGGGGGTGCATCGGGAGTTCCTTTTTTTTCTATCGGTTTCATAACAACTTAAATTATTCAACTCAGTGCGCTCAACCCGATCACCATCCCCAACCCAACCCACCCCGAACGTCGTCCACGGCACGCCGAACGCAATCAAAACATTATCGGAAGGTCCTGTTGTTGCGCTTCGTTTGTTTGTGTTATGATGAACATAATTTACCATCGTTGCTGGTTGTTGTTATTGAACCGCCCAGCACTCACGGTCCCCACCCAGTTTGGACTCTGGTTTCGAGGGTGGAAAGGGTGATTGAATCGGTGAAGACAACGAGAAAAAAATGGCACCTAAAAGAATGCCCCGGGAACGGGACACAGTAGGGAGTAGGTCGATATTAACCTTTTTTTTCGGTACGATGAAAGTTTCCAAGCTCGCCTATCCGTACCCTCTTCTCACACACACATTTTTTTGCTTTTCCCAGCAGCAGCAAGTTATGCCGTAGAAAATGTTGAATGAAAAATTGATTGAAATTCTTCATTTCGTACTGGGTGCTGGGAGGGAAAGGATAGAACTTGAACGTTTCTTAGTTTTTTGCAAACAAAACGGCTGCAAAACAGGGCGAAACAGACTGGAAAACTGCCACCACCCACAAATATTCACGCGCACACACACATCCATATACACACAGAGACGGATTATTATGAAACGGGCAAAACAAATGAATAAGTAAATATTTTTCGCTTCCTTCCGTTTCGCAGGCGCACGTGATTTTCCCTTTTCGCATTTGACGGTACCATCCAGTTTCCTTCCCCGAATCGGGGTGTGCTTTCAGCATTCGAAACCCGCAGGAAGCATGCCGACGGTTGTTTGTGTTGTAATGATCCTTTTGTTTGGCATGATTTTTGACCAGAGAAGGCACGGACGGTCATTTGCTTCCCGCACCGGATCCGGACGAGCACACTTTAATGGGAAAGAAATCGAAGCCGTTGTACTGCTGGGGCGGTTTCTATTGCGCCGGTACGGTAAAAGTTTCCCAGAATGCTGAGCCGCTTATAAGGTTTACTTCTCATCATTACTAAATTCATGTTTACAGAAGGCGATACAGAGGTTGGTAGGGTTTGTAAGGCGATTTAAAGTGCCCAATGAGAGTATTCCTTTAACTAACCTTAAATTCAATTGAAAAGATAAAGCCGCAGATAGTTGTGGGTTCTACTCTTTTTTAAAGCATACATTTCCAAAGCTTTCAGTGAATTAGTCAATATACTCACATAATAGGACTAATTTGAACATGGAAAAAATCCAAAAGGTGAAAGGATTACAGATCTACTTCCGTATTTTCTGTTTCAACTTGAAGAGAAATAGCTCGAACTATGAAATTTTAACTCAAAAATCCTATATAAACCTCTTTAGTAGATGATTTAATATAGAAATAAAGGAACGAAATTAAGGTATTGTATGTACAATTTCGTACCGTGTATTTTTTTATTGAAAATTTCCTACAACATCATTAAAAATTGATTTTACAAGGTATTTATTCCAGCTTTTTCACAAATTCCTCAACACTCCTTGAATTCTCGTCTATTGAGTTCATTGATTTGAATAATTCGAGTCAACTCACTCAATTAAAATGATATGTATTGCAGTAAGGTTTGCCATATTTTTGGCGTTACTAAATCCAAAATTCCGCCAAATAAATTTCTTGCAGCAAACGATAGACATCACCCCGGATTATCCTCAGAATGAAGAAGAGAAATAAAGCTTCCCGAAAGCGGCTGATAACTTGGCATGATTTCGCTAACAAAATTGAAATACACAAATACAATCAAAAGTTTTTATTCACATATATTCAAATAATAAATAAAAAAACACTCCAGTTCTACCAATTCTGCCTTTAATGGGCCTTCATTATGCAATCTTACTTGTACACCCAATGCTTTAAACTGCCTCACAATTTTTCGGCAGAAAGCTTAATCAGATGTCGACAGTATTTTAAATTTGGCAAGACATAAACATATTGGATTCTAGTTAGTCATAAGGAACTCTATCGAAATTCCGGAGGAAAAATAGCATATTGTTATATTCTTGAAGCAAAGTTCGGCAGCTTAAAAATTTGAACATAAATAGAAGAAAATAATATTTACAACATCCACAAATGGTGCCATAAATCCATTTTTATCTTCACCTAATATTTCATACTCTCAATAAAGGTGCACATTTAAGAAAAATATAATATTACCGAAATAAATCTTTTATAAGCTGGGCATTGCCATCGTGTTATCTACGACCATTGCAAATAATATCCTCAACAGCTTGGAAAGCTTTCCACTACATTTCCCCTACAACCGAAGGAGGCAAATGGTGAAAAGTTCCTCCATGTGAACGTTGATGCCACATTGTCTTGAGTGGTGCTAAATAGAATTGTGTTATATCATCTTCAAACCCACACACACACGCACACAAACACAGCGCCACACTTGAGCGAAGGAAAAGTTTCTATCCTTAGTGCCATTTACACATTTCAAACACATTTACACCCAAAACCCCATTCCGACAACGAACAGCTTACACACCACAATCGTTGGCCAAAACTTTGTTTTCAAAACTCAACTCGTACGTAGTCGCGTGTGCATAAATTTTCTTGTACGTATCAGCAAAAAGTGAGATAAATGTAACGCAAAAAAAAGGGTGACACTAACGCTACGGAACGATCTCGATCCATCGATACGGTGGACATCCCGAGCCGTGCCGTTGACGTGCCGTCCCCGTTGAGCCAATATTGGTTTTTGCTGAGCCGGAGCGTGATTCTCGGGTCGTAAAGTGAAGGCTGCCGTTTCGGAAAAGTTTGCAAAACTGCCCACACACACACACACACACACTTGCGGGTGTGCTCGTCCAGACATCAGCTGCTAGACGCATTCATAATTCAATCCTAGAAGTGATTGACATGTTGAATCGTGGTGCTGATGTTTCTGCAACGGTCGGCATAAAGCCGGTACCCGGGCACAGGCCGGACCGATTCGTTTTCGCTGGCTGAGCCCAGTCCCACGTTCCACCGCGGGCTTCAGCCTCCATCCGCTTCCGCTTGCGGTTGCAGATAAGTGGACGGTTTCTTTGTGGGCCCCAATACGGGGTCCAATCGTCAGCCGACACTAAATTTGAACAGCCCCCGTAAAGTACTGGGGTAAACAGCGGCAGTCAGCCTCGAAAGGCGCAAAAAAGGAATGGCTCTTCCCGCACTTGCCAGCTGGGTGAGATGAAACATTGGTCGAAATGGGGTAATCACATCATTTGAGGCCGCTGATTTGCGATGCGTCCATCGGTATCGCAACGTTTGAAGCGTGCATTGCCTTTGATTGACATGACGGATGCAGTTGACGGGTGCATGTACGAGGGCAAACTGTTTTATCCCACTCGGCATTAAAACATTCAGCGATGCTTGAGAGTATGTCAATCGTTTCAGCTCATTAAGCAAATTCAAGCTTACTCTATCGAGCGGTTTGTGCGGGAAGGTGTATAAATTGTTGGTGGCTGAGCGCCCATCTGGCTACATGTTGAAAAACCGACCAAAATTCGCAAGAAGTAATTAAATATATCCCAAATAGTTTAATTCTTTACAAGATTTAGCAATATTTTTTAGTATGAAAAAGTAGTATTAAGAAGGAAAACCGAACACTACATTTAACAAAATTAAACAAAGTAAAAAGAAAGTGTAAGAAAGTGCATAGAATAGAACATAGAGAATAGAGATTCATTAGTTCTACATTGGGCCGGTGCAAACCGATATCGATAAAAGGATAGTAGAGATAGGCGAAGGAACCGCTTAAAAAGACACCAAACAAAACAGCGAGAAACAGAGGTGTACAGAGGAAAAAAGGGGGTAAAACATCCACAACAGCTGGACAACAATGTAGTGACAACGAGTATCGACAATCGTTACGGCAGGCAGAGACGTATATGTGTACACAATGCTAGTAGCGTAATAGGAAACCATACAGTACAGTCGACAGGAAACAATCAAAACAATAAATCCAATCATCCGAGGCACACACACAAACACCCCAGTGAGCATAACACACATTCAAGACAGGAAGAGAAACACTGACGTTATTGTTGTATTCTGTTGTTTGCTTTTTTGTTTATTGGGAGACCAACCTTTCCGTGGCACTAGGGCACCTTCTGGCCAGAAGATAAATTTTTTGACCACGAAAGCTTTCAATACACAGAGAATAATGGGAGTTGTTGTGATTTGGTCAATTGCGATGTATACGGTGGGTATTTTTGTTTTAGTTTTAGCACCATTCAAACTTGGAGAGGAATTTTTTGTTCTAAAACTAACTATAACTTTCGTTGGAATGGTAGGAAGTTTAAAGAGGATGTGTTAAGGATTTAGGTGAGGCTGATTTTCTTTAAAAAATATCTGTTCTACATTTCCCAAGCAAAGCATAGTTGGAGGCTTAAGGGGAATTCTACTTTAAAGTACTAGAATACGTATACGTTTGAAGCAAAGATTTGCTGAAGTTTAGAAGGTTCGACAGAGCAACATTTGGGAAGAATCCAGCTTTAAGCGAGTAGCTTCGCACCGGTCATCCGATACATTCACATCCAACGCTCTGTGCCGGATGGATTTGGTAGGAAAAAGCCACTAATATCCCTAATTAATGACATCCGTCCAACTGTGTATCCCCCCGAGAGGGCACACAACTACTGCGCCAACGGCGAGCCAATTTTGCTGACACTAACCTAATCATCCGATCGTTTTCGTATCGATGATGGACGAAGCTAATCAAAACCGAAGCACACGGCAGAGGGTCAAAGGGACACAAGCGCGCCTGCCCCGGATGTAACTCAATCAGTTCTGTAAGCAAGGGCGAGACATTACCACCAATAATGACCTGATGCACGATCGGGCACGCAAACGGACCCGCTCGTACACTCATCGATTGGTGCCTGGACCGTGGTGTGGGAAATGGCCGGGAAAAACAACAAACGCCAACGCTAAGCCAGGAAGAAAGCCGGTCCTTTTGGTGGGTGTACGTACTAGTGAAGTTGGGCACCCCGGTCGGGACGGAAGACGCAAGCGAAGCGAATGCGCAACGGAAGAACATAGCCGTAGAAGGCGGGAGTCCACGAGAGGTTTTTACTGCGACGGCAGCAGTTTCCGACTGTTTGGACAATCTTTTCGACGCCGGCGACAACACCTTTGCGGCGTGCAACACGACAAATCGGAAGGGTGGAATCGGTTTAGAAGAAGCGGAAGAGCGCAAATCGATGAAAAATTCCACGCATGTTTACCGTGTGTGGGAATATTTCCCCCACCGGTGCTGGTGGAGAAAACAAAAACCAGACACGAACTCACACCAGGCTGAATAAATTTGTTTCCTTTTCGCAGTTACTTTGTGCTTTTAGTCAATCGTTTCCGTTACGCTCAAACGACTTCTCGTATGGAAAGAAAGGGTGTACCGAAACAATGCAAGGAAAAACGTTCGAAACACGAATCGTGAAGGATAAAAGAAAAGAGAAATAGAGAAAGAGAGAGAGAGAGAAGAGAGAGAGAAGAGAGAGAGAGAAAGAGAATAAAGGTAATAACGGGAGGTAGTAGAGCGATGGGTAAAAGTTTAACAAATTAAAAGAAAAGAAAACCAGAGCCAAGAACAAACAAGAAACCCAAGTTTTACAAGTACAAGAGAGTAAGAAGTAAGAATTGGAAACGTTCACAAAGAAAACGAAATTACCTATGGATATTCAAGCTTTCAAGGAGCATATCCCAGTAATCGGTTCTATGTAGATATGTATATATATAAAACGAATCAGAAACACGTACATATATGTAAAAATCATAATCAGATTTGGTTGTATTTTTTTTTTGGCAGTTGTTGTGAGAAGAAACACATCATTAATAGAGGTTCGGAAAAGGTTGGCAAAGCGATGTATTTTTATTTGGTTGGTTTGTTGTTGGAAGCATTTACTTGGACTTTGTTGGAGGTTACTTTTACGGAGGTGATTTTCTTGTTTGTGTGTAAAGTTGGTAATTTCTCTCCGTTTGTTCACATACACCGGGGCGAAAATGGTGCGGTGAAGTGAGTAACTGGTCGAAAGGAATTGAGTGGGTAGGGCGAAGATTGAATGTAGCGAACTAAAAAGTCGACAGATGATGGCAAACGCTTTTTTTGTATCGGAGGCAAGGCAACGTGGTAACGTTTTTTTTTTTTGCCCAGACCCTCCGGTAAGCTGTACGCCGAAAGTTTGGTTCCGAAAATTGTGTTTGAAAGTTGTGCTGAATAAAAGTTCTTGTTTTTCGTACTTCCGTGAACATGTGGCCACAACACAACGTGTAAAGGGGCACAGTTGATGCTTAAGGGTAACCATGTGCTCTAAAAACAGAGTGAAACTGTTCAGGCCACAACTAGCAAATAGGGCACATTTGATAACGGAACAAGTGATTCAATAATAAACAATTGAACGATTAGACGAGAAAATCATAAGTAAGTAAGTAATGAAACAAAGACACATAAATAATTAAGAGGAAATCGAAACACAACACGACGTACAGAAACAGTAAAACCCTGTTCAGAACGGTTCAGATCGAAAGAAAAACATCCAAGGAAAACGTGAAAGGCACATCGGTATGTACAGACGTAGGGAAAATGAAAAGAAAGACACAAAAGGACAAAACACAAGAACAACGGAAGAAGGAAACAATGACAGACAGTACAACGAACATGATCACACGACGTTCAGCAAAAGAGAAAATGCGAGATAAAATGGAACGGAGTAAAAGTAGAAGGCAAACGAGAGTGTTTAAAAGAGCACACCGCTGCCAGAAGTTTTCGTGAGTTAAATGGCACACCGGGAGCAACCCAGCACGAAAGGAGGTTACGGTGTCAGGGGTGGGGGGTGAAAACATTTCATCATTTAAAGTGCGATAGTTCCGTTCGGACGGCTAACGGTGGACCATATATAGGCTATGACAAGCTTCGGAACGGTGCAGATAAGCGTTCCAATCAAATGTTACAGAAAAATGTTTCCCACCCACACGGTGGCGCAAGGAAACATCGCAATGTGGCGAAACATTGACGAAAGGATGCAGTAACAACTTGTGTTCAACAGTGGCATTTTGATGAGAACGAGTAAAATAACATGATAAGAGTGAAAAGAGAGAAGGTATTGCACAAAAAGGAGCGTAAGTGGCATAGCGCCTTCTTGACAAGCGTTTTTGTAGAGTTCTCGACGTGAGATTGCAAGATGGCGGGAAACGGTGTGAAGTACGGAGAGTTTCCCGGTTGTTTGGCTAGGAGATGGGCAGGGTTAGCGAGTCGGGGTAAATGGCACAAAGAGGCTGTGTTTTAGGGTGCGGGTGATGAAGAAACAGAGTGGTGCACGGTGCAATGATGAGGTCCGGTGCAGGGCATCGAGGGAACGAGAATGTGTGTAAGAGAGCGAAAGATAGGAGAGCGAGCGAAACAGAAAACAGAGTGAGGAACATGTCGAGGACGGACGGACGGACGGACAGACAGGCAAGAGCATGGCATGGCATGGCAAAAAAACGGTACAGTGGAGCGGGCAGGAGATGCATGCATAAGCGGAAACGGGAAGTACTTACGATGGTGGGGGCGACGGTAAAGGTACTTGGTGGATTTTCCACGTCGCCTCGGACATCGAGTGCTCGTCGGCGGCGTAACATCTCCAGAGCGACTGTATCAGCGTCGCGGCCGGTTGCCGGCGCCGGATCATGTGCTTCTGTCGCTGCTGCTGCTGCACCTTCAAGGCGAACCCGCTGCCAAGGATACCCTGCGAATAGAAAGGCACACGATGGAATGATTAAATGAGCAGGGCGCTATATAACGCTGCGCACTACAGGTAAAGTGTGTACCCCCGTTTCGGGCACGGATCGCGACACACATAAATAATCACAATTGCATCGACCGTATGGTGCACCGAGATTAATTCCATGCAATACCGGGAGCAAAACGAGGTCTTATTACGTGCGCTCCGGTACGCAGATGGTGATTATTTACTGAGCAAATTGTAACAGGGAAGATTTTTATTGGAATAATTTGAACTTTGGTTGGAAAATTAGACGAAAACCATAAAAATTCCTTTATTTAAGTCTTTATGTTTTGCAGAATAAACTTAAATTCATATCTGACACTTGAGGTACTGCGAAAGTACGAATGAGTATTGAACTTATCAGTGTAAACGCTCTTCAGCGGGTTTGTTTAGTTTTTGACATTTTAGCTGTCAAACATAAGTAATCAAGAGCGACAACTACACTTATGCAAATCTTCTAAAGTTTATGTAAGACATTTTAAAGTGCTTTTGGAGATTTTTCTTCCAAGGATCTTTTCATCACCTTCAGCACTATTAAAGCTGCTGTTAACAAGTGCTGTGCAGAGCTCAAATTACTTGCCACGTTCTTAAACATTCACTACAACACCGTTACATTCGGGCACAAAAGAGTAGGAAAGTTTCACACAATAATTGGCATAAATTGCACACTGAAACCCTGGATGGGGTGTTCTGGACGACCTGGGCAGTGCCAGGTAGAGCACAAGCACCCAGAAACGTGAACATGAATGTAACCACCATCGGAGAATGAGTAGCACAATAAGAGGAAATAAAAAGGAGTAACGAAGAAGCCAGCCGTTGTAAGAAGCACTGCCAAAGGTAGACCAACTTCCAAGAAAGAGGTCAGAATGCAAGATTTATCCTCTCAGCTGGAGAGTCGATGGCCTAGAAGGGGTTAAAGAATCTGCCGCTCGAAATGCCACTAGTGTCCCCTTTGGATGTCTTTTTTTGTTGCGAGTGTACGTTTTTGTGTGTGTGCGCACGGTGTCCCACTTCAAAAGTGGGCAGGTTGTACGACTGCTCAACCGAGAGCCACTTCACATTGGTGAGGGTCAAGCATGACGTGCTTTAAAAATATTATACACTCGGGAGACTCAAGCCGTACCCGTTAACCGTTTGCGATGGGAGAAAATGAAAAGTCCTGTACGACTTCTGGGCATGTTGCGTAAGACAGACGGGATGAAGATTGCACGAACTACAAACAGCGTGGACGGGCAACCAGGGGCAACAACGCAAGTTGTGTCGGGAGCAGGCAATCTTGCGCCTTTCAAACGGCTTTCAAGTTTAAGTTTTGACGTGCCCTGTCGTACTGCAGACGGTCGGCACACGTTGCCTAGTCGACCGAGTTTTTCCTCGGTTTCCCTAGCGGCCATCACAATGCAAAAGGCACGTGCTTAAAAGTTCATTCGTTTTATGTTCAAAGTTTCTCAGTAACTTATTTATTTATTCGTCTGCTTTATTTTTTTGGCTAAGTGCTTTCCGACGAACCTTACCGAATCGGGTTTGGGCGAGCTAGGCGCTAGGCGAATAGTTTGAACGATATTCGTTCCGCCGCTCGATTGGCGAAGGTGCCGTAGCGTACAAACTGGATGCTGAAAGTTTTTCCAACTCAACGAGCGGGAGGGCAAATTTCGTGCCCCTTTTTTTTGTTTTTGGTTTTCTCACCCCTGGCGGGACTAAAATCAGTCATTTTTCAGATTGCTTCTAATTGAATTTACGACCCGGACGGAAGTGGTCTATGTCGTAATAATATTTCATTTTCACATCATATTCACGATGAATGATGGGAGGCAGATTTTTGCGGTATTCACATTTCTGGCTTACCCGTAGCCGGATACGAATCTGGTGTTCTGCAACAAAGTCGGGGATAAAGTTGTTAAAGTGGAGTTCCCCCGTAAGATGAATCCCCCCTAAATCAGGCAGAGGAGTTACTGTATTTATTGCTTTTGGAAATGGTCTAATGTTTTTCATGGCTTCCGGGCTTTAACTTCAATTTAAAATTGTTCTTATTTTGTTTTGATACTTCACTATGAGACATTTTGCTGAATGGATCGTGAACGTTTCGATTAGTGATTTTTTTTTTTTTTTTAGAAAATTGTTAAGTGAAGTCTAGGCTTTGAAATCGAGTCGCAATAATGAGCATCTAAAATCTCAAAATCTTCTCTTTTAACACATTTTTTTTATTAAATTTGCAATCGAATGCTAATAGATAATCGTTTAAACATAAAACTTCTTCCAGTATTCTGTACAATATTCTTAAATACTTTTTGGAAGCAAGAATAGCTAGTCTTTGGGGGATTTGTTTGAACATTTCATAACAACTGTAGACATATTTTCATGTTCCATATTTTATAGCATTGTTGTTTAATTTCTTCACAGTGCCACTGTCCGAAGCAACCGTTTTCAGGGTTGCCCTTTCACCTATCTTATGTTGCATCGTCCAACACCAACGTACATGACCCTCCCCCAGGTGGGGTATGTTTTCCAATGTGTAAAGGGCACTGATTTATACGCACCCAGCAGTGTAAAGACACCCATAGACAAAAGGCGAAGATACTTTCCAAAGGTGTCTTCTATAAATCAGACCAGCTTAGCCGTATGCGGGATGGAGCATAGTTTTACCGGACCGGAGCGACCGATCCGAACCAGTAGCAGCAGGAAGCAAGACATTACAAAGTAAAATTAATAGCTCCGATCAGCTATTAACAGGCGTTAGGATGGAAGAAAGTCCGTCCAATCCTTTTTTTTTGCGGTACACTGTACCACTATACCACGCCACATATAGGATACACATTTTTCTCGTACCGATTTACTGTGAGACAAACGATCCCACTACGAACCAGGGGCGGCTGGTAAACTAATAAGAAAAATTAATAAATAAACACTTACCGCGGGTAGCGCGAAGAAGGAAATGCCTAGCAGGGCGCAGAACGACGCTATAATTTTGCCTTGCCACGTCTCCGGCACCATATCGCCGTACCCGACCGTGCACAGCGTTATCTGTTGCCGCGTTGTGGTTGTCGGTGATGGCGATGGCCAAATCGTGCCCACACGACGTTTGGGCGAATGTACATACGGGGCATGGCGGGTAAGAAAGAAAGAAATAGTGATAAGAAGGTGGAAATTATGTTCATTCGTACTATTTCTCATTAGCAACCGAGAGCCGATGAGAAATGGGGACCGAGATATTTATATTATTGAATAAATTAAACGCGTGCGAGTTTGGCCAAGCCAAACCGTGCCCGGTGGGTCGCTGAAGGATATGAGGTTAAGCGCTGGAAGTAATTTTCATCCACCTGTCCCGAACGGGATCACGCACACTCCTCCTGTGGTGCTATAATTTAGAATTTAATTTGCTTCCGTTGAATATTGAAAATCTGCACGCCTGCGGGCGGTCCCGGTCTTAAGAAGCCCCCTTAAACGACCATCAAGATTTGGATTTGGAAGTTCTTTTTTTTCCTTCGTTTGTTTGTTTGACGTCTGCAAGGATCAGAAGCAGAAAGAAACTGGCACATACGGTAGGTGGGAAAACGTTCTACTTACCACACCCCACCACAACGCTTGAGCAAAGTTGCTGAACTTAGTTCCCCTCACATCCTTCTCCATTAAATACACTAAAAACGAGGCAAAAATAAGGCCCAGAAACCCTATATACAAGGTTGTAATTAATTCCTGCGGAAGAGAAGGAAAGAAAAATGAAAGATAGTTAGTATTGCGGAACGAACTCGAACGCTGGTAAAACGATTATGTGTAAAAGTCCTTCGCTTGGGCACAGGAAATTAAATGAGTCCAAGGATAATGCGGTTTGCAATGGTGACCAACCGGGGGCTTCAGCCTCGGTTACCCTTACGTTCACTACTAGGCTGGCTGGGAATCAGTTGAGGATATCGTAAAATTGGAATTAGCTTTGGCATTAGCCCAGTAGCCCCATGTACGGCATGTGAGCCTTCCGCCTTCGATCGGGCATTGGACTACCACGGCTAAGGTGTAGCGGAAGGATACGATGGACACGTGACCGATTCGCAACGCAACGTGTGGATGGTACGGATGGGTTTGGGTGCAAAATTAATCTAGAACGAACCGACAACCCTTGGGCCAGGTTGGAATATTAAACGGGCGAGAGCGTCTAAAATAGAACATTCCCGTATGGTGGTTTCGAAGGAGCAAAGATGTAAGCTATTTCAGGATGGTTTCGTTTGAGCGGTGGCCAAGACTTTGGATGGTTATCTGTATTCCGTACAGCACTGCGTAAGGATAGAGGCAGGCACGATGGGAATCGTTACTCAATGCTTTAGTAAATACAAGAATATTACCGACTTGCTTTTGTCCAGATTTAAGTTCTACGCTTCACTCTTCAAGAACATATTTTTCAGACGTTATAAAAATTGATCCTTTTTAAAAACAATTAAGTAATGTTTCCATAACTTCCAACCATGCATCCTAAATAAACACGATAACAATTATTAAAAATATTTGGTACAGGGTTACTAAGTCATAATATTTTAAAAAAGTTTTCAAAAAATTGTTGAACAATGATAATCCTGAGATAAACAGTACCAACTATTGAATATAACGTTGATCATTTTGATATTTTTTTCATCCAAACTTTCGGCCAAAATTATTTGCTCAATTTGTTATGAGCAAACGAGTAAAATCGACTCCATGACATACAAGTATAAACGAAATAGTTTTAGTTAGAAATTCGAAATAAGCGAATCTCTGCAGTCCGCTAAAATAATGTACAGCATTAAATACACATTAATTAATATAACTAGTAGAATTCGTGTTGTCCATTTGTTGTTGATATTCTTTAGTATTTTCTTATATTAGTAATAATTGTTTCCTTATAGTATAGGTCAAAAGCACACGGTTAATTAAATTTAACTATTCCATTGTTGCATTGTGGCGGGTTGCATAATTCTGATATACACTGCCATTTAACAATTAAAAAGACAGGTTTCTGTATAACTTAAGCACAATTAGCCGCATTCCCATGCATCACTATTTTAATTGTGCAATTATCGTCACTATCACTATATTATCCAATTACCAACTAGTTTATCTGAGATGAAGTGTTATTGCTACACCACTCGATACATCAATGCCGACTTAAACCTTTCAGACGCTTATCTAATTGAACAAACAAACCAATCGCCGACGCTTGAGCACATCTACCATGGGTTGTTTTGACGAGATCGTTATCTTCTGTTAGCACCCGTGCCGGGTAACACTTGAGATGCGTATCGGCCCTCCGGACAAATTGCAGTTGAATAAATCCTCACCTTTTCAAAAGGCAAACGCCGCCATCTTCTTATCTTTATAGCCATCGGCCATTTGGCTAAATGAAAATGATCTTCTCAACTTTAACCCAAATCATTTTTATACCACACGAACTGCAACTGTTACGTTCTGGGCTGTTTAACGTTTGCTTCGTTCCATTCGCTTAGCAATTGTGCGAAATGGCTTAATTCGCTATAGTTGATTAAAGTTTAATCCGCTTAGATTGAAATTTATTTTATTTCGCTCTCGGCCACATACAAAATGTCGAAACCATTTTCTATCATTTGCTTCGTACCGAATGCTTTTGCAAGGACTGCATTTTTCTTTCTTCATAATTACACCAATACAGTGCATTTCTTTCGCACATTTTTGTAGGCATTTTGTGCTTAAACCAATATCGCATGCAGGCAGATTAAAATGTGTTTCATTCCAATTAACTTCCCACAACAATGGAACCGTGGTCGGAGTCCACTTTTGAGTGGTGGGCTCGTTCATGCACACGTGATTAAACGGTTTCTCGTTTGCATCCACCGCTGCGGTTTTGTTTGCGGGAAAGAACGCACACAACAGATGAAAGTGCTGGGAAGCAGTAATGAAAGTAGTTTGGCCATGTTTTCGGGATTATTAATTGGAATTTAATCCTTCATATTGTTCTGCCTGCCGCCAGCGCGAGTGGATGGCGGGCGAATCGTCGTCGCTGCCGGAATGCCGATAACGCCGTCTGGTGCGAGTACTAATCCGATTCAACAAAGTAGGCAATGGCGGCAACATAAATTCGTAACATTCACCGTGCCGCGCCAAAGCTTTTTGTCTGGGCAGCGTTAAAGTGATACTTAGATGCAGGGTTCTACATTGGATTTCTCAGAAGCTTATGATTCTTCTTTCTTATTAAATGAAACTATTGGTCGTTCTTCGTGAACATAAAAAAGAATTACTTTAACGAAACACAATCTATTATCAATTAAAAATATATCAAATTTGCAAAAGCTAATGGGATGTTTAAATTTTATATTGTAAATAACTTAAATAATAATAAACTAATTAGCAATACGAGCTGGCGGTTTGTCTTGTAAAAAATGAAATATACGTCACAAAAATGCTCTTTCAATTATAATAAAACGCCGATTTTCCGATAGCTACACCTCCGTTTAGTGATACATCTTAGTAGTTAGAACTTCTTAAGTTGAGACATGCACGACGTAAGTGCATGGTTTTATTATACATTATGGTGTATTGCTGAAGAAGGAATTTGTGATTCTTGCTTGATGTTGGAACAAACTTTACTATTTACTTTTGGATCCTTCATTTTGATCCGTGAACTGTTTTGTAATGAATATGTCAAAGCATTATTGGATCCGAATTGTTTTCGTTACACGCTAAGCCTACAATAACCTGTACGGTGTTGCTTGAGAACCCCTGCAAAGCTTTATTGTTTTCAGTAGATAGTGTCCTTCTGGCAATGAATGAAATAGAACGTTCACCGGAAGCGCCATCCGCATTGGAAAGATAAAATAGGATGGAAAGTATAAAACCACTTTGTGCATAAAGCCATACAATTTCATCCTTCCGCCCGTATTTGTTCCGCAACCCGCCCGGAAAGGAACTCATTGCAAAACACACGGTAAACACGGGCACCTGCTCGACATTTCCGAACGGAGGTGGCGATTTTCCATACGAACACAATCATTCTTCATTAATTTCACTTTGTTTAGCTGCAAAACCGACTATAAGCGTCGCATGCACAAGTACAGTAAAGCTTCGACGGAATGCACGACCACGGCAGTGTTGCCAGCTCGCACACCCGTTGCAAACCTGAGCTGCCCAGTTGCGCCTCCACACCGGCGGGATGAAGCAACAGAAATGGAAACAATTATGAAAGTTAAATGAAATATTGTTACACTCTGTGCCCGCCATCCTTCCAGCACCAACCGCGCGTAAGTACGTTCCGCTTTGCTTCGAAAGGGAATCGGAAACCGGATTATCAGTGGCACGGAAAACAAGCAAATGTATTTGCAATTAAGTGCAGCCGGGAATGTTTCCGCAAAGCGTGGAAAAACACAAGTCTTTGCATGGTTGAGGCGTGGTGCAGCTGGTAGGCACCAATGCCGGGCGACGGGCAAACATTCATTCCGATGGAAATCACACGGAATCGGAACCAACAGGTAAGCGGATCGTACATGCAATGTACAAGACCGCGTTGCGCACCGAATGCATTTGGAAGCTGCAAAAACCCGCTCATATGCGAATGTGCAGTCACACACATTCACCGACACAGACTATTATCTTAATGAAGTCTCGCAGCATATTGCACGTACGGAATCGCACAAAGTCCGGTTTTGCCAAATAGAACGAGCCGTGCCGCTCATTGGTGTGTAATTGAATATGTTACGTGCTGCTCGTAGACGATTTATCGAGGCGAAATAATCGAAAGATACTATTTGCCATCCATCAGCAGCTAAATTAAACCCGTATTTCGACGGAGTTGAGCGTTTGTTTAAGAGACTAGAACAACGATAAAATGGCGTTAGCTTCACAAAGTGGAAAAGTTTCTAATGCCAAATGTTACATTTGCAACAGTAATGCGGTGGGTTAATGTTTTAGAGTAGTAAGCCATAACTTTTCCTTTACGATTATTGATACGATTCCTGACATAAATTTTCCATCACGATAAGCAACGAGGCGATTATTCATATCATTTGGTACAATAAACGAAGGACTTTCTAATGGGCGAAATGGAAGAAAAATATATTTAAGGCAGGGTTTCTTGACACCAATGAAGCTAATATTGGGCAAAATTTAAATTGTTATACATAACTTTCTTAACATTCAACCCATTATATCACATGCTATAGGAATCTTGAAGTACCAATTAACATGAAAAACTTCTAGATATGACTTGAAACGCGGGTTATTATATTAATTTCATATCGTCTTCTTTATATCTCGAGTTTGATCATACTGAAGTTAAACACACATTTTTGTTAAATAATTTCAACCAACCCTGTAAACTACGGCCATTTACACCCGAAAGCATCGACCACCCAAACCATCCAGAGCCATGGTTTGCGGTTTGAATATGGCTTGGATGTTTGGTCATTTTACTATAAAGAAACCATGGAATGATATTTTCATACCACCTCCGCTCGATGGGGACCGTAATTCGACTGATAGCATCAGGAAAACCGCTACTGGTCCTGGATTTAATGGCCGCATAAATCAGAAGGGTTATGAAATTAAATGATTTTATTTTCCCCTTTTTCTAAAACCACTTTTACACGAAGCTGACGGGCGAAGTAGGCAACATAAATCCCGCTCACACATACACACAGAGCAGCAGAATTTGGAAAAATGTGGCTAGAATATGTGTGTTTACAGGCTTGTGGCTATTGGTAGTAAACGAACCAGCAACGGTTCATTTTCCCATGTGGTCAAAGCGAGGTACCCTCAGTCATCTAAATCCTCCCCGGAACATCCGGAAGGGTTTCATTGCACTTCATCCGGGTCTCTCTGTCGCTCTCTTTTAAAGCTTCTTGTAATCTTTTTTTTTCCTCGAGAGCTCTTTTGTCTTCCAACATCTCGTCCATGTTATACGTGCATCGATACCAGAAGCGCTTTTGCTAGACTTTGCACGTTAAGTTTGTCCGACATTTGCAAAAGCGATTATAATTTACACTACAATGCCGCGAGCATGATTCGGTATTGGCTACGGGAAAGTTTTTCCAAGACCCTGGAGTTTCACCGGACGTTGATTGTTTGTGTCGGTTTGTTGTAAAAGAGAGAAAGAGAGAGAAAGAGAGAGAAAGAGGGAAAAAACCTTCCACTCAACAGCACAACATAAACAGCAAACAACGGGTTTTGGACAAGTTTTGGAAAAGGGTTTATGGACAACAAAGTTTTGCCTAGTTCGGTACGCTTTTGTTGTTCGGGAGATACTACGAGTGGGAGCTGGTTTTTGGTCCAAAAAGGAAAGGTTGGACGGTAGTGAAGAGGAAAACTAAGCGTTCACTTACGAACGCGCCTGACATTACGAGTTATCTGCTTCGGTGAAAAATGATGAATGGTGGTACCTGCTGAAAAACCCGGCCCATGTCCGTCCTTAGTGTGTGTGTGTTGTGAGAGTGTGCGCAAGTGTGCGTGCGTATAAGTGTACTTGGCGTTCATCATCCGCATAACCGTTCTCAAAATCATCCATACGAATCTCAACGAACCGAAATGGTGCGCCGGGAACGAAAATGTCAGCCGTCGATGGAGGCGCCCGGTGGTTGTTAACACGATCATTAATAATTTTCATTGAAGCGGAAGCTGCCGGCTTGTTTACGGCGCACCCTGCTTGTCATACTGATCGCCCACGCTCGCGCTAAATTATGCACGATTATTGCTATTATGAGTAAATTGCTGTACCACTTTTGCTCTCGGGGTTTGCGAGTGCCGAAGCTAATGTCGGTGGCGTTTCTACTTCGGTTGAAGTGGTTTGAATTCTTCTCACACGTCTTGTTCATTTGGCGCTTCAATTACGTTTCCACATCGTGCATTTACAAATCATTGCTTACTTCCACATGGACGGGTAGAAATATTGCTCCTATCATCGATTCTTTTTCATCGGCCCTTTCCAATCGGGAAAACACTGGCGCAAAGTAGACACGAAATCAAACATCTTTGTTCAATATCAGTCACCCATCCTTACTCCTTCCGAACCTTTCGGAACCAGTAGTAAATATGCTGTATGACAAATTCTTCCAGCTCGGTACACTTGCTACCCCTCCGAGACGACGATGGACGTAGGATGTGGACAAATATTCTCCACACATTGTGTGCTATCGTCCTGGTTGTACCATTAACCTCACTCTGCAAGCCGTTAGGACACGTTTGACGTCATCGAAAGGCCAAAAACTGACCGACGGATCAACAACAAATCGAATCCCCGCAAAAGTGGCATCCGTGACTGACCATTACGGTTCCGATGGAATTGTCCCAATGCTATTTGATCCAGGTTTACACGAATGCTGTTGTATCCCATTCTTCGCCATCCCTCCATTTTGCAATGCGTGTAGAAAGCCGATCCAAAACTGGGGATTTTGATTTCGACCGACGGCTTTTAAAGAAGTGGAAACTGAAACCGTGGCGACCCATTTTCTTGGTAGCATTTTTTTTTCTCTCTCTCTTCCCTCCTCCCTCCAAAAGCACGGGATGAATGTCAACGGAAACAACTCCATAGAAAGGCAGTAAAACGGGTGACAAGCCAAGGGGGAGGAAAACCTTTCAAATCGAAGTTCGAATCTGTACGCGCCTGGGTGTATGCAATCATGCGTGCAATCTCACATTTTTCTGTCATTCTTGCGTTACCTACTTGGATCCTCCATTATTTTTTTTTCTTCTTTTGCTTAGCGAACCTTTCACCCGACAGTTGGTTCGGTTTATGGGACGGCCGAGAAAATCCCGTCCGCCCACGGTGTTAGCCATTTTCTCGTCTGCCCAATAAATAGCAATAAATGGGAAAAATGAACGTCCACTAACCGTTCGTGTACGGGCGCACGATGGTTCTTGTTTGTCACAAAGGGGGGTTTTCCTGCGAAAATCAAACCAAGGGACGCTGGAGGGAAAAGGATATTCCTGGGGAACTTCGGTGTGAACAATCAGAAAAAAGAATCTAGCCTTGGGTCGTGCAACAGGATGGAAAAATGAGACAAAGTCGTCATTTTCTCTCTCTCTTTTTTCTCTCTTTCTATCTCTCATTCTTCACTCGCACAACAAAGAAATCGATATCCTACGCCAGCTGTCGTGGGAACTTGAGTTCTCTTCACTGAAACTCACACACATCCTTATACCACTGCCCAGCAGGGAAATGGTCAAAGCGAACGAATAATAGGAAGCCGAACCCCCATTTACGAGTCAGGGTTCAGCAAACAGAACATGAAACGAGATACTCGGACAAAGAAGTGCTTCAGTGAATGGATGATTCGAGCTGTTTACACTTCACATTTGAAGAGTGAAGCACGCATCACTGGCCGTGGCATGTGGTAGGATCAAACAGCACAAAGAATGAGGTGAGTTAAAGTTCTCTCTCTCGCTCTCTGTATCTCTCTATCTTTCTTCTAAGTACAAGCTTACCTGTCTGTGAGCGTAGACGACACTCCCGAGCAGTTTCCACGTGCCACCGCGCCGGTCCATGCGCACCATGCGCAGGATTTGGAAAAAGCGGAGCCCTCGAAGCGCACTGGTGGCAAACACCTGCCCGGATGTTCCCATTACGAGCACCACGATGGAGGCGGCTATCGTTACTATATCTGTAAAGGTAAGGAAGAACAACAACAAAAGCACGGGATGGAATTATTTCAAAAGTTAAATCAAACCCAATGACACGTGTCATGCGTACCTATGATACAAAAAGGCCTTTTTAAAAACTTCAGCCTCCCCACTGCTCCTTGATAGCGCGAACGGCATCCTGATGACCAAAGTCTGTGGAATGAAAAGCGTACAAAAGAAAGAAACAACATCAGTGAAATACCGCGCGAGCCCGAGCGAGACGGAAAGCGCAAATTAAAAGCATATTTATGTTAAATTTAAATTTTAAACAAACGCGTCCGCCGTGACCCCTTCAGGGGGTTTAATTAAATTGGCTGTTGTCACCGATGTAATTGGATGGTGGCAGTTTACCACGAGCCTGTCCGTACGGTGCAAATTTATGAGGCGCAATGCTGTTCGTCCCCCCTCAAAAAAATAAAAACACCCCGCCCACGTTAACGTCTACATTAGACAAGAAAAGGGGGATGCATTCGAAATTAGCTTTTACGCAACAACACATCGACTGGAGAGCCGAAACCGAGCACCAAAATAAAGGCCGGGCAGCAAAAGAGTAATGGTTGTAATTATGTGCCACTAATTGAAGTATCAGCAGTCGGGTTGTGTGTTCTTATGCGAGGCACACCAGGTGCGAGGCAAGCGACACGAAACGGTGATGATGTGTGGTGTAGTATGCAAAATTTTCCAGAGCAATCAAATGAAATGAAATTATCACGAGCGGTTGAATTACACATTAGTAATTTAGAAGCAACTGATATGCATATTTTCGGGGATGCATTGTGATGGTGCGGGTGCCTGGACAACAGCAAATAGTTCAATTTGCGCCATGTATCTTACTGTAACATCAGCGGAAAATAGTAATTATAGCCATCTCAATTATAGAAATTCAAGTAAAAAATAGCCACCTAAATGTCGTATCACGACATTACTATGAAAATACTTGATCAATATTTAAACTAATTAAAAGAAATGAAACTTTTTCTTAAGAAAACAATAATTAATAACTGATCCTGATTTTTCCTTCGAGTTAATTGATGTATGAAAAAATATGCCATATTATTGTTAGATCTTTTAGGATTTATGACCTTAACCTAATTAAAATTAACAATTATAATATATCATTTATGAAATCAAAATCCTGTACCATCACCATTAAGGAAGGAGCGAAATAAGTGAGTATTTCCGGATAATTTTTACTCTTTGCAAATCATTTTATTTATTCTTGAAAAGCGTTCTAATCAGCGTTTAAACTTAATCAATAATGGCAGGAAAATGTTTTATAATAATTGTTTATTAATATTCTTTTAAATAATTGCAATATATATGCTTTAACCGAGTTTTAAAGATTTTATATTATTTAGAAAAATGTTTTAGTAGTTATATTGCATTTAAATTGATTTTTTTTGGGTTTGTTATAACTTTTCAACGTTTATAAAAATGTTAAATATGTGTTCATAATTCTAGGAGATACGTATTGAACAGCACCTTTAAAAACTGTCAATTTATCGATCGATTTTCTCATCGCTCGTTTGATTGCCGAAGGCAATTTCATTTTCAACCGTCGAACATTGCACCACCGTCAAGCACACGTCCCGCTCGATAAATGTGCTCTAATTAACGTAGGTGAGAAAAAAGGCCATCCCACAAAATGGTTTCCCAACGCGGGGAAGCACAAGAAAACCTAACTTAAACGACGTTATGTAACGTCGCGTCCTGAAAGACCAAGCGCCTCCATCGCTGCCGATAACAAGGACCCTTTTCCGCTTTGCCCAACCTTTTTCTCCCACCGCGTTCCAATTGACCTCGGGTACACGTACTGACAGCACGCAATCGAAATACGACTCCTACTGCACAAACACACGGCTGCCGAACGGTAAGGAAACGCGCTGCCCGCTACCACTGTACCATGGCCGTTCGAAATTGAGCGAATCCAAACAGCGATCCCGCCATGCTCGAACGGTTAATTGAACGTATCAATCATCAATCAATCAGCCCGGGTATCGAGTGTGGCAGTTGTGGGATAATCCTTCGGGTCAACTACAGGCAATGAAGCTGCCGAACGATCGGGCACACACACGCACACACACGAAAGCACACGATATCGAATGATACGAGCTGCACAGGCAAAGATTCGCAAACAATCCAAGATGGCCACAGGAAATGAAGTCAACCACGGTGTGTATTGCATCTTTCATGTACTTGACATCTGCACCGAAGCCACACGTCACGAAAACCCACCCGGCCAACGGTCTACAGCGTGTGCGTGTCTTCGGCCAAGCCGGTCGGATGTTCGGTTGGCTTTTGAGCTGTAAATTACCAAACACACCACAGCAACCACACCTCCATCAGGGCGGGCTTGCCACGGGAGAAATCGATTAAGATATAACCTCAATTTGCACCCATCGTTCAAGCCGGGTGTTAATCCTAGATGTTAAGTCCGACATAAACACCTCTGTAGCGTGTGAGAATTCAATAAACGTGACTGCAGTTCGCTGCACTCGATCCGGGGGGCCACGGGTGCCCGATGGGCGGGAAAACATGATTTAATGGATTTCCGGACATTTTGAGGAATGTTTGATTGATAGATGCGCGATCGCGGAATTCATCACCCACACCTGAAAGCTTCAACCCTGCCCGCCCATACGGGGTGGCGCATTTAAGCTTCACGACCATCGATAAATGACAGCAATCGGAACAATTTTGATTTATAAACGCAGCGCAAACGAACCTACGAGCCGAAGGAACTGCTTTTTGCAGGCAAACGATGACGACGATGGCTGCCCGTGCTGCGTCACGAACAAAATGGATGCAGTTCGGGATGGATGACAAATGAAAGCTATCTTACCGCGTGCACGAACTTTAAAACTTCTCACGTAAACTCTTACCGACCGGTCGTTATCATGCGAACGCCACTAGCCACTGACACACGTATGACGAACGTATGGGGGAAGGGTCGGATACACTTTGCCACTGTCGCATAACGGCAATGCGTATATAATTTCCGGTGCACGTCAGCGTGATCAATGGCGCAGACAAATGAAGGTACGTCATGCAGAGATGGCAGACCATTGTCGTCGTTGATGTGGCGGAAATGTGCGCCGGGAAGAAATGGATACCACACTGACACGGAACCAAGTTTGTGTCGTTCTTGCTCGGAATATGATAAACTACCAGCCCGTGCTGCCCTGTACCACGTTTGTTCCACGTTTCCAAGGTGGAACTCATTGCAGGATGAGCTCTTACGGTGGGCTGTGTCTGCCCTGTTTTGTTCGAGCGGGCCAATTTGTTTATTGTGTCCTAAAGAGCATGTTGTTATACCCTGGTAAGCTGCACGTACGTACATACCTTAGGAAGAACTCGATCGAGAACCATATTACTACTATAATCTCCATGACGAATAAGATGGCGATTGCTTGTTCCTCGTATTCCTGAATAGTTGAGAAGACACTTAAGGCCAAACATGTGAACACCATTAAAAATCTGCAAATAAAGAAGGTAATATGATAAGTAGATTAGGAATCTGATGACATCTATAAGCTGTGCTGCAAATAAACAGTATAAGTTATAAACACAACATATTTTCTGGTGGTAATGTGTGCTAAACTTTTAGTTTTTCGTAACTTTTAGATAAAGTTGACTCGGTATGTTTAGGAATCAAATAATGTCTACACGTACTAAGACACTAGGATCTAATAGTGGAGAGTTTTACAGACAGATGGCGCTGTCGACAGAGATCAGTTTGAAGTCGGGTTCGATCGGGCTTAACTAATTCAGTTTGACCTTCAATTTTAAATTGCGACTCATTGCATTGCGCATCAAACAAACAAACAAATGCTCAGCCATTTCGATGTCAGTGCGTGTGTAGGATTAATAGCTAACGATTCCGATTAGCGTTCGAAGAACTAGGTGAAATTTATAGTACAAGTGAGGTCACGTTCTAGGCAAAAAAAATCGATAGTCGACATAGTGTCGACATAGAGGTCTTTAGGGCTATCAAATAATCCTTTTGGAGCTCTTTCGCTTATCGCCAAATAGGAGCTGGGTTGTTGTGTTTCTTATCATACGTAATGCGCTTTCCTTTTAAGAACTATTCTAGCGTATTTTAATTTAGATCCTCGTTTGTTTAAATATGTTCGATTTTTTTTTTTCGTTGAATGATTCGAAATTTTCACATTTTCATATCATTAAATAGCTCCACAAACACCTAAATGTGTCATTAAAGCACACCAAACATTCTGATTGCTATTGCCAATAACCATTAGGTATATCGATCGTTCCGGGCAGGTGGAATCGAATTTTCTTCACCAATCAAACCATCCGGACAGATAGAAACGCGTCCGCGTCATTACTTCCATCAAATCGCTCAACTCATCCATGACACCATTCCGGCAATGAAGCAGCTTCCGCTCACATGTTCACACAACCCCGCCCGATCGTAAGGTGCCAATCAGCTTAAGTCTCGTGCGAACAAATATTCGCACGACACCTTCAACCGAAATGAGACCGATGCGAAATTTCACCGTGCGACAGGAACATACCAATTCCGGCCGACTTTCGTTCTGGTGCGGAAATGGTTGCCAGGGGAATTGCGGTTCCTGGTGGCGGTTCCGGACGCAACCGTGTGGCGAACGAGGGCAAACCGTGACAGGAAATAGTAATCAACCGAACACCGACGAATCGTGCAAGCCGGTCTCATCGCGAAAGTGTCAAAGTTTAATAACGGTTCTCCAACCCCGAACGTGCCCTTTTGTGGACGATGCTTAAGAACGCACCGGCAATTGCGTCGGAATCTAACGGGCCACGGCTCGGGCAGAAGGTTACGTTCCGGGTCTGGTAGAATGCTTGCAAAATGTGTTCACCCGCTAGTGCCGTATGCAGGCTGAGGTCAAGAAGGATCTTCTCATCAGGCCGGGAATAGTTTTAATGCCCAAGCATTTTGCAGAACCTGGCGAGAGAAATTGACCGGAATCGGGGTGGTGGAATGTGTTTGATTTCCAAACGGCATGCTATAAATTCCGGCATCGTTGTGCTTTTTGTGCGTCTGCCGCACAACAACCATCAGCGCTAATGACTGTTCAACCACGGCGAAAGATGAAAAATCAATATCGGCACACTCCGATTCTGGCCAGCATAAGATAGATGAACTCGTACTTCACGACCCTTCGGATAAAGTCTTTTGCGAAGTGCGAGTGGATTTATATCTTGCTTTATCATTTTCTCCAGTGTCATTGCCGTTCGCCGGAAGCAGCCGCGTCTCGTCTTCACCGTCGTTGGGTGGGAACGTAACAAACTGCTCGCAACCAGCCGGCAATTTGGCACTTGGTCTCACTTTTATGACTTACGAACGAAGCGAGCTTTTGGACGCGCTCCAAAAACCACTTGTTACAGGGATAAAAAGCGTCGCCGCTGGGTTTCCGATTAACAACCGGGCTTGGTTCGCTATTGCGGGAAGTTTACTAGTCGTAAATGGTCATAAAAACGCTTACAGATGTTTTTGGCACTAGCGTTTTACTGATTGCATTAGACGGCAAATGGGTGGAAAACGCGAGCTGCCTTTTTTTTTGGGGTAGCTAGCACAAACTTAAGGGAGGGAAAATTATCGATTTGACATAAAAAAAAAACTAATTGATAACTTCAAAGTGCTAATAGATCCGGCTAATTGGTTGCCTTTTAAGTAGAAATATTGCGATAGCGGACGGGCTTTTTATGTAAACAATATTTTAGACCGTGTAATTTGATCACAAGCAAATGAATGTTTCAAAGAGGTATTCCTTCATATCAACAATTTATTTCAGTTTAATTTAATGTTAAATACGTAGAGTAGAGTAAATTTAAAGTACGATGTAGGTAACAACAACGTACTTTAAACTTTATTTGGATATGTAATCAACGTTCGTTTGTTTCAATATGTTGTTTTGGTTAAACTTCTAGCATTTTTTCTCTTTAAAATTATTCATTTTTACTTCAAAATATTAGTTTAATACATCTCTAAGCTTTTAATCTAAATAGCAATATAGATTTAATCTACATCCAACGTAAGAATAAAAAAAGAACGTGTTTGATGATAAACAGTAGATTTTAAATGTTGATATGTTGGCTAAATTTGTGATGAATTTAAAACTTTCATTGATCAATATTACGAAAGCTTCAGTTAAATATAGAAATAGATAAATTAGCAAAGTATTTGCATTAAACATTCCGCACTAACTAATATTTCATTCGTGTTAAACAAGCTCCCTAGTTCTAGGCCACAATAACACCTTATTGGTCCTTTGTTTTTATGAGTATCGTTACCGTTTAATGATGGATGCTTTTTAGGAACATTTCTGTATTTGCATACAAATCTGCACCAAAACGAACAATCTACACAAGCACCAAACATACACACTCTTCAAAACTGGACAAAACTCCTTACGCTTCGTTTGATATCTTTCATTTCCACTTTGTGCCGGCCTGTTTCCTTCATTAACCTCATCAGCCTTTGGGCAAATGGACGTCATCTTGCAAAGCCGGCACTTGAAAAAGGACACTCCGGATAGGCATGGTTGGCTATTTAATAAATCGGAAAAAGGTCACATTCACCGACTGGTGCCACTGACTCAAATCGCCCATACGCTCACTCATACAAACCCCACCCCGGTGGTCGGTTCTGACAGCAGCGCCGAACAGGAATGTGACTCCTTCGGTGCTAATAACGAGCAAATAGCGCTACATAACCGGAAACACCCGCGTGAAGTGATAGACGTTGTCACCAAACCGACAGGCGCCTATCATCGTTATGAAAATTTAATTAGGACTTTATGGCGCGTTACCTGCGCTGCGCCTCGGGCCTTAATTGATTTACGGTGTGCGTCGCCGCAGGTGCTGTCGCTGCCTGGCAATGGTTTTAAATGCTCGAGCGATAACTTTTCTTCGGCGCAGAAAAACGTGGAGAAAATTCGACGAATGATTTCTGACAAAGTTTGTACGCTAATTGCTGTTGTCCATTTTGTGTCGTCTTTCCTTATGGTTTTGGTTTGCATCGCGGAATAGGCGACGAAATGGGTGGATTTGTTTGATTACTTTCCCATATTTCAAATTGATGCATCAATTTCAGACTTGTGGAGGGAAAGAAGTTGGATAAAATCCAGTTTTTAGCGGTTCGTACTTTGAAGTTGTGTTGGGTAAAGAGATTACTACAGCGTTATTAAGAAACAAGACATATAACTACTATTGTCAGAGTAATAAATATAGCACTAAGATTTGGATTGTTTCGTTGTTGTCTAGATGCATTTTTTCTACAGGGTTATCAACTATCTTTTTATATCCATAAATAATGTTTGAAGAATCTTTCATTGTACATCTATATAGAGTCCTAGAATACTAGAACTAGAAGTTTAAAACTATAAAAAAGAATTCGAATCATAGTAGTCACCTACACCTTTAAGAGATGAACTCTTTTCAAATCTCACGAAGTACGAGTATCATTTAAACTCTTCCGAAAAAGTAATACTCCGGTGAATTTTCTGCACATAAACACACACTATTGAGCAAATAATTAGGTTCTCCAGGTCCCAGTGACGTTAGAAGAATGACGCTGGACGAATCCTTGGAGTCTTTTTAGGTTATCTTTCAAGGAGAACTCAAATTCACATGAAGTAATGATGTCTATCATATATTGCCCTAATGAGAATAGTTAATTGTCTATCACTACATGAATTACTAGTACGAATAAAGCTCACTTGCCAATAAGATACAAAGCGCATTGGAGTTACATTGAACAGAAATGAAAGAATCGTGTATAAATAAGTACACTTTTGTGTTACACCTAGATCTCTAACGATTGTATGTCTAACGGCTCCCTGCTGAGTTCTTTTAAAATTCGATCCCAAAGTGAATTTTTTGTTGAGTCTAACTTTACAATCAGTGTCAGTAGTCTTCGTCATTTACTAATTGCTTATTACTAAAGTTAGTTAGCTTCATCAGACATGTTTGTTTTTGCGAATTGTTTTGCTTTGTGTTTCAACACTTTCAAGTACTTATTATACTCTGTTTTAAATTCAAATAACACTCAACCTACTTGCAAAAACAATCTGGTTATAATTTATGTGCGATATTGCTACTGTCATTTCAATTCATAATACTTACACACAGACATGGTAGAAAATCGCTTTGAAGCCTCGGGGCCGCTCGAGAAAATTGTAGACCCTGCTCTGTAGCCGCCTATAACGGGCATCACGCCGTGAGCCACGATTATAGTTGAGCGGCTTCCCCAACAGTGACATTCGTGGTCGTGCAAGCCGGTCGGCCCTATTTTTGTCGGAGAGTTTGCACGCGCTGAAAGTACCAGAAACGATAGAGAAATGGTTTAGTAAATATGACACGATTAGAGGGTAATGATGGTTTCTGTTGTTTTCAACAAAAGATTTTTAAAATTAATTTTTACACAACGAAAAAACAAAAACAAAGGTAAAGCAATCGCTGATGAGGCCGTTATTTGGCAGGGTAGTTTAAATATTCATACCATGACACTGACGTAAAGCTGCAAAGTTTTGAAATGCTTCATCCACTCGGCACAGAAACATAGCACAACATTGAAGACTGACACGATGCTACACATGCTCAACAGCATCGGTGCCTCACTCACTTTTACACTCAAATTCTTCGTACCGCCAGAAGATACTTCTAGCGTACTATATTTATGACGCTGATGGGCATTGCCAGTATTTGCATCATAAAAAAGCTTCTTCCATTTTGTTTTGTGCCTCCATGCCCAGCGTTCCATTTAACAATTATAAAATAGCTACACCAAACGCCTCCATCTTTCCCATTCGCCACAATCCAACATACCCGCAACGGAAACTTTTCTCCCGGCATGATGTCCGAACTTTTGCGCCGAGTGTCCCGAAACAAAAACGAAACTGCTCACCGTAATCTTGTTTGCGAAATGACACCGCGAAGACGCGAGCCTTCGCATGGTTCTGAGCTTTTGCGAAACGGGAAAAGTTTTCACCTCTCGTCTGCCAACGGCATTGTACAGCTGACGCTCAGGAATGCAGGACGACCGCCCCAGAAGGAACCTTCCCAGCGCCGTGCGATGATGTTGTTGATGGGTTCAATTTTCTAACTCACAACTCACGATACAGCCGATGGTGCTTTCTATGGGCTGGGGCATCACAAGCTGAACGAAGCTCCAACCGTCGAGACAACAAAGCAAACCCATGGTTGAGTGAAGCCCATGGAGGCAACAACAACAAAAAAACCAAAGCTGCCAGCATCTACGGTTGGCAAATTCGTGCCAGAATGCCACCGGACTAATTATGCAAATATAGTGAGCATTATGCTCGCCGACACTGTACACCCCGGTCAGTAGTGGATCCCGTCAACCACGACTCAAAGTCACGCCCGCAATGGCGTAACGACGAGCGCAATGAGAAAAGGATCATAAACGCTGACTTGCGGTCCTTCGTGGAGAATGCTGCGGAACAATACCGCTAGCACGGGTGTGAAAAATTTACGAGTCAAGCCACCGAGATCTACCTAGTTTTATGAGTTTCTCACATAGAGCGCACGAAGGAAATAAAAAAAAAATACGTTGACGCACGTCAACGATGGGACGGAAGATGTAAAATGTGATCGAAGCCTTGGGCGGCAGATGACGGGGACAAGAAGATCACAGCGCAACCGACGCAGCTGCCACTACTTTGGTCGGTATAGCTTGGGTGATAAAAGATTACGGTGTAAGAAAGACATTCGAATGCAAATGTGGAGATCACTCCGCGGGTGCAAAAGCAGTAAACGTAAGTAGATGAATCATTTTATCGATGTGTGAAAGTGCGAAATACGTATTTTAGATGGTTCTTTTGTCACCAATGTTAAGAAACTAGGATTGCACTTTGAAATTACTTTTATTCTACCTACTCTTCAAAGTCTTCGTCTAGACAAAACATGACATTATTCAAAGATAGTACAATTTTTTTCTCATACACCTTTCTCCACCACTAACAGTATGCATTCCTAGAGACGAGAAGCTTTGAGATGGAGATAAAGCGTGACTGGTGCAGTTTTCTTTTGCACTCCCGCTAAACAAACTCAACTGCCGAAATAAGTACATTCGAAAAAAAAACCCACACACACAAACAGTTCCAGCTTATCCAGACTCCACCAGCAACATGTGTGCCAACCATCTATATAAACTTCAACGCTCGACGTTTATAGGATTTCCCGCAGAGAGTACTCGCAGCCGCTGTATTTACCCCGCAAGTTTTCACCGCACAATAAGACAGCAGCGGGAACAGCCTGCCGGAATCCTCACGAGCGTGTGTGTGAACATGTGTGGCTGTGTGCCATTTCCCCCGGGACGTCCGTTGATTTTATTTTCATCTACATTTTGTGCTATTTTGTTCTGTGTAAACTTTTTCATTCATTCACCTTCCACGAGACTTCCAGACATGAGAGTTGGAATGTGATAACTGCTAAACACTCATACACACACCCACAAAGCCACTGATAGTGCTGCTAGTTTTCTGGAGATGCATTTCCTTCGCATCGACTTAGCATCGTTTTTCCACTGCTATGGTTTCGTGTTGTTGATTCCATAATGTGATATTCATATTATGATGAGGAAACTTTTCAAAAAAGAATAATAGCTTTAAATATGCAATGCTTGGGGTGGAGGAAATGGAAAGCATAGATAGATTAAATGTGTGTGTGTGTGTGTGTGTGTGTGTGTTAGAAAACTATTTTTTTACTATAATTGAAATTTAAAGTGTTTGTTATTGTTTGGTGCTCTCGAATTTTATGAGATGAAATCATAGTTCTATATGTCATGCATTTTAATTTTTAAAATAATTGTATTAAAGAGCAAAATAATCTCATTCTAAGAAAGCTTTCGCGTTAAATGTCACAATAAAAAATAAGTATTGAAACCGAATGTCGACTATGTCGACATACGTCATATAGTTCTCAAGAACAATTATTTCTTTGATTTTCAATTATTCTTCTTTGAGTTTCTATTTTGGTTGTTCAATCAAATGAAAACTGTAAAGGAAGGTTAATTAACTGCTAAGTTTAATGATTACTGGACTACCATTTTATTGATCTAAACTGATAGTACATCAGTCAACATCCGCTCCAAAAAACAACAGCTAGAACAATATACAGTAACAAATTAAAAACTTAAACTATTTGTTAAATAGTTTACGACTTTTCACACTTTCAAATCTGGTGCGCAGTACGGAAAACTGTTTAACACACTGTGCGCTAATAAATGCATGCAAAATCAAAGCACAGTTCCGCTTGTAAACATAAAAACCATTCTTATTGTTTTGCCGGCACTCGTATGACAATGAACAGACAGCGTGTAATGTAAAATGTGCCCCGTCCCATACGATGAACCGGAGTTCAAAAATCGATCGGCAAACGTACGGTGTTCCGCTGTCTTTCAACCGTACCGGACCGGTTTGGTGAATAAACTGACAAAAATGTTAATATGTGATAAAATGGCGTACTTTACGTATCCCGCACACAGTAACCCCGACATTACACGGCACATCGGCGTACTGGAGACTGGGTGGTTGTTAGAAATTGAACATCCAAACGCGGCCCTCACAGAAACGGAGAGCAAAACTGTCCGTTGTTGTCTTTCGGGGCAGACGAAATGGTGCCCGTTTTTCTTTAATATTGTGTGTGTGCCCTTTGGAATCGTTCCCAACTCACACCACACACCCGGAGCTATACACATACTCGAGGGCTACAGAGCAAATGAAAACGGCAAACATGTCCTGCTCCATCGGCTGACACTCCACCGAAGAAGATCCTCTTTTATTTTGATGTGAATTTTTTTCGCTCTCTCTGTGTTGCCTTCCACACAAAAAAACGCCGTACGAAGGGACAACGCTTTTATATTTACTTTTCTAATGCTCTGATCCATCCGTGTCCTCATCGCACCGAAACGCCGGGGCTAGTTTTTACCAGCAACAGTCGCTAGCGTCAGCCAATGGCTGCAGGGTTCTGTTAAGGTTATTTTGTTGCTAACTAACTGAAAACAACAAATCCGGCACCCGGGGGCGTACCGGATGCTCGTTCTCGCTGTTGCTGACATCGGTCGAGAATAGAGGGATTGGGAGGAAGCCTTGAATGGCGTGGAAGGTCACCGAGGAAAAGCCACCACCAGCACCAATGTGTGGATGGGATGCGCGCAACGAACGAGACTTTGATTGTTTCCACGATCTTCTCGGAAACGCTGGGTTGTCCTCCAGTGAAAGTTATCCACGCTGCTGTGTGGCAAGCGTTAGGGAACGGAACGGGCTCACCTTAGCCAAACGCTACATAGAAGGGAGGAGAAAAAAAAAACACTATGGACACAAAACCCGGAAACACGTTAGCTTATGTCGAAGGAATCCTGAACACGGTCCGGCTAAGCTGCTTGACGATGTTGGTCGCAATGGGACCGACAACACACAAACATTTGGAGAGCAACAACATACCAATCCACCCCTAAGTGTGTGTCTGTATGGGTATTTGTGTGTCTGTATGTGGGGTAAATCGTATCTTTTGATCTTTTTCCCGAGAAACGATGTCAATTCTGACATGGAGGAAGATTAAAAGCAAGGATTAATGTGTTTATTTTGAACCTTTTCGTTCGGAGGGGGGATTTTTGAGCCTTACCATGTCCAAGTGGGTTTTTTTCCTTTCTATTTCTCCTTGTTTTTTGAACGACCTCTAGTGAAGTGTTCTGGGAGCTTCGTTGATTGAAAAAACCTGAAGGTGCTAAATGGAAGTTACCAAGACGACGTAGAATAAGGCGCAAAGATCTTTAATGCACATCACACCGCTATGAGGCGTAATCTGATCCTTAATATGTGCAAGACTCATGATTAAATTGCCTTTAATGGATATTTGCCCTCCGGCGTAAGCCGACCTGCTTGTACGGCGCTGGTTGAGCTCATAATCAGCAAGACAATCGAGTTTACTGCGAAACCATTGCGCTATGATTTATCGCACAGCACAATACCACCTGATCTGTCGTACGATAAATCAATCCCATTACCTCCTGATGCCGACAGACACAGTCTACCGGATCGAATATCGTTTTCCGGAAAGCAATCACATTATTTCGGATCGGTTTGGATCGATTCCTGCTGCTGGCACGCACGCACGCACGCCCCGTACAGGCACACTTGTTGATTTGGTTGGCGGAAGGATGGATGTAGGCCTTGGACGGCATTGGAAAATCATTAAACGACGAAATGAGATACCGTGGGCTGCACAATAAAAGAAAAATGCCTACGGAAACCGACACAATGTACACCGCTGCTGGATGATGGCAAGAGATGCAGCAAAATGGCGAGCAACAGTAAAACCACTCACGGTGAACCACAGGCACAAGGGGATGAGCAGCTCAACGTCTTGCCGTTTGCTTGCTTTACGCCCGCAGCATACACGCAACAGAAAGAACGGTACGACATTTTCCAATCTCTACAGGATATCGAATGGCATTACGAGTGCAAATTGGACTTGGCCAAAATCGAATCATGGCCCCGGCTCGACATGAAGATGCCCGGGCAAACGGGCCATATGGCCGTCTTACGATGGGCTTCGGGCTCCGAACTCCGGGTTCGGTTCAGCAACAGACATCTTAGCGCCCTGTGCCCCGACCGGCGACCCTCCCGCTCTTTAAACACACAGGGCCAACAGAGCAACAGGATGTGGATGACACAATGTCCAAGCAATCGGCACGAAAGAGATACAGAGTGCTCCAAGGCCCGGAAACGGTCGACAAATTGAATTTTCGAGAAAACGTATCCACAACCTTCACAATCTCCGTGCACGCGCATCACAGCTCAAACATGTGTTTTCCGTCAAGGAGCGAAAGAAAACAACCGGGCCACAAAGGAAAAGTCAGGAAATCGAGGAAACAGTACAACACAGCATCCATTTCACTCTACCACAATGCACTCGACGACGAATGCGACTTTCGGCAGTGCCAAAACACACCCAGCCGAACAGCAAACAGGCAAAGCAACAGGAGCACGAGTTCCCACAACTCGATGCAGCACGCTAAAGCATTCTCGGAGCGATTCGGAGAGCCTGCGGGTTGTGTGGTGACAAATGAAAATTTATCGTGCTCAATAAAACGCGTTCTATCGTTTGACCGTACCGTAGGCAGTGCTCGGTCAGTGCTTTTGTCTATTCTCCAGCAAAGGACCTCAAAGTCATTTGCACTGTATCGGTTTTTGTTCATATGCGTGCGATGGTGCGGGGCAGGAGGGAAATTGATGACTTGCCGAGAGGGATGTTCGTACTTCATCAACACATCAACTCGCTTTTGGATGGTTTGCGAATGGTGGAAGAAGCGAACCAGATTAGTTTAGCTAGTAGTGATAACTGATTTGATTGGGTAACTCCGTGCTCCGTTCTGCTAGATGGCGAGTGGTGTGTAGTTTAAATTAAAATCGACAGCAAATTGAATGATAGTCAGGCACGTTATTTACACTGTGTTAGAGCGAGCAAAATTGCTTTAGATGTGGTGTTTTAATATAAAGTCAACAAGTTGAACTTAAGCTTAATTATTCATACAATGATGACTTATCATTGAACTCATTGAGATACTGATTTTCAACATCCATTACTGTTTATTATAAAATATTTTGACTATGTTGTTCTCATTTACTTAAACAAAATATCTTTGCTATTGTTTGTCGATAAAGCAACAGTTCATTTATCATTCAAACGAGTTTTTAATTTAGTATCTATAATAGGATACTAGCCAACCAAAGCGATTTCAATTCGCTTTGGCGCCATCTACCGTAAAAACTATCAACTATTTGACTGATTACACTTGGATCAGGATTGCGGATTAAACTACTGTAATCTTGCTAGGATTTGCTAAATGGTCTGATAAAATAGACAATACATGTCTTAAAATTATTAATTACATTATTCATCGGAATTGCGTGTCTGGAGTTCAAATACGTGTGCAATATCATTAATACTTCTCTCGGTAAAAAGTCTCTCCTCATTAAAGGCACTGTATTTAGCATGTCGGTTAAGATAAACAATCAGTTAGGCAATTAAATTGATTCGAATCAAAATTTTGTCTTCAATGCTCTGCCATAAACTCGTGAAGTTGTTTAATTTAAATATTCACGTATTCACAAATCCATGTATAATAGATACAAATTCAAAGCATATTGCTACTCTCTGTGAAGTACTCACATTTACTCTGTTGCATTAAAATGCATGCACAACGCTTCCCAGAACAATGCTTATCAGTCCGATTATCAACCTAAGGCGTGTTAGTTTGAGATAGTAAAAATAATGTGTGTTTGGTAAGGATTACAGAAAACCCGAACCATCATTAGCGACCGGAACCGAAGCAAAAGTTGGGCGTTCGATTTACATGTACACAAAGTAATTAGTAATGGTGTTGTAGTAGCTGTCCGGGAAGCATATTCCATTGCGTGGGCTAAAGGGCAAAACAACATACGGTCCGGTGCAGTGGCGTCGGCTTGTTAGTAACGTAAGCTTCAGCGACAATAGTTAAAACCAACAAGCAGTTTGCGACAAAGCGTTGCGCAAAAGCGGGGGATGTGTAATCGGGCCAAACCTATGGTAATCTCGACCATTATCCTCGTCATCGTCATCCTCGTGCTCGTCCTGCTCGTCCTCCTCCTCATCCTCATCGTCGTCGTAGTCATCCGGCAGACCGCGGGCAATACGGGACCGCTGCAGACGGTACGCCCCGCCATCCGTGTCGAACCCGTAGTCATCGTCCTCGTCTACATAATCAGCCGCGTACTGTCGCAAATCCTCCCGGCTATCCGGATAGTACGAACCGTACGACCCGCTGCTTTCCACGCGCTCCCGCTCATCGTAAATTGTAAGGAAAGCGGCGGACAGAGTCTGTTTCGTTCGGTTCAGGCTTAAGCCTTTCCCGCCAGCCGCCATCGCCGACGGTGGCGCGGACGGACTTGAGCTCCGGCGTCGTGTCGAATGGCGCCGCAAGGTATGCAATGCTAGCGCTGGATCGTGCCGTGCATTACCAGCGGGCAGCTCCGGTTCGTCTATAACGATTTTAATTTGTGGAAAGTGTGGTTCCTGGAGGCGATGGTCATTACTGTTTTGATTGTGTTCATTACTGCAATTGCCAGTTGCGGTGCCGGGACCACGGTCACTCACTGTCACCGGCACGGTACGATGCTGCATTCGGTCACCGCCAAAGATGGTCACGCTATCACTGACGGTCGATGTTTTACGTGATGCCATTGTTCCGGTACGGTGCGCGTTTTTCTCGGCCCCACTTCACCCGCCGACCGTCCGAAAGTCACTTTATTCTGTTGCCGATCGTCGTTTCCTTCACGCTCGTTGCACGATACATATATTCTGTTCCCACGACCCAGCGTCGATGGGGCAACTTTGTCTTTCACCTCGCCGATTCCGATCCCTCACCGGCGGATGGACGAACCGACTTTAAACGACACTATTAAATGGTGGCTATTTATCAAGATGCATGAAACGTACGATAGCTGCAACGACACGGGAGCAACCGACCCATTTTCCCAAACCATTAGCGCGCGCAAATGCCATTCAGAAAATGCATGCATCTTACGATCTTCAGGCATGGTTTTTACATTCTTCTCCACACCCCGCTCTCTCTTTCACTCCATTCCAAGTTCCATGTTTTTAATCTACAGACGACAACGAACAAAAAAAAAAACAACCTCCCAGCACCACCGCGCTCCGGTCGGCCCGGGGTAAAAATGTTTCACTCAGAATCCGCCCGGCAGTTCATTACCGGAGCTTGGGACGCTTCACGATTAACATCGCACAAAGTGAGAGATACTTTAGATTATTTTTACATCCCCGCGGTAATAGAAAATACTTTACGTGACTTCAGTTTTGTGTGAACTTTGTGTGAAACGTGGGGCGAGCAAAGGCCGCGCCAAAAGGTGGTGGAAGTGAGTGGAAAAAGAATCTTGCTGAATGATGCTTTCCCATTTGGCGGCACATAAAGGCTGGTGCAGGAAACCCATTTTTCCGGTACGTGTAAAATGGCCCGTGCGGAACGTGGATCGTATCATCATCATGCGCCGTTTAGAACGATATTCTTTAAGATGCTTTCTCCGTATCGGGTCTTTTATCAGGTGCACGGAAAGGTTCATTAAATTGTGTTAATGATAGGAATTAAAGAGCTTTTCCATAAAAAGGTTGTTAAAATACTAACATCAGTCTTTTTTGTTCTGAGCAATTGTTGAGAAATTTAAAGAAATTTCTCCTTTTTCTTAAATAAGTACATTTTAACATTTTGTATTTAAAGAACTGAACGTGATATTTAAATTTACAAGATGTATGATATGCTGAGAAAATTTTGTTGTGAGTACATTATATTTAATTCTCAAACGTTTAAATAAAGTTCAAGGTTTTTTGGCAAGACATTGTGACAATGGACATGTAATCAAAAGATCCATTTAGAAACTGCCAAACAATGAAACAAATTACAATATTTGGATTCGAGACTCAAAAAAGTATCTCGCCAGCAAATACCAGACATGAAAACAAAACATCATTCTCATATTTACATTCTTTAAGGAGCGTCAATATATACACTGCGTCCTCGACCTCAAACACGCAAACACATTAGATTAGGCTGGGAATTATCCACCGAGCTCGGCAAAAAAAAACAATTTCATCCCGTTTCTATGTGAAGAAATTTTAATTTCCTCAAGAACACATTGACACTGTCAAGATTTTGTACATCTCCCATACCACCCAAAACCACTGCCCGAATGAAGACAGCGCACGTTCGCTGGGCCTAAAGTTCCTAAATAACCTACAATTGCAATTTTTCACCAAACCGTACATCCAAACATTCAAAAACCCCGAGCTGCGTTTAAATCACCCGCTCGAGAGGCTACTAACACCTGTTCCGCGGCCGGTACCTTTTCCCTGCCGAATTGCACCTTGGCAATGTCTGCTTCGACCTGGTACCTTGCCCGTTTTGTTGAGTTAATAAAGGTTAAAAAAGGAAGCCACCCTCCCCCAGCCCGAGTGTAGCAACTCATTAATCTTACCGCAGCGCCGTTTACCGTCGACCGGTGAGTCGAGCAATGAGTCTACTTTCCAAGATAAACAAACGTGAAAAACGTACACGCAACAAAAATCTGGCCGCGTGCGGCGCTTCATCCCATAAGAGTTGCGTGCGTTGGTTACCGTGGCAAATGGTTTCCATCAGTGCGGCCACTTGAAGGTGTTACTTGGCTACATTGCTAGACTGTCGTAGCGCGCTTTTTTCCTTAGTAATTCTCCCGAAAAAAAGAAGGTATAAAGAATGGAAAGAACGAGCAACACAAATTCGTGCGCTTAATGTGCGTTTATCTGTGTGGCAGGCTGCACACAGGAATACCCCGAAGATCGGCGAAGAAACGGTAGAGAATCGTTAAAAATAAATCCATCACCCGAACCGAACTCAGTTCCTCCGGAGCGGCCTGAGTTCCTGGTGGGAACAAATTTTCCTTTCATTAACTTCAAGACGACCCGAACGCTGGCCGAATGCTTGTCCGGGACGGACAGTTGGCAAACCTTAACGCCGGGCGATGAGCGTGTGTTGCTCATCAAACGCACCAAAGTTTCATGATGCCGCATCATCAACAACTCACTAGCATAACGATTATGATGGCAAATGATGTGATTTGATGAGCTTCGCGTCGAAGCGCCCTTTAGGTGGAGCAATAGTAGTACCACAGAAGGTAAGCAACAAGACGAGCTGTGCACCCCAGTTCCACTCGGGCGCGTTTGTCGCCGCAGCTGAAACGGATTTTTTTTCTTCACTTTCGACTGTCGCATCAATCGAGAAGAAGGACAAAAAACAAGCAACAAAAACAGTACAATCCTCCGAACGACCCCACAACGACTCTCGCACACCGCGGGATGTCCACGGTGTTGGAAAGAGAGATTTGCTCGTTAATTGCTCGTTATCTCGTTTCCCAGGGAAGCATCCAGCTGGCGCGTCTGGGATAAGATTTTCGGGACCGGACTTCGTTACCATTCGCACCGAAACGAACGAAATCCACAACGGGCACAGCAAGACACGGGTTCGCCATTTTTCTTTCGCCCGCCCCGACTACCACAAAATTAAAGGAAAAACCTCACCGACACACACACACGCACTGTGCACGTTTTGCGCTTCACTTTGGAAAAGTTTCATCTTTCAGCAGCATGTGACTCATCCGCGGTTTTGATGGCAGCTCACTATTTGTTTCCGTTTTGTTTTTCCCCCCGGACGCCCCTCCATCTGTGGGGAGCAGTTTTTATATGTTTTGTTTTGTCTGCTTCCCTATGTCACATCGCTCACGCTCCTTGAAGGTAGAAAATATTTATTTTCAGTTGATGAAATGAATCTGTGACATTCAGGCAAGACCACCACGGTTGTGGGTTTTCGTTTGGTTTTTTGTTTTTTTGCAATAGCAGAAGAGCTTCGGAAACCATTTGCGACGGACGGCTTCCGTTTGTGCTCTGTTTACCTTCGCGTTTCCTGTTCGGTTCGGACCGGAGACAAGCTGGGATACAATGCAATGCCAAAAACGAAGCAGCAAAAAATCATTAAAGTAGTAAACGTGAAGCACCGCAAAGGGAATGTAGCACCCGGGATGCCAAATTTAAGAGGATCGGCTAAATTTTATCGCATTACTACGGTCGAGCAATTACTTTTGTGCTGCGATGCAAAAGATGACAAATCGTTGAGGCTGGGAGCGGTGGATGATTTTTTAATAATAACAAAATACATGGAATACCCTTTTCTTCACTTAATCATCTTTTCCCGAAAGGATCCTCTTAAAAGAAACCCCTTCGTCTTTTATCCGAGTTCCATTTCCTCAAAAAGTTAATTAAACGGGTCATTTGCCGGACAAGGATGTTTTAAGAAATTGGGAAAGACTTCGAGAGGTGTTAGTAAACGGTGTATAAGAATGTTCGCTGAGTGTTAAAAAAAGGATAATTTCTTGTTAAACTACTGAGAAAATTAAGCTACGACATTAAAGATATTGTTTTGTACTTCGATGACATTTTGGCGGAACCTAACAACAGTCCCGTAAAAGATCATAGCTTACTTAGTTCTTAATTTTTCAATATAACCTAACACTATGAAGGTCAAAAATAATTTTAAATCATTCTAAAATACTTTTAACTTTTCCTTTGAAGCATAAATAATTGTTTCACTTTTCTCCAATGTTTTCAATTCATACCACTTAAAGTGTCATTCGCAGATGGCTGTTGTTAAATTATTCATACACCAATCGCGCTTCAAAACATTCAATTAATTTCATCCCATCAAAACCCATCCTAAACAAACATCCAAAAACAAAACAAAAAAAAAATCAGCAAAATTTCCAGCAGCTACTCAAATCAAACAAATCACAATGCCCAAGGCGAAAACGGACCTATTCGCTTCACACCGCTCGCGCAAACCGTGCAGCGATCGATCGTGCAAAAGTAAACGGTCGAAAACGAGGAAACAATATTACTGCCGAACATTGTTCGCAACTGTCAATTTCTCCGGCAAACCGAATTTGTTGCATCCCGATTGTACGCGTACCCCACGGTACGGTGCGTTCGCGCACTGTGGCCAACGATTTTGGGCCGCGCGTTGGCTAATTATGGCACATTCCGCCTTTCCAGCATTTGTCAGCTGTCTGTCAGGAGCGGTTGATTTGATGAGCACGATTATTATTGCCCATACCATCGCGAACGGTCGCTGGTGTGGCTATAATTTGAACGCCGTTTCCCTCATCACATTATGCGCTGGGAAATTCGATGGCAGGAAGAGAAAATTAGCAGCACCGAAACGGACTGTCATGAAATTTTAAATACTTAAACGCCTCGTGGGGGATCGTCTTTTACGGGTGGTAGAAATAGAGCGCGTTCCGCGCTACATGACACTAATTGAATAGCTGTTGTTATTTGAGCCGAGCGATCTGTAATGCTGCCCTGGTGGGAGGCAGTCACTCATTAGGATGGACCAGGGATTTTTCTTTTAATTATCGATTATATATAGTACGAAACAAGAAATGCTCTAAATTTAGAAGGTTGTCTCTTGAGGAAAACTTTACTATTATTGTGTACATTTCTTCCATAGCACGTCATACGCAATATAAAACTGACAACTCATTAATTTATCGATAATGAAATATAATGATTGCATAACATTATCCAACATGCCATATAACGAAACAATAGAAATTCGTAACAAGCCATCGATAGCGAAAAGTTTGCGCAATTGTGCTCCATCCGTCCGTGCTGAATGATAATGAGAGTCTGCTTGGGACACATGTCACATGTTTACTTTGCGGCGCCCTACAAAAAACTGCAATCATAAAGTTCACTCATGTTTGCAAAAAAACACGCGTAATATAAACAACCCGAAACGGCAGTCACGAAACGAAGTCAAGGTGAACGCAGGGCAGCATCAAAAGCATCCAGGCCCCGTGCGCAATTTTAATGAATATTCGACTGTTGCGCAAAACGGATACTGCGTTCCTCTCGACGCGGCGGCTGAAACAATGCGATAAGTGATGTCCCGCTGGCATGTTTCATGCGTACGCACACGCGGCACATCCGTTATGCTAAGTGGACGGTATTTGACCGGTCCGGTGTGCTGCAAGCCAAATACAGCCTGCTTAAAAATGCAGCACGAACAGTCGTTTAAAATTTTTTACGATCACTTCACCCAAATTCCCGTAGTGCCCGTCGAATTATTGGTGGAGCAGTTCGGTTTTTGGCACACGCTGTGTCCTTATGTTTAATGAACGTGTTACGGAATTTTGATTTTTTTACAGATCACTTCAGCTCTAATGGTGCTCATAACAAGCAAAGATCCTTTTTTTTTGCACACACCAACGAAACGTGTTGCTGTTGTTTTTTTTCTTCTATTTTATCACACGATACGGATTACAATAAAGATGTAAAGATCATTTTATGTGACGGCCTGTGCTTTATACCGCATTTACGATAACGGCATGATAAGTTTATTCAAGACATTTCCACACAAGTTGATCGTTTTCCTAAGTACCTCATTAGCTTGCCAGTTTTTAGGGTGAGGTTTAACACACCGCTAAGCATACAAAATGTTTTACGAGCCAAACTGGAACGTATGGACGATAACATCATATACTATTTGATTTGATCGAAATTTTTATAGAACGCATAAACAGTGGGAGTGTAGTCGTCATCACAGGCATGTAATAATTGTTGTGACTTCAAAGTTGAACAGCTTCATGAATCCAAAACAAAAAAAAAACTAAAACAAATGTTACCACTAATTAAATCAGGTTCAAAGATTCATTTAAAAAGCTAATTAGTTTATGATTCAAATCAAGTCTAATGAGCACAGCTCCGACTACACATCGATTAAACATCGCCAACCAGTGTAAAACCGTTGATTATAAGCAAAACAAACAACCTCCAAGCATTTCACGCTCACCGTGTATCGTTTCACTCGAACTATCATTCCCCAATCGAGCATGTTCCACTTACAATGATTTACAAACACAACCCTTTCGGTAAAACCCTTTTCCCATTACACACGGTACACTAACAACGTTAGCACAACAAACAACAACCGAACCGCGCGCGAACCAATCAATAATCGGATGCGAGTACACTTTTCCAAACCGGGGACTGCCTTTGCTAACCATAATTCCACCACGAGCGGAACGAACCAATAATATTTTCATCAAACACGATCACCGTTGGAACAACAAACATGCGGTCGAAGATTGTATCTTACCCGAAAATGGCGAAAGAATCTCGCCGGCCTCGGTAGTAGTACCCGAAAAACCAAAATCTTTCTACTCAAGACCAGAGAAAATCGTGCCGAAACGTCGTCAAGCAAATAATGACATTAACACTTCAAAAAACATCTCCACCCCGTTCTCATATAAGCGATTCCGGGGGGAGGGCATTTGTTTTACGAGTTCGTGTGTGTGTTTGACGCCTGGTTGTGATTGTTGTGGGATGCAATTGGACGATGCAGCTGGTTACGGTGCGAAGCGAAAGAACGGTTTTGGATAGGAACAACTTGAGATGCCTTTGTGCTGCACTTGAAGTTTCTTTGCAACTGGCGGCAGATGCAAGATGCAATGCGCCGGTACACCACGATCGATATACACAACACCCTGACCTATTGAGGCGTTTGGTGTGTTTGGTGTGCTTTTGTGCTCGGTTTGGTTCATATGCACATGTTATTACTTTCAAACCCTCCTTTTGTGACCCACCACCTGCCCCGTAACTCGTTCCAAGCGGTGCCAAAAAACGGAAGCATTTCGGTGAAGGTGTAGCGGATGAAGGTGAATGTTTAGAATTTCATAAGGTTCATTATTAAAACCGCTCCGAGGTCGATATGCGCGAATACGATAACGATTTGCGTACGCAGCTACGGAGGACGCGGTAATGCCGGCGAATCTACCATTTGTGTATTGCTTTCATCGCAGTAGCTCGTGGTTTTTGTTGCTAAACAGCTACCACCCAGCGAGAGAGCGAAAGGAAAATTCTTCCCCGATGAAGTGAGAGAGAGAGGGTGAGGAGATAGAGAATAAAAAACGATCGAGCACTAGAACAGGATGGGACTATAAATTTCCATCCCAAGCCAGACGTACCAGATGCCTCTTTGTTTCGGGAGGTAGTTTTGCCCCTGTCCCTCCTTCGCTCTCCCCTGGTACAATTGGTACACCGAACGGAGAAAACTCCCGCCCCTAGGCGAGTTTCCTCCCGTGGGGGCGAAAGATTACGTCTAACTAATTTTACTGTCGAATTGCTAATGGCTTCATTTCGACGTACTACATGGACGGCGCTGGGAGGTCTAGGTTTTGATACACCGCGCGTGTGCATGTGCGGTGTGCGGTGCTGGCGCTGAAGGAGTAGGGAAACACCGTAAAGCAAACACACCCTATCCCATCCCATTTCCCTGACCCGGTGGGAGGACAGGTGTGCTGGAGGCGGATCGAGAAAGGGTAAGGTCGATTTCCCGAACGATCGAAAATGCTCATTTATGGGGTCGGTGAAACGGCCAAACTGTGGAGTTATGTTCGTTGTTTCGGGAAACTCCCGGCCACTACATTATTCCACGCAAATTCCACACCCACACACACACACATACGGACCTTGAGATGTAACACATAAACAACAACAACGAAAAAATGGACGGAAAACGACATCACTCAATCTGTGACAGCGGTGAAAATTAATACATCCACCCTGTGATGGACACTTCGGCCGGGAGGGCGCACTTCTCACTGACGTCCAGGAACACTATTAATTAGGCACCACTGGGCGATCACTTTTACCAATTTTCTTTTTTTGTTTGTGTGGTGGAGGTCTTTGGACAAAGAAAGAACGCGTTGATAGGTTTTCACTCACTCACTGTACTCACATTCGCCCACGGAGATCAATTAACGTCGGTTACCCAACCCATCACTCCCTTTGCTTCCAACCCCGTCTCCCACACACACACACACACACACACCTCCTCAGTGGGAAAAATGAACGCCTGCACTAGGGCGTCTCCATAGATGCACGATCACCGAAATGCGTATATCTTGGCGACTAGCGATCAGAACCGAGCGTACCGTCGGAGAATCGCGCCACAACTGATTCATTATACTTTTTCCCTCGGTCCGGTCAACCGAAATTGGTTTCCTATGTACGGGGGGTTCCGAGATTGTATCGGCCTCCCCCTCCCCTTCCCGAAAGGAGCGTTTACATCCCGCGCGGGGTGGGAATGCGTGGAAAACTGCTTGCCGTTTGGGCGAGGCATAATCCACCCAAACAAACTACTCGAGATTCGGCACATTTTCCCCGGTCCTCCTCCGGACGGCCGGAATGGTTTCCTCGAGCGACTTTTCACTCCCCTACGCCCTAGCCATTGGCCATGGCGGCTCGGTCAATTTGATGGGAAAGATTTGGTTTGTATCGTTTCGGTGTGTATGTGGTTGTTAGTTTTTTTGTTCTCTCTCCCTCTCTTTCTCTCTCTTTCTCGATCCATAGTCAAGAGTCGGCGTTGGGAAGAATCACCCGAACCAGAGATTTCGATAAGCGCTACATTTTCCATCGCGCAAGCGATGAGAAGAAAACGGTGATGCAAAAATGCCGGATGACGGCGGGAAAGCGTGCGGCACGGGTGGTGCGAGCAACGGCATCTTAGTACCGATATTGAACATAACCCAGCCGTGGAGGTTTGGGATTTGACTGAGATTGAAGTAAGATACACACCCATTCATCACTGGGTTGATCCGTTTCGAGAGCACTAAACAAACACACTTCTGGCGAAAGGCGAACGAATGTCTCCGGAACAAAAGCTGGCTGGAGCTAATTAAGAGCATTGTGGATGTCAATTAATTATTGTATAATTAATTGTGGTGTCGGGATTATCTAGTGCAGTATTTTTTTTTATCACGCTGAGTTGATGGATTGAAACCGAACAAATGATATTTTCATTTGTAATTATTATCCTTCATGATGTCACTTGCATTAAGCACACGTAGTAAACCACGTATTAAAATGCTGTTAGCGAGACAAAATATTTGAAAGATGAATCTCGGGTGAATTTTAAATTATGGCAAGAAAATAGACAAGAATATGTTTCGTAGCCTTTTTCCATGTTATTGCGACAATCAATCAACCATCAAGATAGTGATCGATATCTTTACAAGACCATATGGTATAATCAGAACCTTTAAATCCTTTGCTTTAATTGAATATCTTTCACGTAGGCAGATATTAGGCCTATACAGTATATGCGCTGTACATTAGCGCCCTCTACAGGAAAAAAAACGCCAAAAGGCAAGAAGACTCAGAGGATCATACTCGAATTGAAATTTATTGCAATTATCCAAGGTCTTGGACAAATTATGGCAACAAGCGAAAAATCCCTCCCATTACATATACATTATATGTTATTACCTCAGGATATTCTGAGTATTCTTGTCTTTATTGCCAGCTACTGAGGAGAATTTATCAAGGATCTACTATTCAAAAGGCAACAGTAGTTGCTCTAACACGACGCAACACGATATTACTACGGCAGATTGTTGAAGTGAGCTTTCAGTAAGAAAGAAGTCGTTGTAACATCCATTATCTTGAATTTTAATTATCTAAAAAAAGATCTCTTTTCATTAGAAAAAGGGTTCATACAAAGAAACGTACAAGAAGACGATAAGATAGTGTTGTTTACTCAGTTTTTATGTCTTTTGCTTAACAAACATCCTGTACCCAGTAGCAACCCAACCAAACCACAAAAAGATCCTCATAACTTTAATCGATCTCACCCTTACACCCGGGAACAATTATTTCGCTAAATATATTTCCCACATGTGCGTAATTTTACAATTTTATTGTTAAACATAACATTTACCACTATCTAGCCAGCAATCGTTTGTAGGTACAGCTCGGCTTTCCATACCATTAAAAATAATTGACACGTTACAAGAAAGCAAAAGCACTTGCCACAATACCAATCCCCTGCACTGCGCTGCAGGGTGCAGAAAACTTCCAAAGATACTGTCACCAATCACAGCAAAGACTTCCTCAATAAGCCGACGATGCTTATCGGAACACAACACAGTGGCAAAAACCTAATAGCTTCTGACAACTCCTCTGTCTCGCGGGACTCAACTGTCGCTCCTCAGGGGCACTAGCAGTGTGACAATTTCCCGCCAACAACCCGTAACGACGTCAAGGCGATATGTGTCCCCCTCACTGTCTCTTCCTACCCGGCGGTCCTTCCTGAAAGGTGAGAAAACAATGGATGCGTGTGTGTGTGTGTCAAAGCACACATTTGCCGATTGAATCGCTCACCAAATGGTACTAATTTCACTCGAGCAAAAGGAGCAACCATTTTTCGGCAACATTGGGCCAGGAAACTTCTGGGCACGAAGGAAACGAACCCCTACCAGTGGGTGGTAGAAGAAGGGACTAGGAATATTATCAGCCGCATTGGAAGCTTTCTGGAACCGTTCTCACAACCCACCCAAAAACGCACTGTCCCGGTGGTCGTTATCGTGGGCGAATTGATCCATTTCATTCGTAAAGTTTTTTTCCCCTGTTTTGGAGCTTTTTGTTTCCGTTCGCTTGGGTACGCTTTCTTGATGCTGTCATGTTGTTTTTTTTGTGATTGTGTGTGTGTGTGTGTGTTGCTCCGACAGGAACTGGTTCCATACCCTTTCCGTGGTGCTTTTTTCACAACTAAAACATTCACGAACCGAATTGCCAGCGCCAGCCTCGGTTCGTAGTGCCAGGGGAGCGTTAGGAAATCGTCAGGAGGCTTCAAGAATCGGTACCACCCGGAATGATTTCGTACGGAAACTCGTGGGCACTGATGCATGGTACCGACCGTATACCGCCGGGACCGTAAAACGGGGCGGGTTGTCACGTTGGTTTGCTTTAAAAATTCAACCAAACACCTAACGATGCTGAGTCCGACCCGTCCGTAGGGAGGTGTGATAGGCCGCAATTTCGCTCCACTCCCAGGGGGGTAACTGAAAACCGACGATAGGCAACTTCCGACCGGCACACAGGTAAAAGCGAACCTGCACCTCCTTTCCAAGCAAGCGGGCACCGAAGTTTGTGACGTGTTGTGCATGAATTATTCACAGCCGCCTGATAAAAGCGATGTTTTCCTTTCGTCACGTCAAGTTCGAACCCTCGTTACATTTTGCGGGGCGAACAGATTGTGCCCCGGCCACCAGTCAGTTCGAATTATTGACGAACAATAAAAAGGTGGATCAGGTGGTAAGTGGAACTACTCTGTTTCATTTTTGAATAATTAACGTACCCCAAGCCCGACGCCCCCCCGGGGTAAGCGATGGAAGATCAAAAAACGGTCGAGAAAGCTGTTCTGGGTTGGGGTTCATCTTTCAAAAGTAAAACTGATAGAGCCCTTCATTAGAGCGATAAATATTTGAGATTTTATGTTTTGAGCGAGATATGTTGAAAATTATTTTGCGTTTAGTGTTTATTTGTAATCAGCCTTGATACGAAGCAAAGGGCTTTTTTTGCGCCCAGTAATGTACCGTTTCATAAATTCCGAATGAGAATTTTTCGACAATTGTAAATTAATCTGTTTTGAAATGTAAAAGTGTTGAAAGTTTGTAGCAGCTCACTGCATATTGCATGCAAGCGTAAATAGGAACACTCAACTCGCGAGTATAAATTATCTGCGTGAGCCTAGCGTTATGCGCAGATTCGCGATGTCACAGATTTATGTGATAGAATAAAAATTAGCTCTCTTGCTTCTTGACCAGCGAACCGATAGCACGTACGTATACCACATCATCCGAAGGACACATTTTCCGCTACCATCGATTCCCCAAACTGGTGACCCCGACCGTTCGATTGAACAAACATCCGAAGAAGTGAATTCCTGCACGAGAATACCGCGTAGTGAACGACCGAAACCGCGAAAGATTCCTTTTGTCTCATAGAACCGTCACGTTGTTAAGTGTGCCGCGATAATTATCACCCCGTGTACGCGTAGGTTACCGCACTCTTAGTTTTGCTAAAATGCCCGAGACAACGATCGACACCAAGCCGAAAGAGGAAGCAACCCAGATCGCCGTTACGCACACAAAAATTAACTTTCCGGATTTCGATTCCGAAGACGTTGAGACGTGGTTCGTCTGTTTAGAAGCAGCATTTTATGTCAATGGAGTTAAGCTAGATCGACATAAACTTAATGCTGTAATCGTTGCACTTGGCACTCGCGCGAAATTCTTCCATTCCGCCATCGCAAAGTGCAATAGATCGGAAACGTCCGACAGATACGATACGATGAAGAATGCTGTCTTGGAATATTTTCGGCCGACGGAAAACCAACGATTAACAAGCCTACTTTCCGGCGTTTCATTAGGCGATCGGAAGCCTAGTATGCTCCTTTCAGAGATGCGCCGTCTGGGCGGAGAGGGATGCTCTGATAATGTCCTTGCTAATATATGGCTGCGGGCTTTGCCGATCACTGCACGTTCCATCATCGTCGCTATGCCGTCAGTGTCATTAGATGATCAAGCAAAGGTAGCAGACAAAATCCTCGAAGCTCCGAGTAGTGTAACGTCTACCCCAAGTGAAACGAGTGCAAGTGCATGTGCAACCATAAGCACGTTAGAGGCTCGCATCGAAGCTCTCTCACGCCGATTGGATGAAGTTCTAACAGCTGATCGATGCTGCTCATTTTCGGAAAGAGACACACACACACCATCCCGATCTAGACAGCGACACGCGTCGGGATCAAGGCAATCATGGGGACAACGAACCTCAAGTCCAGTGCGATCACGCACACCATCGAGAGCACCGCGCCGATGGCTCTGTTGGTTTCACTATCGCCATGGAAACAAGGCTGAAAAGTGCGAGAAAGAGCATCCTAACGATACTTCCACCAAGTGCATTTTTTTCGAAGAGCGTCTGCCGGTTTACTCCCGAAAAAAGTAGTTCGTTTCTCTCTTCGAAACACAAACCATCCCGAATCGCTCACGAACGATTATTCATCCGATAACGCAAGCACCAGCTATTATCGAACGCCACGCATAATGCACACCAAATCACACACTACACTCAGCACCAGCTCACCTTTAAACTCAAGCACTACTCACCATGAGAAAAATACCAGCATCAAGCTGAACCGTATGACCCGTGAACCGCACGAAAACATTGATCGCATTTTTGTTAACGATCACAGAACGCACAGTAAATACCTAATCGACACTGGTGCGGAGATTTCGGTAATACCACCATCCTACAGAGAAAGGATGAACCCTACGCCGACACGCAAGCTTTTTGCTGCAAACGGTAGCCAGATCGCTACTTATGGCACTAAAAATATCACACTCGATATTGGATTGAACCAACAGTTTACCTGGCCTTTCACTATTGCTGATGTTGATTCGCACATAATAGGAGCAGACTTTCTAAAACACTTCGACCTGCTCGTAGATATCAAACGCGACCGAGTGATAAAGAACGTAAACAGCACAGCATCTCTTTCCGTAGCCACATGCAGTGCCTCCGACAGGTTTACACAAATACTGAAAGAATTCAGCGATATTACGATACTCAACCTGAAAAGTCGATCGACAAAATCGAACGTTACGCATCAAATCTTAACGAAAGGGCCACCCATTTTTTGCCAACCACGCAGACTACCAATAGACAAATTGAAAGAAGCCCAAGCGGAATTTAAATTTATGATAGAACAAGGTATTTGTCAACCTTCAAAAAGCTCATGGGCCAGTCCATTACACATGGTTAGAAAATCAAATGGGAAGTGGAGACCGTGTGGAGATTATAGAAACCTGAACGCAGTAACAGAACCGGACAGATACCCGATACCCCACATTCAAGACTTCGGTAGTATATTACACGGCACAAGCGTATTTTCCTGCATAGATCTCCAAAGAGCTTACCATCAAATCCCTGTTGCGGAACAGGATATACCGAAGACAGCGATAACCACCCCATTCGGTCTGTTCGAGTTTCGTTATATGACGTTCGGATTAAGAAATGCCGGTCAAACGCTACAAAGACATCTCCATTCTATTTTTCGCGATCTACCGTACGTTTTCCCGTATATCGATGACCTATGCATCGCTTCGTCGAATGAAGAACAGCACCTGAAACATCTACGAACGGTTTTTCAACGCCTAAGAGAAAACAGTTTGACCATCAATGTAGAGAAGTGCCAAATAGGTAAATCTTCAGTAATTTTTCTCGGTCACGCGATCACACCAAATGGTATCAAACCAAATCCCGAAAAAATCCAAGCGATTCTTGATTTTCCACGCCCTAAGGTTGCAAAGCAGTTAAAAACATTCATTGGAACGATAAATTTCTATCGACGTTTTATTCCACATGCAGCAAGTAACCAACAACTTTTGCAACAGATGATTCATGGTAACGTTAAGAATGACCACACACCGCTAAAATGGGACAACAACACCGAAACGGCCTTTTTGAAATGTAAGGAAGATTTAGCTAATGCGACACTCCTTGCACACCCTTCGCCGCAAGCAAATTTGTGTTTGCATGTGGACGCGTCAAATGTAGCAGTTGGGGGCGCACTACACCAAGTAACTAACCATGGCCTCGAACCTCTGGCATTTTTTTCAAAAAAGTTGACACCAACGATGCAGAAGGCTAGCACGTACGATCGCGAGCTTTATGCAATGTACGAGTCAGTACGATACTTTAAGGACCTTCTTGAAGCACGTGTTTTTTGTATTTACACCGATCATAAGCCACTCGTGACAGCTTTCCTCCAACGACCTGAACGAGCCAACCCTACACAACAGCGTCGATTATGTTATATAAGCGAGTACACAACGGATATTCGTCACATTCCAGGGGAAGGAAACAATGTTGCAGATATGTTAAGCCGGATAGAATCCATCTTTTCCGAACCCATCGACTACGTCCAAATGGCGGAGATGCAACGAACGGATGCCGAAATCGCCGAGTTTATCCAACAACCTCCCGCAGGCACCACGATTCGTGTGAAACCTTTCATACTTCCATCGAAACAAGGCACATTGTATTGTGATGTGTCAACCCCTGAGATTCGTCCTTTGGTCCCGAAAACACTCCGTAAGCAAATCATCGCCAAAATACACCACATTTCGCACCCTGGCATCAGAGGTACAACACATTTGGTGAGTAAACGGTTTGTTTGGCCATCCATGAGGAAAGATTGCAGGAACTTTGTCACCACCTGCATTCAGTGCCAAAGAAACAAAGTAACCAGGCACAACCTCACCAAACCGGAACAGATTACCGTACCACCAGATCGTTTTCATCACGTACACATGGACCTGATTGGACCTCTACCTCCTTCAGAAGGCAATATGTATTGCCTTACAATGATTGACAAATTCACCAGATGGCCAGAGGTTGTACCACTACCCAACATGACAGCAGAGACGGTATCCCGAGCATTCATCGCAACCTGGATTGCGAGATTTGGAGTACCAGCTAAAATCACCACCGACCGCGGCAGGCAGTTTGAAAGCGAGCTTTTCAAAAAGCTATCTGAAACACTGGGCATCGACCATTTAAAAACATCCCCTTACCATCCACAGGCAAACGGTCAGATAGAACGTCTTCATCGCCAATTGAAAGCAGCCCTCATTAGCCATGATCGAGCCAGATGGACAGAAGCACTCCCGTTGGTGTTGTTAGGGATGCGCTCCACGATTAAGGACGACCTAGGAGCAACGGTAGCCGAGCTGACGTATGGCACCAACTTGCGTTTGCCTGGAGAATTTTTTGAGAATAGCAGTACTGTCCCTAACCTAACACCCGAGTTTATTTCGAATCTTAGAGCTATCATGAGACGATTGAAACCCATCCAAACATCCAATCATGACACTAACAGAAAAACCTTTGTAAACTCTAATCTGCAGTTTTGTAGTCACGTATTTGTACGCATAGATAACGTTAGACCGTCCCTCACGCCACCTTACGACGGTCCATACAAAGTATGTAAGAAAGGAAAAAAGACTTATACAGTAGAAATTAAGGGTAGGAAAACGGCAATCTCGATTGATCGCCTTAAACCAGCATTTTTGAGTGAATTCACCAAGCCACTCGCCAAACATTGTGATCAAAAAGATGTAACTCCCAGACAGCCGTCGTACCAAACCCGTTATGGCAGGAATATTTTTCGTCCACGAAAAAATTAAAGAAAGGAGGATGTGATGTAGCAGCTCACTGCATATTGCATGCAAGCGTAAATAGGAACACTCAACTCGCGAGTATAAATTATCTGCGTGAGCCTAGCGTTATGCGCAGATTCGCGATGTCACAGATTTATGTGATAGAATAAAAATTAGCTCTCTTGCTTCTTGACCAGCGAACCGATAGCACGTACGTATACCACATCATCCGAAGGACACATTTTCCGCTACCATCGATTCCCCAAAAGTTAATAGAATCCTTCAGGAAAAAATAATATTCGCAACGAACTGGACAAGCGTTGGCTGAATCTAATTAAGATTCACGAAACTTAATGAATATTAAGGGGTCATAGGACATAGGTCTTCACAAGACAGCGCCGGTCCAAAATCCCTTCCGGACTAAGCTCCATCGTCGCTAGGACTAACCAAACGTGGCTATGTAGTAAAATAAATCTAGTAAGCCTAGAGAAATGAGTCGGTACAGCGAAGAATCTGTCTCGGGATTTATGAATATTTAAGGATTCATAATTGTATACAATTTTATTTCTACTTTTGCAGTAAAGCTTTATAAACAAATAAAAAAAAACTCAATGAGAGATTCCTGCACGACTCAAAAATATATTCTTGACGAATCCTGATCGATGCGCGTATTTTAAGAGTAGCATTTCGAAAGATTCGTCATTTATGTCATTTCATTTGATTTTAAGCTAAACACGCAAACTGTTTGAATTGAATTTTTCCGCTGAGAATTTTCCCCAAATGGAAAAAAATCCTCTCCGGATTGTGACTGCTTATAAAAACCCAAAATAATATAAAAACATTTCATTCAGTAGCATTTCACTTGAAACTACTCTGATGACTTCCCGTGATTTGTCAGACTCTGAACGAAACCTTACAATCGAGAGTATGCAAGTAAACAATACTATTCCTACGTAAACACACGCGAAAAGTATTACGCACCTTCGTTCTTTAACGGGTAATGATATCAATTTTGCTTTCCCGGTGGAAAAACTGCTTACCGCTGCTCTCCTTCCTTCCACCATCACCAGCACGATCAAGTGATGAAATAAAAGATTAATTCACATTTCCAAATTCAAATTATCTTACGCATGTTCACCCACACATGCACACACAGACATACAAACGAACGTACATCTCAGTAAGCTGGGTTGTTTTTCCTTTCTTTTTTCTTTTTTGATGGGTGCCCAATAACTCCAAATATACAACCTCAAGGGAGTTGGTGCTCGTGCAGGAAAGGGAACGGTGTGATTACTTAAAGAAAAATTGTTACCTAACATGTGTGTGCAAATAAAAAAGCCCCCACTCCCTCTCTCTCTCTCTCTCTCTCTCACACACACACACAATACCTCCCCATGGTTCACGATGCTCTCGAAGACAACCAGCGCTTGATGGTAAGCAGTGCGTACGATTTGCACGGGCAGTGTTCGTATGCTCGTAGTAACACCAAGTACCACATAATATCGTAAAAACTTCGATTCAACGCACGAAACAAATCGGCGCAAAATTTCATCCCGAAATGTGTGGAATTTCACTGCCACAAATAAACGAAAAAATACGCTAGTTTTTCGGCGTCCATGAAATCGAACGGGGTGTACTTAAGGGGAGAAATTACGTTACGTACCGGGAGCGAACCAACCACCTGCCAACCAAACGCACAGTCGTGACATCGTAGGAAGGTGCGCAAAAACCCTACAAAAAAAAGCACATCCTTTTTCTCTTTAAGTTTTCGGAGCTTACGAATGTGCCCAACCACACGCTCGCGTGGTTCCGCTCGGTGATAACAGAAAGCAGACCGGGGAAATAAAAGCTCGTTCCGCAAAACCGCGTTACGCAGAAGATTGTCTCGATTCTTTACGAACTTAACGTCTTAATTGCGCGTACGCAATATACGCGAACCATAGCGGGCGGATGCGTATGTACGACAAAACGAAAAAAAGGCGTAAGAGTAAAGTTTACCAATGGGAAGTTTGTGAAGCGTATCAACCGGCACATCTTATCATCTCAATCCCTGCGGTTTCAGCCAACCGCAAGTTGCTTCAGCCAACAAGCATACCGCTAAGGAATGGCGAACACATATACAGAGCGGCCAAACCGTGTAAAACATCTGCCCGGCCGTATGTAAATTATTTTCCAAATTTTTCGCATTTTCATCATCCGTAACGAATGAGAGAGGAAGAAAGAGAGAGAAAAAAAGGAGAAAATGGAAAAAATAAAATACCCACACACTCACACAGACATACCAAATCCGCCAACTTTTCCACTTATTTCTTCGCCGAGTTCATAATATACGCGAATGGCTGGTTGAGATTAAATTTACAATGCGGCACTTGTCAGAGGCTCGGAAAAACCGAGCGCAGACCTTCCATCCGCTAATGGTTATGAATATTTTATGATTTTGTAAACCATTATTTACAAACTAGAACAAGGATGGGTGCCATTTGAACAAAACGATTGCAACGACCGCTGCGTTGCACAAATGTATAGGAAAATGTATTTAAAATGAAAAACATTAAGAGAGAAGAAAAGATAAAAAGTTCAAGAATAATTAAAACAACGGTGTCAAAAATGCTGTTCCACTGAAACTTACGTTGCAACAATTATAAGGCTTCAAACCCCAATTCAATTGCATTTGTGAGGTTCTAATCATTATGGCCTCCTTCATGGAAAACAGTTCTATAAACCATTTTAATCAACACATCAAAAATCGTTGACACTTTGCAGAAACAGCATACAAATGAATGACGGAAATGCTGCAGAAAATTGCTACACAAAGCTTTTCTTTTTTTATTTGAAATAAAATATAAAAATGTTCAAATGTTGCATTACTAATATGATTTTCCAATTTGCCAACTAATACGGCTCAACTCCTGCGAGGAATAAAAATCAACATAATTCAAAAGTAACCACATTTTACGAGCTGCATTAAAAACCTCCAAATTAATCGATCGTGTCCTGCCGATATCACAACAAATAGCTCAACCACAGCAAAGCAAAGTTTTCCACTTCCTAAATTGTGCACACATTGAACTAAATCGTTCATGCAAACAATTTGACACGGTAAATCATCACCTGCACCACAGCGCAATCGTTTATCTGCATATAATTGCAAATTCAAAGCAAAGTTTGCGCTCAATTTTACCGATGAGGCGCGGTGAGTCAAATTAAATTCCCCAACGCAACCAACCACGTGGTGTGGTTTTTTTTTGTTTTGTTTTTTTTGGGGTTAAAGTCAGCAAATGGCAACTTTTTATTTCTCTGGTTAACCGCACAGGGGGTGGAAGGGTTTTTTTTTAAAACATCGCAGCGGGAAATCGCTCACTAAAAACCAGCACAAACACACACACACACACATATAGAGTGCCCACAGCAGAACCCAACACCACACGGCAGAAAGCTTTGCTACGCGAAACGGAAACGGACCTAATGGACGGTGAATGGTTCAAACAAATCGCCCACCGGAAGGTTTTGGAATAGTGAGAAAAAAAGAAACACCCTCCCTGTGGGAGTTTAACACCATCGGTCCGGTTTTCTACGGATGTCCCCAAAAACAGGTTAACCTAATTAATCCTGACGACGATCCAGCACAGCGCCGCGGTGTTCCATCGTCCAGGTGCCTAAAAGCGTTTCAGCAACCATTTTGCTGACATTGTGCTACTTTCGCTGATGACCGTTCGGGGGGATGTGAGGTTAAGAGTTTTCCAACCTTTCTTGCTTCGGCGTAATGGAAACGTATCACGTGCGGTCTGTGTGTATGGGGTCCGTTCGTCTACGGGTGTATTCTACTGTGTGGGTTGAGACACATACCGGAAAACATTAGCAGCAAGTAGGCTGTAGTAATGTGCCAGTTGTTTTATTTTTACCCCGACGCTTCACGGTTCTTCCAGGTGTCCGAAACGGGGGCGGTAGCTGGCGTATGATAAATTTAGAACGTAACGCTCTTTTTTTTGTTCCTTCTTTCGCTTCTCGTAGGGTTCTACTTGGCCCTGTTTTCCCGCGAAAACCCTACTCGAAAGCGGATTGTAGCAACCCAAAACAACGGCCCCATACATTCCCGGCTCAAGATTATCGATCCGCTGGCCGGAGATGACGCCGAGCGCGGAACTGCAGCAGAATGTCGGGGGCTTTTTGACTGGGTGCTTTCACCACTCCATTTAGCCAATAGTCCACAATGGCGTGGCGTGGAGAACGCTGCGAACTCGCTAAAATGAACAACAACCATACATCATTATCGACACGAGCGCACTTATCTCTGCGCGCGGTGGGAAACTTCCTCGCTGCTTTCTCCACTACCCATGATTGTGATTGTTCCTTCTTGAGCTCGGCCAAAGAACGAAGCCGACCATTGCTGGGAGAAACGGGAGCTAATGTGGTGTTGCACCGAACTGTGGCACAATGTGGGTGGGTGGGAGAAAAAAAAGGGTACCAAAACCAACGGAACTCCCGCCCCACGGCCCGGGCCTTGGCTGGTGTTTGTGATTGTCGTTCGACCTTTGGCATTGCAACGTCATCGACACGGATATTTTTCTGGCGATAAATGTGGTGATATTGTCTGGTGGTTAGTTGCATCCACTCGTGAGTGTCCTGATGCGCTGTAGGGCTAATGTTGCTAATGTATGAATTGATGGTATTGTATGGATGGAAAAGTTCCGGCAATAAAGATTAGGTAAACATGATTGTAAAGTTGGGATTTGCTGTTGAAGAAAAAATTTTAATGTTAAATGTAATTATTCTGCAGTTTATTAATCTTCAGTTCAGTTCAAAGTATTTACAAATTATTGCATTTTATTTGATTTGATGTTTTTGTCAGAATATTTATACAATGTACACCACCACACCAGCGCTTATTTATTATTTTTAATCGTTAACTGTTTGGACAAAATGTTGATCAATTTTCAGTCTAAATTCGTTTTTCTATCATTTACAACGCCATTTTATTTAGAATTGACATTTTCATAGGACCAGTGCCTATGTTTGCAAGTCTATTGCAGAATATTTTATATGGATCCCTTGGACACGGATTGCAAGTTCGGGGTTTTCAAATATAATCGAAAAAGTTCAATTCAAAACAATCATTGCTAGCTGTCAGATAACTGTCATTTAAATAAGTTGGCCGAGACAACCTGTTTTTACAAATTTTAGGTTCAGATCTACCCTTAATGTGAGTAAAACAGTTGTCTGTATAATTGACTAAGGTTCGATATTTAACAATATCTTGATTTTTTAAATATTTTAAACATTTAACGGGCTGTCCACACAATGCTAATGATAAAACTATTCTACTAATTGGTTATGGGATTTATTTGAGAATATTCGTAGCTGATTTGCAACTAAGAAACTTGTAAGAAAATTGTTGTCAAAATGGAAAATCGTTTTGAAAATAAAATAAATGAGAACTTGAGCGCCTGTATTGAATCTAGTTTAAAACATCTATTACGTTCAAGTGTGATTGATGTTGGAAGTATTTCGACACCAGTCGGTATGCAGTTTCGCAATCGACACACATTCGTCATCTACTTCAACCAATGCACTTATCAGTTGGCTGCACGTAGCCGTGCTTTCATCCATCTTCCAGCTCGAGGACGGAGGAGCACACACATGCCACCACTGCTGACAAACACGTGCACAAACCGATCTAGTGGTACACACACACACACACGTGAACGGTGACGATGTGAGGACGGATATGACCGGGCTGATAATTCGTGCGAAGATTATGACGACGATGCCCCGAAAACGATGACGACGGTGATGATTAAAGCGAAACCGGCGAACCGAGAGATAATGATAGTGATGAGCCAAAAATTGGAAAATGATGGATGACCTTATGTGATTCCTTTTTTTTCACTTCGTCCGCCTTTTCCCATTACAATACTCGTACAGAGAGCTTTAGTACAACAAAACACTGTTCAATACTAGCCACCTAAAGGTAGGCCACATCGTTAACGTACTCGTGCGGACGAGGGTGTACGCTACTCATCCAACAGTGTTTGAAGCGATTGTTGATTCGCGAAACTCTCATCCATATTTTCCTTCGCTCATCTCCATGCTGTGACCGTTCATTCGCATTGGAGGTCCAGCGCATACGTATTTGAGTGGGTTTTTACGTAGAAAAAAGGGCTTTCCTGTTGAGTTGTTGCGATTCATACCGGAAGCGGATATGGATGGGTGTTCTCCTAAGCGGGGTAGAGCCCACGCCTCCCAGTGGGATGTACTGCATGACGTGGACGTGGATGATATGGCGCGTTTTCGGACGCGAATGCGTGATAAATTGTTTCCAATCAAAGCTGTGACGATGTGGGATGACATAAAAAGGGGCGCAACATATTGGATGACGGTAGGGCCACTTCCGGAAATTAGATGTGCTCGAGTGGATCGGGTTCTGGTGAGGATATTATGCTTCGACTGGAACGAAGTGGATGGAATGCTACCGGATATCGACCATAATGGGACAGGAATGAAATGCCTACTCTTTGGTAGTTTTGAAGACATTTCATTAATAAAATGAATTGAAACTACAAAGAATCAAACTGGGAATTAAAGCTCACTACTGTCTCATGGTTAAGAGACTGTCTTTTAAGTTAACATTTTGTAAAAAGGGCACTAAAGCCCGTGTAACAATGGTCTGCTTTCAATAAATTTTTACATTAGTTCAGGCAAGCAGTCAGATATTTTCGTTATAAGATTAATTTGAACTGCAGGTATTCCACAAAAATGCATAAGGAATTCTTTTCCTCCTATTATAAGGGATCTATTACTTGCAAAATCGTCGTCTTCCTGTAAAAAATCGGGAGCGTCTTAGGAATGTCTAGTTCTTGCCACACAATAAAAGTCGTGGCCGCAAAATACGGTTACAAAATGTCTTCCAAAAGATGTAACTTGCATCACATACAAGGATAAAGTTTTTGTTATGGACGAGAAGGACCGTTGTTATGACTCACAGATTGATAGAATTTGTTTAATCAAACATCAAACGATGGTTCTCGAGATCTCAACAAATTCGAGTCCAACATGTAGGTGCAACCGACCGTAATGGTCATGAAATTGCCAAGCCAATTACTTATTGAAGGTATATCAAATATAGGCTTCAACAAAAACATTGTTTATAATAATTAATTTATTGGTTTTTTATAGAAATTCGAAATCAGCTCACATTTTTCAAGTGCATACGTTACTTTCCACTGACGTGAATCATTAAGCATCGTATTAAGTATCTCTATTTTTTCACGAATTGCATACTTTAAGGCTCTGAACATTTAAAAGGATCGAATCAGCTTACAAATGCTAAACACAATAACACCTTATCAAAGTAAATCGCACACAGTTGGAAAGGTTAACATCATATGATTTATTGGTAACGGATTGCTTACGAAAATATTTTTCCCAACCAACGGTATCCGCCCAATCGTTTTGGCATGGGAAGAACGAATGATAATAAATCTTTTCCCTAATTGACAAAAAACGAAACATCGTACTGCTTTCCGCCCCAGCAATACTACCACAATGCACACACACAGAAAGCTGGCTGGGAAACTAGCATGCCAATAATCAAAGCCCAATTTAACGTCTAACGGAGCCAGTTAGTCCGTTTTTTTTTGGCTGTTGCTTCCACCAAAACAAGAATCCTCCGACATTGGCCCTTTTCCGACTTCATAGTTCCAACAAACTACTCCGTTGCCAAACTAGAACGCAACGGGGCGTAGGCTATTCGCGCCTTATTCTGTACCTTTCGTTGCCTTTCCCTCCGCCCCACGGTTGGTCCAAATGCAAATGCCCTCACTGATAATGGAATAATAAATTATTTTAATGCAGAAACGCGAAGGACGGTTGATTAATTACTTATTTATGTATATTAGCCTTTTCCCGGGGCAGGCTGACGGTAAATAGAATTTACAGCGCGCCCCGGTCCGTTAAGTCCGTTTGGCAGTGACCCCCGCATTAAGGTCTTTCCGGATGGTGAATGAAAACTTTTACCTCGACCAGTGAATGAGCGTCGAAATTAAACTCCTACTGTGATGGTATTCTATTAGCGAACAACTGACGTTTTTTTTTTGTTAGTGGCTGTGTGCTAAAAAGCTAAATAGAACATTGTACTAAAAACCATACTTATAAAGTACTAAAAGATAAACATCATAAGCAGCTGCTGTTGATTCAATGAAAAATAGAAAAGTTAAGCTCCAGCAAGCTGGCTCCCAGCGTAAATTTGACAATTTCGTGCACGTTCATCAAGATCCACTTTCAGGTGATCGAAATCAAAATTTTAATGGAATAACTTTTACCCAACCCCTTTTGCAGTGCGGTACAAACGCGCTGATGAGGCTGTAATTTTACTGAGTAGCGAGAAGCAACGTTTCGGAAAATGGGTTTCCACCACGTTGCCACGACAACAACCGCCCAACCCCGTCGAACTTTCGCCGAACCGTATTGGTGAAAGGAAGTAACCGGTCGCTCGACATTTTAATGCTTTCTGCACGCACATCTATCGCATTCATCACACTTTCGCGGTTTCGGGCCACAACTTGACGAGTAGTAGACCGCCGATGAAAAACCTCATCAAACGAACGTGTGTATGTGTGTACATGGTGAAGCTTTTCATCCTCGCTCGCCTTTCCGGTAATCGAATAGGGTGAAAGCACACAAGAACGATCTAAGGCACAAGTACACACGACCCCGTACGCTAAACGACTACGACTTCCGAACGGGGTGACACTTTTACCGGTACGGTAAAACTTCCACCTGCTTTTTACAATGTTGATGGAACGTGTTTTCCGCCACAAATTGGCACCTAGCTCCCTTTCCCCCCTCCCACCTAGTTCCGGACACCCACCAACAGCACGAATGAGTTTTCCGGTAGACGTGTGTGTGTGTTTGTTTGATGTACGACACCGTTGACATCATAAATTTTCCACGCCATCATTTATTGCTATTTTTCCATCGGGGAAATCTACTCCAACAGCGCACTCGACAACCCATTCTACTTGGGTGCCATCCTTGGCCATTCAGCGGCCCAAACCTGGTATAGTTAAACTGTGTATCGAACGAATCGAGCATGGGCAGGACGACGTGTTCGGAAACTTAACTTGGTGTTGGTTTTTCTTTTTGCTGCTAGAAAATGCCACATTCCTAGTCAACACTTCGGCATATCGTCCAATGAAACGGACTGTAAAAGGAAATCCCACACCGTACCGATCAATCGAAAGTGAAACCGAATCCAACAACCGTCACTGTCAAGTGGTGGCACGTTGGACCGGGTTACCGGTTGCCTAATAAATTTTGCTCTTATTTTGCCCAACGCTCTACCCTGGGCCATTGTACTAAAGCCGTCTGCCCGAGCGCCAGCACAAAAAGTGGGCAACAATTCGTGCGGAAGAGCGTGCGGGGCAAAAAAAAGAAAAAACATATATATTGCAAAAGTTGGCAGCGATATTTATGTCTCAATCATCGACATCCATGCCGAATCCGAATCCGAGCTGCTGTTACAAATCATACCTTGTCACGGGTGTCGCTAGTGCTCTTTCGCCGCATTGAATTGAAATTGACAATTTCCTTCGGCATGGTTCGCGAAAGTGAGCTCAGGGTTTTTGTGCGGATAAGTAAATAGATTGGCACATTTTCTTGGCACCGGTTTCGATTTTACGGCAAATCAAACATTTCAGAACTATTGTAAAGATGAGGTGAAAAGTAACGCGTCCAGAGAAAGCAAGTGATGATAAAAAGTTTAATTTCACAACTTTTTATTTGCTGCTAGCTTACTGATGTAGCTTAAAATTGGAAAACTTAATCGTAAGTTAATCGTAACAAGAACAAAAACAACCCTCAAGATCAGAGTAAATCGCCGACCAGTCCGAGATGAAATTCTCTCCATTGCCTGAATTAAGTAACCAAATCAAACTAAAGCGCTACCATAAGCCCCATTAATGGGCCCATCAAGGGTAATTTGTTTTTCTACCACTGCGGAAAAGTTAAACACCTTCCAGTCGAGACTTATTCGAAAGAGAATGGATCAGAAACCCTACCCCCACCCCATCGAATGCAACCATCGTTCCCTATTACGAATGCCTATCACGTCGGCGGTTCGATCGTATCCCGCAATCCGGCACGCGAAAGGATTTTCCCCGCCAATTAATTGCACCTGGAATATGGGGTCACCACCGTGAGTGGACTGCAAAAATCGTACGCCAAAGGCTTACAGCGAACGCGTTGTATTTATGGATGGCTCCAACGCAAACATCCTGACCGAAGTGGAAAGAAACTTCCTAACTTTAACCATTGTTCGTAAAAGATCTCAGGGAGCAGGGAGCCCACCGGGAGGAACTTACCAGGCGGTGGCGTGGAAAAAGAAAGGACGTGGTAAAGGTGGGCGTGAAAGATTTATGCTCTGCCACCATTTTTGATAAGCCAAACCCCGGGCCGAAGCCCAAACTCTCTCGACCATTTTATTAAGTGTGGGCAAATCGATGGAAAGTCGATAAGGGGCGGTTTTTTTTCGTAATGTTTGAAGTTCACCAAAATCGAGCAGGTAAATGATTTCATTCGGAACGATGCCTTTGCACGCATGGGTGCGCCTCGATGAAAATGCAAATGTTTGGGGTTTTTTTTCTGTTGTTGAAAGTTAACGAAATCAGCATACGAGACGATATGTTCGAAGAATTATGGAAGAGCTACGAAAACGCGAATAGCGTATGCTAACATATTTGCGCGTTAGTTTGAACTATTTTCCGCTAGATGGCTTGACATCAATCGTTCAAATTTGACAGAAGTCATTTGTCAAATGGTTAGACGATTCCAGTCATAGAGGTCAAGGATTTACAGTTGAATACACATCATTTGGAATATCTTTACAGTACTTCCATTCATTTAAACCGATGTTTTTTTTTATTTTGTTAATAATATCAAATAATGTCAGGATAGCTTCGTAATTCAAAATGCTTTACCTGATTGCACATCAAACAATTTATTTGTGTAATCTCATTTACATAAGTTAACTGTGTGCCGTAAACATCAAAGAGAACGAACTGTTAATTCATCCCCTATTCAGCAGCAGCGATTCAATCAGTAATACCCAGAAATAACCGTCGGTAACACTGCTCATCCAACTGTCTCTTGCTATTCATCGTCGAAGTAAAACCAAGCCAATATACCAATGCAGCCCGCTGTTGTCACCGCACTACCTTTACTACTTGCGCTCTGCAAATAAACAAACCCCAGCGGCCCGAAAACCCATTCTATCAGAAGGCATAAATTATGCAACACCCAAATTTACTATCAATTCCTATACAAAGTCGGGCCCGATTTCTGGCCATCTTGGCGTACGAATAGACATCGTTCACTGCCCGGGTCTTTTATTGGTAGCAATGCGGAGAAGGTCCACCCCAGCGAGACCTTCGCTGTCCACTAGATTCCCATCCCTTGCAGCGGCAGGGCAATTAATCATGGGTGCTTTATCCCTTTGTGGCCAAAATAGGGATAATTAACGGTGACACGACCATTGACACTGGATATCCTGCCCGGGAAAAAAGGCCTAACCGCAGTGCACAACACTGAAAGGTTAATTCGTACCCATTTACTTAATTCGGTTCGTTCGGAAATAACCTTTAGTCAGTTAATCGTTCAAACCACCTACCAACTGTATTCCTCGTCCGAAGTAGCACACGGGAAGACACTTTTCCTGTGGCGTGGTATGAACCCTATCGGAGCTTCTCAATTTCCTCCTTGGAGAAGTAATTAATTTCGATAAGCAACGTGAAAGGTCATACTTTCCGAGAAAATGTCTTAAAAACATTAATGAAATCTGACGTTTATGCTTTTCCATCCGACAGTGAGTTGATTGGTGTCACGCCTTGCTGCTGATGATTTATGATACGCCTGCATCATACAGATGTCCAACAATGTTCGCTTTGGCTCATGGAAGATTGCATTTCAATTGGAATTTCAGCAAGAAGTCAACCCCAGCAAGATAAACACACGAACCTCCCCGTTCACATGTGGTATGTGGCTACCTAAACAGCACACGTTGTTTCGTTGTTTTACCAACTCGGGTTGGGACGGTGTAGCTTTACCAGGTCAATAGCAAATTCGACAATTAAGCTGCGGTTAATTATAATAATGTTGTCCACCTGCAAAGTGAACTCAACGAGGTTCGCCTGTTGACACTGCGGTCTCGTTAGGTTGGGTCATTTGCAACCTTCCCTCCCACCACGCTTCAATGCCTTCGCCGAGCACCCGCGCACACGTGGCTCATATGGTGCTGGTAATTAGACGCTACAAAACGGTTCAATTAGATAAGTGCACCTTGCGCCACAAAACCCGTTTTGTTATGCAAATGTATTGCAAATAAACCACCAAGCTTATGTCGTGTCGGTGTACCCCCATTGAGTTAATAATTGTTCTACCCAGGCCCGAACAAGTTTCGCCTTACGAACTACAATTGTTACCCGTCGCGATATTTCTTGCTTCTGCAGACCGTTGATTTGTTTGCTATTTCGAACGCTTCATTACGGTGGGACCTAAAGTTAACCTTCACTTACATCGAGCAATTTATCTAACCGGCTATTTTAATAGCTGTCTCCAAAATCACGTTGTGTCATTAATAATACCTAGCCGAATGCTTTTCGCACTAACCACACGCCACAAGCCAGCCGTAGCGATTTGTTTCTCCGACGAAGGACGCAAACGCACACCAAAGTCTGCTGGCCAGCTTTAGAATAGTCGAGCGTCCTCGACGCAATGTCCTGCAAAACATAACGACCTTCACGGCCTACTCAGCAAAGTGTTGTGATTCATCATAGCGATATCCGCCATGCCTAATATTCCTGAATCGCCGACTATCCACTGCGAATGGCCGTGCTTCCGTGAGTTGCGTGCTATCCCATTCCCGATGCCTTGGTAATGTCTGCGGTAGACACTCCTATGGACGTCCTCGCCCAACGCACTCACTGACTGTTGACGGAAATTGAATGAGGGCCAAGGATCATGAATAAAAGATAGCGATCAATGTTTTTGTTCGTTCGCTTCCTGAAGAGGGCTCTCGATGTGGGCTCTCTGGAATATCTGATTCCCCTTTTCGGAGAACGTTGTACGACATCGAACAATCGTCCAAACGGTAGAATGGGAGCGACTCGGTGAGTACCTTCAAGTATCTGCCCCAGAGCCCAAGTGACTCCCACCTCCAAGGGAACCATTGTCGGATAAGCTTTTGTTTACTCTTTGGGGTATTTTTTACACTGAATTATTGATTTCAGGGCGCGTGAATCCGAAACCGGTATTCAACCGTAAGGTAGCGGTCAACTTCCGCCGGCAAGCTGTAAGGATAGTGTGATGGAATTTGAAGGTGTGATTTACAGCTTTTATTGATTGACTACACTTTGTACGATGAACTCACTGAAAGGAAAGCGAAGAGGCATCATCGTGTTTGTGTAGAATAAAAATAGAACACTTTCGAAAGTAAAGTCAAGTGAAAACGATCGATGCTAGACTATTGTTAACTTTGACTTGTTTAATTGATTGATCCCATACTGCTTTACTTATTCTGGTTTATAATAGTTAATCCTTTTGATGTCTAGTGATGGATAAACTCTTGGATATTATTTCAGTACGTCTGATATACTAAATATGTAAATTTAATCAGTCGATTATAGCTCTGAGCCATTATTACAGCTTTCTAAACATCCATTTATTGTCATCCAATTAAATTGACATTGAAACGAACTCGAGATTTTGCTATTCATTTCTTTACAAATGTATCAGATTTCTGGCCTTGCCAGTACTAACATTTTGATCTTCTTGCCATAACAATATCTGGCCAAAATAGTAAACGAACAATTGCTGTCCGAAAGGTTCAAAACAAGGAAGTCAAAGACATGGGAAATTCAAAACTGATGTGTACAAAGCCACAGAAAATCTAACAGACACCATACAAGGTCTATTTTCAATTACTTCCATGACCTCCATACGTTTCTCCAGTACGTCATGTATCCGGTTTTTATTTTTTGCAACAAACTTTGACCATCGCAAGACAATGAGCATCCAAACTGGTCACTGCACCTGCCTTTCAAGTCCGCATCTTATCCACCACATTCAACCATCACAAGGATCGCAATTTATCTCGAGAAGCGGATTATCGTCATCCAACTCGGAACTTCCCGTTTTCTTGCCGCTGAATCAAATCCAAAAGCGAAGTGAGACGGTAAGAATCGTTAGAAACTGGTTGCTCCTATCTCGGAGCCCGATAAATCCTCTGCCTCTGTTCTCTCCACCGTTGGGCAACAGTAGCATACAGGGGACGCGACCACAAGGCACGTACCCGACACTTAATCCCACACAACGTTACCAACAGGCTCCAAGCGGTAAAAGGCGCTTCCAGACGCTTGCAATGTGAAAATGATGCGTTTTTATGACGCCAGAACTAAAGCGAGAAGAAAGTCTTCTTGTCTTCTTGAGGTTGCTGTGCAGCTTAATAGACGGGTTGAAAATAGCTCGCTATTTTAGTTCTGCTTGCAGTGGGTTCTGTTTCCATAAGCGTCGTCTTTAGATCACTGTCAGGATTATTTTTAAAAACAAAACAAATTAAATTCTATTTATACCTATTTACCATTGGTGAGTGATTTAGCACATGTTTCTTTTTCTATGTCATTATCTCATGTGAACTAAAAGTAACTCAAATTATTAGTATTACATTGAACGATAGCAGCAAGAATTCGAACTTTTATAGAAACAATAAAAATACATCAACTTTTATGCTTCCTTATATGATAACGTATATTCTAATTTAAACATAGCAACTATTTTCTCAACAGAACCTTTTCGTTCATAATCTCCCCGATGCACTTCCGACAGCTCAAAGCGCACATAAATCACTTTTCATCGATCGTTTTCCGGCGAGACTGCTGTGCAGCTACCTAATCAATAAGCGCCATTGATGCGAACGGGTCAACTAACCTTCTCGCCGAGTTGGTTCGTCGCGTTAAGCTTCGATGACACCTCATCAGACACTTCCCGTTCGAACGATTCACCTGTCAAGTGAAGATCCCGCCGGTCTAGCCACTACGTACCTCGTCGCCCTTTCTACCAGGCGTGCAATAATTTATCCAACGACTCACCATCAATCAAACGGTGGAAAGCCGCGTGGTGAGTATTTTCCCGCACCGTCCAGAGAAGTTCCGAGGCAAATAATCTGTTCCTCATTTTTCACTCTCTCCTATCTGGACTGGCGCCACGCGTCCACTGATGACGAGCCCGTCGTAGTTGCTTTTTTCTTTGTCTTGCACTATTTGCATTTGCTGCATGCAACATCCAGGGAAGCAGGGAAAAGTGTCACCCTCACGCAAACACCCTTCGAACATGGCCGAAATTGAAGCTCTGGTAACGGTCCAAAATCTATCATCGATGAACTACACGAGTGTCAGTTGCACTAGCGAGGAGGAGAGTTAGCTTGTTGATTTGTCCGACAACGTACATATGTATGCATTCGGCTATGAAAACATCGGCAGGCACGCAACGACCAACCGGCTGGCACATGTGGTCCACGGCTGCCGGATGCGGTTTTGATGTACAGCGTACTCTGTATGCGCGATTTGCATTTTTTGGCATTCGTTCAAGAGAGTGAAACGACATATTCACAGTTGCCCCTTCCCTCCATTCCCGTCCACTGTGAGCACTGACGTCACAGGCAGGCAACATCTGCAGCATGACGCTCGATGCTTCGCCTTCCCCCGGTACGACACGATGCAACAAGCTGCGTGTAGCGGACACGCTTTGAATAAAAACAAAATTTTGTTTCATGCTCCAGATGAATTCTGGTTTTCGTTTTTTTCTTTTTGTACGTTCTGTCTGCCCTCCGTTCGCTTGCCTTCGCATTATTTTCAATTTCGGAAAGGCTTTCATCGGCCGGTTCTATGCACGGAATATTAAGTAACAACCGCACGAGAACGAGAAGATGTCGCATATGCTCTTAAATTTAAGATACGGAGCACGCATTCATCGCGATTCCAGCGACCTTGTAGGGGTTCGTTTTAGGGTTTCGGTGTTCTTTTTTTCTTATTTTTTTCGTCCGGTTAACTAAGAAATATAAGGCTCACATAGCCCCGGGGGCCGAAACGAAAGCAGTGAGCCTGAACCAACATAAAAAATAATAAAACAACCACCCACCGCCGCACACCGCACTGTGTCACGAAATGCGGCTTTCTGTCTGTCCGTACAGTGTGTGTGTGTGTGGCGCATACTAAATCATCCGTACGATAAACTTGTTGAATGCGAAGTAGCGACAGATTTTCGGTCAACAGCGTGCTACGTGTCCGTGTCGTTCAAAACGCAGCACAACTTATCGAGATCATTCCGGAATGCCCGTCCGCTCCTGCCATGAACTTTATATGCTCGAAAAGACTTACATTAATAGACACTTCAAGCCGTGACATAAATATTACGATTCTATCTTAATCTGCCATTCCATTCACCACGGTAAACCATTTCATTCCCTTTAAAAAAACCGTATAGAATATGCACGCAATATCTTCAGGCGTTCGTTCTACGGTAAACGAAGTGAGGGAGCGATATTTTTTATTACTTTTGCAACTAAACTTTTTCCTCCATTTCCAATTAGGTAGCGTAAAATTAATCATCTGACCCGGTGCCAGGTTGCCGATGGCAAATTGAAATTGTTTCGTAGTGACGCTGCTCTGCCGATTCGTCCAACCAGCAAACACTCCCACAGGAGGGAAAGTTTCGAAGCGTTTACTGTTTAATTATTCCTTTTGCGTATTCATCTGGATGCATTGCCGATTGTGGATCTTGTTTCGCAATTCCGATTCAGAATATGAGCCCGGATTTATTACTTCATTTTTCAATAAAAAGTAAAAATTTGCCCAAAAAAGAAACAATTTAGAAAAAGGATCATTTTAAAATATTCTTTAGAGAGTAATCATTCGTTTCGGAAACGGCGTCAGCGGGAATTCATAACCCATTTTAAGAATGGATAATTTCTTTTTTTATACAGCGTTTACATCCGCATTCCATTAGGCGGCCTAAATTATGCAACTCTAAATTACTATCAATTCGTACACAAATTTGTCCCTATTGATTACTTTTTTTTGGCGTATTATACACGTTGGCTTCAGCCAATTCTATCTATCCACAACTCGACGATGCCAAAGCAATGTCCAGTTTGTGACTTTTTTGTGTCCACCCATACCGTCCTTGTGCGAGCGTAAGAGCAATTAATCATGGGTGCTTTATCCTTTCCTTTTCTTGGCCCCAAAAATGGGATAATTAGCGGTGACACGACCATTGTCATCGGATTTCCTTCCCAGGAGGCTTTCCTTCACTTCTGCTACCACTGGTTTACTCATTTCCATTTGGTTCTTTGACAACGGGTGAGGTTGGACAGCCAAAGAAGGCGCTTGATTTGACGGTAGGTTAAAGAGCTTAGCAATCAGTGAGAAGCAACACGCGAACCACCCTGACGAATAATGGTAGTATAATGCGAATATATCAGACCATAAGCGATCATCTACCTCGAAGGTGATGAGAAATAAATAAGAATCGCAGAATAGTAACCTTTCAGTAACTGCCCTGGAGTAATATCCACTAGGTCTGAGTTGCACAAAAAGAGTCCAAATCATCAATCAATAAAATTCTCAAAACATTACCACAATGTATCATGTATGTATCTCAAAGTACTTCACAAAAACTTATTTCGGTAAACACTTAAAAGTAAGATAGCTCACAATGCACATTGTCAATCTTTTCCCATTGAAAAACAACTATTGCCCGGCACAAATCAAGCCACTCCATTAATAATGTCTATCTGACTGCACTAGCATCGATTTGTTTCTCCAACGAAGGACGCACACGCACACCAAAGTCTGCTGGCCAGCTTTAGAGTAGTAAAGTGTCCTCGACGCAATGTTCTGTCGCACACCCATGCTTTACAGTCCACCCAACCAGGCATTGTGATTCATCATGGCGATATCCAACATCCAACGATTTGCCATGCCTAATATTCCTGAATCGCCGACTATCCACTGCGAATGGCCGTGCTTCCGTGAGTTGCGTGATATCCCATTCCCGAAGCCTTGGTAATGTCTGCGGTAGACACTCCTATGGACGTCGCCGCCCAACGCACTCGCTCACTGTTGACGGAAATTGAATGAGGGCCAAGGATCATGAATAAAAGATAGCGATCAATGTTTTTGTTCGTTCGCTTCCTGAAGAGGGCTCTCGATGTGGGCTCTCTGGAATATCTGATTCCCCTTTTCGGAGAACGTTGTACGACATCGTCCAATCATCCAAACGGTAGGATGGGAACAACCCGGTGAGTACCTACAAGTATCTGCCCCAAAGCTCAAGTAACTCCCACCTCCAAGGGAACCATTGTCGGATAAGCTTTTGTTTACTCTTTGGGGTATTTTTTACACTGAATTATTGATTTCAGGGCGCGTGAATCCGAAACCGGTATTCAACCGTAAGGTAGCGGTCAACTTCCGTCGGCAAGCTGTAAGGATAGTGTGATGGAATTTGAGGGTGTGATTTACAGCTTTTATTGATTGGCCAGACTTTCCACGATGGTCCCGCCGCAGGAGACACGATGGCTCGGGCTATCAGTAATGACCATCTAAAGTGGTGTGCGGGCTTGGTTTTCCTCATGCGACGAATGGCGCCACGAAGTCGTAACGCATGGAGGGACGAAAAACTCACACAGCAATGCCTTTTTATGTCCATGCAAGAGTTTGCAACTAGTCGGTAGTAGAATTTATATTAATATCCAGAACAATTACGACCCATATTTTCTGTTTCTTAAAATGTACAGCGTGGTGAACATTAAAAATAGGTAGAGTTTTAGTTAGAATTAACCCTTACAAACGTGACACAATGTTGCATAAATAAAACAATTACAACCTAAAACTCATAAACCCTCAGCATCAGCGTACCAAAAGATAAGAAAAGCAACACGTTTGACCTTTTTTTGCAACCATCCGATTGCGGATGCTGCTTCTACTGAATCTTCAGTACGATGCAACAAGTCATGGTGCTGGTGCAGTTTGCATGAATCATCTCCGGTCATGATACTGGAAAGCTGTTCCGTTTTTGTTGCTCCCTCCAGCTTGTTTGCTTCCGTTCAGTAGATTTTCTTTTCTCGCAGCGCGTACGTATACGCTGGCGAACAGATAATCGGAAACGTTCCACGACTGCTCGACGAGTAGAGTAGAGAAAATGATTTTTTCATGACCTCGTTCGAAACATGCAACAGCTCGGTCGGCTCAGCTGAACCTAGTTCCCCCAAAAGATGGATAGATGGAAATTCATTCCAAAAAGGACGAAAAGGACTCTAGCCAAAACAAAAAAAAAACCTTCAAACGTGATGAAATATTTTCCTAATCTTCATGCTAACTGTTTGCGACCGGGAAAGTATAAATAATAGGCGAAAATAAAACAAAAGCTGTTTGAAATTTACTTTCCCGTACCGTTACGGGGATACTTTCGGGGGATAGTGTGGATTTTCTCTACCAATCGCACCGAACTAGTTCACTTTTGTGGTAAAAAGCTGTACGGTTCATCCTGCCACAAGACAATGAGCAGCAAAACGGGTACGATTGTGAGCTATTCCTCACAGGTCAAACCTTATCCTCCTTCTCTTACACTAAACACTCGACCATTCCAAGGATGGCTATATATCTCGAGAAGCGGATTATCGTCATCCATGCCGGAGAACCCCGTTCGGTGTGCTTCCTATCGCATTCCCTTACAACATGTTCCGCTCCCGACGTACCGTCGGAAACTGGATGCTCCTATCTGTGGCACAACATTGTAGCCCGATAAACCTTTTTCCCCCTTTTTTTGCTCCTTTCATTCGGTAGCAATAATATTTCTTCATTCGTTGTACCACGGTAGTCACGATGGTCGCGACCACAAAAGGCACGTACCCGACACTTAATCCCACACAATGCGCTGGGAGTCCATCGCTAAAAGCCTTGCAGACGCCTCTAATGCAACGAATGGTTGAAAATTGTACATGTGCTTGCACAGGCCCTCATATTCTCCACCGGACCACCTTAATAATCCCTTCTTGTGTGTGTATTTGTGTGAGTGTGTGTGTTTTTTAAAGCTTTATGAGAAGAAGAAGAAAGCTTTCAAAAGGTAAGCCATTAACCACAATGAGATCCAAAGAATTGGTTATTCTGAATCTGGTTTGTGGTTATCGTTGCATCAGGAATCTTCGTTTGCACGTGCACGTTATTATTACACAATCTTCTACAAAAAAAAGTTCTCAAATAATAACGAAACTTTTTCGTGAATTTACGTAAGCAAAAGCTCCAAACAAGCAGCCAATCGATAAAGTATTCCTTTACATTCACAACGATTGTGGCAGGATCTGCTTAAAATTCCATAAGCTGAATAATAATACCCTATTGATTGGTCATATTCAGATACCATTATCGTCGTTTTTCCGCAATGGCGCCCAAGGACACCGCGAATGAATCTCATCTAAATGCCTCTCATTTCTCGAGCCTGCGACATCGTTCCCAATCGAATCGCAAAGGAGCAGTGTTTTCCTTCCGCCGAACGGTTACGGCTCATCGGTCGCAGCGAATAGAAATTGCTCTAGCAACAGCCACAAAAAAGCGCTAGCAAAAATCCTCCCCCAAACTACCTTTGTATCTGACTTTTCTGATACGGCCCTGTGTTGGGGTTTCGGGGCTCTATACCAACGACCGGTGCAACATGGTTCCGCGCTGACGAATGGAATATTAAATTAAACGCAAATTTAATGTGCAAGTGAACGGAAAACCAAGCTTAAGGAATGCTTTCGCCCATTCCGACGTCCGTTGCTATCGCCCCCGATTGGACCATCAACTCCAATAGGGCATTAGAATCAACCATGCGGGAACGGTCGGTATTCTCCATTTTTTTGCGCTATAGTAAATTGAATATAAAAACGGGCTACTGAGCGTGAAAATATTTGACTGGTGATGTTTCGCTTCTGAACAAGCGGATTGCTATCATTAAAATCGTTCTAAGACGATTGGCATTAACGTTTACCACGAGTAAGGGTGAGTGAAAATCGTCAAATGCTTCAATGAATAGAACTTCTTCATTTTTGCCATGTTTTGTCCGGTTGGTAATTTATGATTTTGTAAATTATTAGTTTAACAAAATGAATGATAAACGTTTATAAGGCAACGATGCTGTTTACTGTCAATAAATCTAACTGCTAGTATATTTACTAATTTATTATCGCTTAAAATCTCACCTGATACGTTAACAAAGCTATGATGACATACCTGGAAATAAATAAAGAATAAGATATTAATGTATTTACTAGTTATGACCATCACTTTACAATAACATATTAGATAAAATGAGCTAGAAATTGCACAATAATGTAATTTATTGAATTTATATACCTCCAAATCAGCTATTTGATATTAAAAAGCAATTTTAAAACCAGTTGACATTCATGCAGAGCAACTTATTCGATTAAACATCAACAAGATGTTCTGTGAAGTAAAGCTAATTTACCAATTTACTTTACTAACTATTTACTAACTATTACTAACTTTACTAACTATTTACTATTTACTAACCAATGCAAATGCATTGTCAGAAGAAATGGTCTAACGATCTTGCGATATATATTCCCAAAGCTCCAGCTCTCACTGTTAATCACCGTCATTCACCGTAGCTTGTTTTCCTCAACGATACTCTCCTGATGGTAACATCTTCACAGTTCGATTTACTAAACCAGCAATAGCACAGCTCCCGAAATGTTAATGTCTCGGTAGTAGGAGCTACTTCAATGCCATCCAATGGCGAGATAAAAAGAGATTTTAGTAAACCCTAAAGCATGTTGATACCATCTTCAAAAACGGGCCCCGGCAATGCAGTGCCTCCGCCCAGTAGTTTCGTTCCCAAGGGATTTGACTACCACGATGGTCATAGCGGGAAGCAGTATGACCCGTGTTCAATATGTTGCATAAATAAATTTAAATCCTCACCATTTTGCGTACGCACACCTCCCATTTGCAGGCGTTCAAAGATGAAGTCTTCGACGTACCGTACGCCGTAAGCTCAAGCCACCAAAATTCACCCACAAACCACGCTAAGTGCTTTCGAGATACCGAGCTTGTCGAGCTAATTTATGTATCATTTATCCCTTAACGATTGGTTTTCTGGTGAACGTTTCACGTCACAATCACAGAAGGTTGCACGCTAATGTCTAACTGAGGTTTTAAGCTACAGAACCCATCGCAAAGCTTACTGGCCCCACATTTTTTGCTTGATTCTTCCTCCGATCGTTGACCGGGGTATCATGGTGAGACGTAAGTGTGTATGTGTGTGTGTGTGTGTGTTTGTGCACCAATTCTCGTGCGCTGGTGGTGAAGCGTTAAAATTTCCACCGTTGGCGTACTCTACGGTTCTGTAAGAAGAATTTCTCTCCAAGGACCCATATCTTCGGAGCACCGGAGTGGATAACGGAATTTACAACGCAACGATGGTGCGCATTATTACGCAGGATTAATGAATGCATTACCATAAATCCACATTTCGTTAGTATCGTTCGTTGGGGTGGGTTTCGGGTCGCAAATTTGTGGAACAAAACCGGTGACAAGTCGAGGGTTCTAATGAACTATTGCAAGTGTCCCTGGATGGGGGAATGGAAAGGGGGCGAGCGAAAGGCGGTGCAAATCGATTTGAATATTTTATTTGGAAGCAAACGACGTTCGGTAGCCATGTTAGTGAGAATTTTATCTAATGATGCATTCCACGATAGCAAGAAATGGAACGAGCAGAGACGTCATGAAGACAAGACCTGCACATTTTGAAAGCTACAGCTTTAAACTTCCAATTTTTCGAAGAGTTCTCAATGCGATTTTTGTGAATAACCTTAAAAGTTAGGTCACTCTAATAATTCTACATCCACAACATAACAAACTGTCATTAAGCCTCTCTTCTACACATATTTAAGAGTGATTAAAAATCCTAAATCTACTTCCATCAAACAACCTTCATACATAATCTCCCCGATGCACTTCCGACAGCTCAAAGCGCACATAAATCACTTTTCATCGATCGTGTTCCGGCGAGACTGCTGTGCGGCTACCTAATCAATAAGCGCCATTGATGCGAACGGGTCAACTAACCTTCTCGCCGAGTTGGTTCGTCGCGTTAAGCTTCGATGACACCTCATCAGACACTTCCCGTTCGAGCGATTCACCTGTCAAGTGAAGATCCCGCCGGTCTAGCCACTACGTACCTCGTCGCCCTTTCTACCGGGCGTGCAATAATTTATCCAACGACTCACCATCAATCAAACGGTGGAAAGCCGCGTGGTGAGTATTTTCCCGCACCGTCCAGAGAAGTTCCGAGGCAAATAATCTGTTCCTCATTTTTCACTTTCTCCTATCTGGACTGGCGCCACGCGTCCACTGTTGACGGGCCCGTCGTAGTTGCTTTTTTCTTTGCCTTGCACTATTTGCATTTGCTGCATGCAACATCCAGGGAAGCAGGGAAAAGTGTCATCCTCACGCAAACACCCTTCGAACATGGCCGAAATTGAAGTTCAGGAGAAAAAAAAAACCATAATCAATTTTGATGTTCCTTGATGCACCGTTGTGTTGTTGGAACTTTATTAGTAAAACATACCGCAGATAGCCACATTAACTGGGATTACCAAAAAAAGCGGAAAGTCTCTTTTTTGTATTCAAAACATCAATGACAGATTAAATGTTGACCTTCGGTGGGATTCCTTACATGTTCATGCATACGCTTAGAAAAACATAAAAACTGAAACGAAATCATGGAATGAAGATGGAATCAACCGCACCGAACACGTTAAAAACTCGAAAAGAAGAATGATTTCGTGATGCATGCCGGACGCTATCCTGCGCATACTAAATCAACCATACAGACAGACTTGTTGAATGCAGCGTAAAGATAACCTGTATCTGACCTTTCCCGTAGCGGCACAAGCATTTATTTTAATATACATTACGGCAGATATTTTGTTTTACAAAAATGCCCCATGACAAAATGACAGAAGAAAGTTATGCAAACGAACAAATGAAAGGGCTATCTCATTATCACATTATTTAATCTGAAACCTGGCAAACCTGGCTTTGACTTGGACTATGAAAAATAAGATTAGATTTTATTTAAAATAAACTTTAGTTGATGATTCGTTTTTCTGAACTGATTTATTTAACTCGTTTGGTTTTAAACTGAAGCTTATGATATCGTTTTATCTCAAAATACGATTTCAATCATGACATGGCCTAATCATCTTCATCTATCCAAAATTGGTAGCAAAATAACAGTATTCAGTTTTTAATGAGCACAATTAGTTCAGGCAATGAATGCGAGGAATATCATGAATTCTATTCACTAATGTGGCTCACGTCATGTAATTAACACCGGACATTCCATCTTGAAAAGCGTACTCAGAAATGGAAGTCTCAAGTGAAGAAAAGCACAATATTAGTGTAAAATTAGTAAGCCAAATATTCAAAGCATTCTTGTTGCCAACTGTATTGCAAACGAAGAATTGTCTAATAAACACTGGAGGCAGGTAGAGCTGGAGTAGAAAATTAACAAGACTCAAGTGTTCTTTAAAATGAGCTTTTATTTTCCAATCGTAAGTCACTTTTTCGCTGGTCCTAGCTGTCCAGGGAGCCCTAGCCGAACTCCAACTATGACAGAATCGTACCCGACTTCATACTGACAGAATAGACGACAACGCCATCTACCGTGAAAATGTTGCCAGATTCAATCGGGCCGTCGATATTTATTAACAATTCTATTAAACAATAGTTGTTTCTTTTTTAAAATTAGCAATGTAGCAACAAAATTTATGAATACACGACTCGAGTACATCATAATGTTGAGTCATAGTGTTCAAATGAAGTTGCTGAAAGGTAGATGTAGGATGTGAAGATGAAGGCTAATCGCCAGGAGTATTGATTTTATTAACCTCACTCATTTAATAATTACAACCATTCAGTCTCAGGCGAACAACTTTCACTGCTTATTATTTCGTTCTACTACGTCGCACGAAGGACACGGTGATCGTACATCGGCACCAGTGCCAACCGGTGTGACAATCGTTCTGCTTCCCGTTCGAAATAAAACATCAGCCACGGATTCACGCACACAGCTGCACCCATGCCAAATCAATTATGATGATTGCAGAAGAATAGCACCGCAATCATAAACCTGTTGTGAAGGTGGGGAAGTTTAAGGTGAAGGACTACGGACGGACGGATGCGGACTGGACACTGGTCGGACACGTGGGGGGGGGCAGGCGGCATATGCATTCACTTTCTACGATTGATACACCCTGAAAACCGTACCAGTGCAATCAACAGCTGTGGTGTGTTCTCATACAAATGTGCCGTCTCGCATCGATTTGGATGGCACGCTGTAGACTGGGCCCTCTATCAATAATGCACCTTACGTACTCCATTGTGATTGTGTTTCAGCTATGAGCAAACAGAACATGGGATTTTTTGCCCATTAGCGAACGCCAACAAGTGTGTGTGTGTGTGTGAGTGGTTGCGTAATGGTAATGGTGAATGGTGGTGCAGTTCAAGAATGGCAACGCTCAAATGTACCCTTTCCGCATGCAATATCCAACTTCTTGTCCAGCTAGCCGTACCATGGTAAAATCCTGCTGAGGTGGTGCACTGCTCCGTGGCGATGAAAACATATTAATAAAACTACAATTCTATAGCATTGTTCTTCCAATCTTCCACACCGGTTGATGGGGAAGTTGCGGTAGTTGATGCTATCAGCAAGCCGTACAAGTGAAACGCTTAGTTCAAGCGATTTAAAGCAGCAAAACTATTTCAACTGTCCACACCACTATCGAACGTTTGTAATCGATATTTTCAGCTCGTGTGTACCACCGCCAAGCAGCAACCGCTGCATTCCATGCGAAACATATGTTTCGATCATAAAAAAAATCCCCGTTCCCATTAAATTTGGCCAAAAGGGACTTCGAGCCGTTCACTCCCAATGGCTATCTTTGTCTTTCATCGTTAGCGAATCGCCAACTGACCCACAGCAAGCCGCAAAGGTCATTTTGTACGACTTTGCTTTTGATACTTTCCTATCATCTTCTTGATTATTTTGCTCCCGACGGGGAATCCCAACAGATAACGCAATGCGCAACGAATGGAAACACCCTTGCCATCCCATGAGCGTGTTCGTCGGCAGCAGTAGCGTTTGGAGTGGTCTTTTCTCGTTGCGAAAATAAATCAAATCCCTATCAACATGTAACATGGCAGCAGGTTTAATCACGCCCAGGAAGTTTGCAGCCACCTGCTGCAGTTAAACATCGTGCCTGAAGTAAATTTCCAATAGATTACTTTATTCAATGCCGCTTACTCGTACAACCAACATACAAATCAGCATTTTTCGACGCAATAACTGCGTTCTGTGCACAATAACTGCCGGCAAACGAGCTCAGTTCTGCGCGGTACTCAGTGCCTTCGCTAGTGCTTGCTCGCGAATAATTAAGCCCTGCAGCGTAGCGTTTGCTTTCTGCAGCGCCAATTCTGTCTCCTCGTTAACCTTCTTCAAGCGCGCATTATCCTCCAAAAGCTGCGTTTCCTTCTTTTGATACATTTCCCAATCTAGGATGTGGGCGTTTTGCTTCTTCTGCTCTTCGGTGTTCAGATCCTCATACCTCTGCACGATGTCGCGCAACAACTGCAGCAGATCCGGTTTCTCTGTAACGCCGAGCTGCAACTCGTTGGCCGCTTGCGCCAGCACGCTTTTCAACTCCTCGTACGAACCCTGGAGGGCCTCCCATTTATCCTCCAGCGCTTTCATGTTTTGGGTTAGAACAATCTTTTCCTGTTTCTTACGCGTTTCCTCATTTAACGTCGTACGATATTGCTGTTGGATCGCTGCTACCTCACGCTGCCGAGCCGCACTTTCGCGAACACACTCTTCGCGCTCGCTTTCCGATGGTCGGCTAGAGAATAAGGCGTGCTGCTTGCGCTTGAGTTCGATAAGTCGGTCTGCAAACGGTGCCGAAAGATCCTCGCAGCAGTACGGTCCTCTGTATTTCATCGTGTTGTTTCCTACGGTATGACACGATTCCTTCTCTTGTCCAGTAGAACTGCGTACGGTGCTAGTTGCGACCTTTAGCAGCTGTTTGTTACGATTAAACATGTTTTTCAACGAATCACACTGGAAACCGTTACCGCGAAGATCGAAGCTGGTGATAGTTGTCGAAAATGTCAAATCTGCGCTAACCATCACGAGCTTGTTGTTACTTAAATTGATCGATTGTGCTGTGACGGCCGCATTAAACTCCGGCCCCATGAACGCCACCTTGTTCGACGATAAATCTAACGTATGCAGCCGTGAAAACACTACGTTTTGTGTGTTCTTCACATCGAAGATAAAGTTGTATTGCAAATACAGGTACTCGAGCGTATGTGCCGATTCGGCCAACTCCGCGAAATCCACCATGTCTATCTCATTCAGCTTCAAATTCAAAAACTGCACATTCGATCGACACTCCTGTCCCAGCAAAACCAAAGAATCGATCTTGTTGTTGGCCAGATAGATTCTCTTCGGTTGATGGGTTTGTCTATCGCCGGTGCAGGTCACTCGCGAGATATTATTGTTCGCAGCGTGCAACGTTTCAATGGACGGTCCAACAATCAACTCATTGACAAAATTATTATTCAAATCGATCGTTTTAAGGTTGTTGAGCGCTGCAAGATTCACCGATTCGTACAACACATTCGACGACAGATTCAGAAGCTCCAGGTTCGTAAACGTCCATAAGTTAGCCGCGCTTATCTGAGACAAAAGATTGCCGCTCAAATCTAGCTCCTTTACGCTCGATTTTGAATAAATGCTATTCAGCGCGTGCTGCAGGGTGCTGTCCGTCACCTTTTCAATCTTGATGTAGTTGCCATTTTTTTGCACCTGATAAATTTGATCATGCACCGCTGTTGCGACACTGCAAAGTTATTATTATATTTAACGATCAACCGTTCAGGATCGCATTCGGCTCAGTAAATCTAACATCTCTTACCAAACGAGGGCTATGAAAACTGTGCAAACGCGCAACGACATCATCTTCCAAACGTATTGCTTCGATCGTATTCCGCTCACGACTAACTTTAAGTGAAGCTGAAAATTTAATACCACCGATTTGCCCATACACTGGGGGATTTCCTCCTGATAAGCGAGGTCATGTTTTGGTTGACACCGGAGATCGCCCTAGAGCTAGAGAGTTGCTCCGATGCCCCTCAGACTCCCAAACGCATCAGAGTGCTTTATCAACGGCTGTACTTTTCTCGTAAAGGCGTGTGGGTGATAACGTTTGCTGATTGCGTTTGGGAATCCTGGTAAAAGATTATGCGCATCTTATGGGACAGCCTTACCATAATTTAATGTAAAAATACGAATAAGAAGCAATGCAAAATGCGTGTTCTTACTTTTGCTGTAAAATCCAATTCAGAGTCCAACATTCTGTGCTTTATCTCTTTTCCTCGATCATTAGCCGCTGTACGCTTGTATTGGTAAGTGGTAAAAGTACAACACTACAGTCAAACAAGCTATCGACCGTAATGGAAATTAATAATTCTGTTATAGCAAAATTGATTGTGATTCTCGTGTGTCGTGGATATAATTTAAGTATCATTCTTCAAAACAATCATATGTTATTCAATTGCCTTCCACCTGCTAATACCAGCTGGAATGCAAACAGTATTACAAAACGAATGGGCAGGATTACGCAGCTGTATCTACTAAATAAGGCTCTATGAGTGCAGCATTATAGCATGACAGTTATGGCACTTCGACCAACATTCTACCAACAGTAAACTTGCCCTATTCTGCCATCAGCACAATCAACAACTGATCGCGTTCACAATCCAGTGCTGTCAAACACACGCAAGCGTTACGCATTTCCTTCCTTCGAAACATTCACTTTAAAAAGTAATTAGTTCGTGTAGTGTTGCTTTTCGTTTTAACAATCCGCTGCTAGCAATCTGCTGACTGTTCCGACGCATCAAGCACAGTGAATGCTGCTTCTCAGTTACGGCGACGACCGTATCGAACACGCACCACGCACAGTAAACAAAGTGACAAAAATACTACCGAAACGAGGTCAACAAACGTGAACTCACCAGCACTGTACCAGGCATGATCTTGCCGGTGTTAGCATTTATTTGAGTGGCCAACAAAACGGCGAACGAAGTACTAACGCAACCACAACAAGCTCTAGCCGGCACGCACACACACATTTGCCGGTAACGATCGGTTAATAATTTTATGACCAAACATAAATATTAACGTCAATCGAGCCGGGTGTATCACTCGGTTAAGCCCTTACCCTTAGGTAACATGTATAACTTGCAAAAGCGAAGCGATTTATTAAGAGTGACACATGGAAGGAAATTATAATTGTGTGTACAAACATAAACATAAGTTGATTATGGAGACGGCACTGGCTGCAATGTTAACTGATTAACACGTAATTTCGATTATGTTGCGAAATAAAGAAAACTGTTGAGCGATCAATTTGAAGTTTTTTTTTAATCTGCTTTGGGATCATCTGATGTTTTACTCCAAACCAGATGTTTTAAAATTCCTATCAAACAATCAACACGTATGTTCTCGCGCTAAAAACGCTGGATAATACTATTGCAATGACAGGAAAAAAAGGCAAATCACAACAAACCAATTATTTCCTCACATGTGTCGAATAAGGCACTCCATTCAAAGCTGTGCTTCGAACACTTTTTTGAGCTATAATCTGCTATATCACTCCGTTCTTACGCAAAACACACGGATTGGATCGGATTCGTTTGTACACTGGCAAAACAAAACAAACAACAAGGAATACAATAATTCATAGTTTCCCATTTAACAATCAATCGCCAAGTTTGACATTAAAGTCTTGGAGACAGGGAGAATAAAGGAGGAAACTGTCCATCACGGAGTGCTACGCGGTAAGATATGAGATTAAAATTATTTAAAAAAAACACCGTCTTCCCTTTATAAACACTAATTAATAGACGACATCATTCCGATAGACAAATTGTGCGATGATGATGCACAACCGCTCATTCAACGCATCCAATCACGATTACCCCTAGCACGCAGGCAATCCGCAGCGCAGCGGTGACCGTGTGCGGAAACAGTTAGCAAAACACTTTCGATGCCACTAATCAGCAATAAGCGGGCCGATACGTGTGCCGTACGGCCCAATGCACCACCCTTTTGCCTACAGACGGGGCTGCCTTGCACTGGAACACATGCACATTTCACTTCAACCCCCTGCACATGTAGGTCAGCTGTGCGTCCCCACCCCATTTTCTGCTGAACAGCGCATTGTCTGGTGCTGCAGACGGTATCATTTTGCTGTTCCTGCTTTATTGCGTCTGGTTGCGTTTTGCTTGCGCGAGCTGGTTTGAACGTTGCATAAAAAGGGTTAACCCCGGCGCTGGGATAAGAAGCAGCGCAAGAGCTCGGACCGATCGCAATTGTTGTGCCGATGTTTATAAAATGTCTTCCATCTTTTTTTTTTTTTGTTATTTCCGCTTGCGCTTGCTGCACGCTGTAACGCTAGACCGTTTGATAGCACTTGGTGTAACCTTCCTTGCATGAAACCTGAAACTGCAACAACACCTACAATGTATACGATAATGGTATCTTCGGGCTGGGTGTGACGGGTGCGAACTGGAACCGGATCGCGAGTCATTTAACCAGCTGAGCTAGCAAACAACGCACAACCGGGTAAGCGAAATTAGCTGCCCAAGTTGAAGGTTAGGCTGGGGTGGAGCCACAAAAGAGGGGAGTGGGGAGGAGATGGTTCTTCAAACCATTCGACACCCCGGCTTGATCGAGCGATGATCAAGTTCAACAACTGTAACCAAACTGGCTGCGTATGAGGCATTCCTCATTCTTCCTGCTGTGTCTGTACGCTACGCAACCCTCTCCAACTGCGGTTCAGTGAGTTCCGTTCTGCACAACCATATTCAGCGCCCGGCTAAGGGTAATTCGTTCCATTACAGCTACAGGAACCACCGCTTCCGTGAGCGTTTGCTTCTTTTTCCTCTGCCTCATTGCTCATCGCTTTTTTTTTTCCTTGCCTCAAAACGTGTTAAACACTTCTCTTGATGCATTATGCAAGATCATTGTGTAGGCAGGCGTGTGTGCAATTTCGTCTGTCGTATGAGACATCCGTCGCAGCAGCAACTTCACCAACCGCAAAAAAAAACCCCAAGTATATCACCCTCTAGTGGGTCAATCCCCACCATCGCCATTTATCGTTTCTTCCACATGGCTCATTTGTCACGACCAAAATAATAAATAAATACGCTGTAACACACACACACTAAGCACTTTTGCACACACACACACACACACACACACTCGAGACCAAGTACGGTACGGGGTTGTAAGTAATTTTGCACTTACGTTTTCTTTCTCTTTGTTGCGCGTTTGCTGTCTGCAAACGACGATCAAACAGTGACACACGTTGCAGCGACGATCAGGTGCGGTGCGTCAGCTAGCGTAACGATGGGGCACCAGAATCCTTCGGCACACAGGCACACCACACACACCGCCACCCACCCGGGATGCTGGATGAGCGATGGTACGGACACGATCGCGTCGAGTCGCCTGCACGGTTAGGAGCAGCGATAGTGGCAATGATCGTAGTGGTGCCAGCAGCAGCAGCAGCAGTAGTAGTAGTAGTAGCAGAAGTAGTAGCAGTAATAGCAGTGATAGTAGATATGGATCTTTGGCCGAAATTTTTCATTCCCCTGTTTGCCTTCCAATTCAAACACACATACACGCACGCACGCACGCTCACACACGGTTGCTTCGTGGCGTCCTTTTATACTTTCAGGCTAGTGACTCTCTTTTAAAGGACCTCCGACAAAGTGGACATTCACTCTACCGGACACAAAGCCAAACGATGCACCGGTACGCACACATACAGCACACACCTTTTCCGAACGTTGGACGCACACACACACACGGGCGCGCGCGGCCGGACTCCTACACCCACAAGCACACACACACAGGCGCGCGCATATCGAGAACGGACGGGCGATTTGTTGCGGTGGAGCGAGCGAACAAACAAACAAACAAACAAACAAACAAACAAAAAAATTCGTAGACCAACCAACAGATCGCCGGTTCGCGCCAAAACCAAAACCCGGAGGCGCCTGCACTATTTCCTTGCGAAGCGTACTGGATGCGCACCGGGATGCATCACAAATGGCACCACAACGGTGCGGCACACGCGTCAGTCGGTCACTTCTTGGGCGCGGGGGGTTTTTTCAACAAAAACCTATAGGAACCGAATCCTAACACCGCGACGCGAACACGGACGGCCACATCCGCACGCTTTGAGAGGAAATTTTGAAATGAACCAACGGCGACTGCCGGCCTTAAGCGGGACCTACACAACGGCGGGCGCATGCGGCCACCCGATTCATCCGAACCGAACCGCTTCGCACCTGGATGAACTGGTTCGCGGCACGAAACATAAGGGTTTGTTTTCCGATACCTTGCTTTTGTCTCGAAACGGGTTTTCTTTTTGTCTTGCACGTTTGTGTAACCGACGGTTTGGAAAGCAAGTATTTACTTTCTAAAGCAGTCAGAACATTGAAACTTCGATAGAAAAAGCATACAATTTCTGTACAAACAACTGACAGTTGCAAATTTGATTTCACAATTACAAATCGTAATGCTTTAATCAATGCGAAAACATTCCAAATCTGACCAATGGCTGCTTAAATTCCAACTGATAGAAAGCAGTTTCTAAACGATAGTCAATTTAAAGTTATCAAACTGAAATATATTTGGAAGTAGTACATTCTGCGCGTACAGAGTTCTGAAGTAGTAGTGCTCTGAACAAATAGTTTACACATTTTTTTTTCATTTCCGTTTCAAGTTTTGCCATGTTATCAATGGTATCATAGTGCTGCAAGCGACACAAACCCTACACATAATGGGAGATATACAGCCAATGTGTTTAAAAAGCTAAATTTTTATTGTATTGTGTACCAATGCTGATAAAATTTTAGATACACTTTGATAAACTGTTTAAATTTACGGTTTAATAAGTGCCATTTCAAATGGAAGCAATGTCTATTTTATATGTGGGATAGTTTATACTTAGAAAATGTCCAAAAATAACCGTTTTAGCGAGCCAATTAGTTTATGCACTAAATTGCATTCATTATCTCGTTTATTGGGTTCATTCGTATGAAGAATGTTTTCATTTGCGATAATTAAAATTTACCATACTTCACCGTCAAAAAAGTTGTAACATGCTATATTAACTGTGTTAATATAAAGCATTCGAACTTGCATTATCATACAAAACTTAACACACCACCTTCCAATCCAAATCGAGAAACGAGAGTGAACCGAAGATGCTGAGTATGTCCATTTACTTTCTCACGTCTCACTACTTGGATGAACCTACGACGAATGCAGGGTTACTCTCGCGTTAGTTTCAGTTGCTACTTGCGGTAGAAGTTATAATGACTGATAATTTTTGATGATATTATTTCCACTAAAATGATTGGTTTTATAAAAACCTTTTTGATTATAATCTTCTTCTCTTTTGCCATGCATATTCCTTTCCAAATTTTTAAACATTGAAGCAGCTTTAGACACTAACACAAAAAGGTATCTTATTTAAAATTTGTTGATTTCACTATAAGCTCCTGTAAAATAAAGCACACAAAGGTAATAGGGTTTTGTAAAACCACAAAACCCCTCGACCTTATTGTTGAAAATCGCTCATCTGCATCTTCTCACCCAAATGAGAAGTTCATTCACCGTGAAGTCGCGCGAGAATTCTCTCATTCTCCCCGGTGTACCTTGTTAATGATCGTTTTATCTTCGTGCTTCCAGTAGTTGCACCATCGGCGCATCGCGTTGGTCGAACGGGTGTTCAGATTTCCCACACGAATGCACTTTTCCGACGGAGAACGTACCAGGCCACCGAATGATTTTCCACGCTGCAAACCATTTGCTCTGCTAGCGTCTATTTTCTTTCATTCTCAACCTCTGCTCCGTTTTCCACACGTTTCGCATCTTCACGGTAGCCGGCATTCACGGCGTTATTTTTAAACCTAACCATGTGCTACCGGAGGCACCGGCAGGACAAGGCAAAAAACACACAAACACAGTCACACACTCGTTCTGGGAAATTCGAACTGACCACATGTGACGGGCAGAATGTTTTCCCGAGTGACGTCATTCATGTCCCACGGTGTGTGTGTGTAGTACGTTTCAAACCACCTGACCAACACCGCACCGGCGTGAAGCAGGCAATGAATTTTGTTTTTTTTTTCGCCTGTCTTGCACTACTTGAAACTGGAGAGAAATGTTTTTACACCCAAAAACCAAGCGCACTAGGCCGTACCTTTCACTACCACAACCTTCCTCCTCGTAATGTTGTGGAATGTTTTATGGATGCAGCTTGTTTGGGGTTGCGCGAATGGCCCGAATGGTTCGCCTTCCGAAAGGGCCACGGACAGCAAAGATTCTTTCCACCTTTCGTCGTCCAATAGTGTACGCAAAGGTCACACGCTAAACTTGGAACTTCATCACTTTCTTCGGCCGGCAAAAATGCATTTTGCTGTTTGTTTATTTTTCACCGCCCGGGGTTTGCTCTCGATTCTCCATGGGCCGATGGAACCCATAAGTTCACGGTTTGTTTTGGAAACACGGCAACAAAACTTCATAACGGATATAACGTGGCCGCCCGTATGCAAATCGGGCATGCACTGTAGCGGCGGGTAAAAATACGCGGGGGTCATAGAGTTCCTAAATTTGGAACGGTATTTTTGTCGCAAAGCGAGCATTTTCTACGGATTTTACTTTCTCTACACTTTTTCCGTTGTCTGCAAAGATCTACGGCGAGGTGGAAAACATGTGTTCGTTTGGAGCAGATATTCCAAATGTTTGCTGTGATTCTTTCTTGATCTTCACTTTATATATGTGTTACGATGTAAATTTTGCTTTTGCACTACACACGAGACTTTATGTGGTAATATGAAAATATTACCATTTTTTGAATAAAACCGATTTTAAATTATATTTAAATTTATTGTGGGGTTATTATTATTCATATCCAATCAAATTTGATAATTAAACAATATTTTCTCCAACCAGTAATACGCTATGACAGGGATGGATAAACCGGTCTTATTAATTCTCGTTTCGTATTCGTATGGCTTCGTCTAAAAAGCAAAATCTCAGCCCCAACCCCAGCAAAATTAAATCAATGAAATTGTGTCTGATTGCTTGTTGTGAAAACATTCTACATAATCGCACTTACACACTGAAGATATCGAATATAATTTACGAAATTCCCAATTAACAACAAAAGCTGAGTATCCAAAATGGATTAAATAACATGGATTAAATCCAACATAATGTTTGTCATGTAATGTAATAAACATAATCGGAATCACAACTGCAAAATAATTTTAATTTAACATAAATTTTAATAATCTAAATAATAAACAATATATTTGTTTACAGGGTCTGACTGTTCTACTGTTCTTCTAAAACATAAAATAATATAAAGTACGGTAGTATCGATATTACTACAATCGATAATATAATTATGCGCCAGATAATATAATTATTTGTTATATTTTTGATAACAAGGAAAACAGATTTATAAATGAATAAGCCTTTTGATTTAAAAATCGAAGGAAAGCAATGATCATGGGAGAGAGTCAATATAGAAAAAAGGTTTTTTTATGATTTAATATTATGCATCCCACCCTCACGACAAGTTAACGATATATTTTTACATTATATTTTCAAAATTTATGGCGTACAAGCCAATTTAACTTGACGTGTATAATGTTCCAGAACATTGTCGCTTTTTATATGCATATTTCAAAATAATATGCACTTATCATCATGGCAAACAACGTTAAACTAAATACATGGATAATGCCATTCTGTGAAGATTTATACAAATGAAAAACTGTTTACTGATTTACTTCACTCGAAAAGCCAAATAAAGTTATAGTTATGTTACGCACTGTACAATGGCAATATGTGCTTCAATGTCAGTTAATTTCCAAAAACACATTTACTAAATAAATTGAAATTTTAGCACAATTTATGCAAATCGCTTACAAACATCATTGTCATCTCAACCGTTACCAGCGAATAAAATTACCGAGAGCAAATACGTAACAGCGATCCTCCTTACGGAGTACCACAGGCTCCAACAATGGGTATTCCCTCTGCGTGACGAGTACTTCCATTTAGCTCGCGTCAAACGAATTCCAGTCGCGTGATGTGTCGTTTAAGTTCCCCAAAACAAATCTCGACCACTCGAGAGTGAGACCGTCTGTTTGCTGAACAAACTAACGACGCATCCGACTGTCCGCTTCGCAAACATTCCATTTCTTCTGCATGGAGCATTCCGGATCCGATGTGCTTTTCAACCAGCGCGAAACTCGTGCACTTATTATCGTTATGCTCATAATTAGTACCCCTATTTAGTGTGGCTTCTGTTTTGATAGCCAATGATCAAACCCTTTCCATCATGACACCCGCACAAAACGATCGGCATTGGGAGATCCGCGAGCCGGAACGGGAACCAGTTCGTTTAAGTGCGCTGTTTGCACGGTACAAGGTAAATATTATTCAAGAAATTGTACAACCCTCTCGAGCGTTTTATGCTGTTCAAACTATTACAGTCTCCCCATCCCAAACCCTTTCACTTACCTCTTAATCTCGTCGGAAATCTTCTTGCGCACTTCCTCGTTTTCGGTGTAATGGATCTCGGTCGAATCGAACCGCACAAAGTCTACCTTCGACTTCTTCACGACCGTGGTGTTGCTGCACGGCGCAAGGCTCGCGGCGGTCGGTGAGTTTCCACCGTCATTCACACCCTCATCGATGGTGGCCACCGTTGATGAGAAATTCTCCCCAACAGCGACCATACCGCTGCTGCCACCGGGGCAGATGGTACTGATTCTGGCCTTTCGTGATACACGATCCTTGGACGTACGGTGGCGCGTGTCTCTCGCAGTTGCCGACGACAGTGAGATGGCCGACGGAGAGGATGGCATTACTCTCGGAACCGGCGGAAGCGGTGACGAAGGCATCGAAAGGATACGCAACGATACATTCTTAGCGCCGCTGCCGTTAAAGTGCTTCGGCTGCCCGTCCGGATCGGACGGTACTGGTTCGTTCTCGTACACGTCCTCCATCGCGGTGCTTCTCATCTGGTTGGCGTTACTTAACGGCACTAATGGTAACCTTCCGTAGCGTTACGCTCTAATGCTGGTAGTGGTGTGTTACACTTAGGTAACTTGCTTCTTGCCGGATTTTAGATCACACGGCAGCGCCATCTCGCGTAATCAACAAGTTGCACCCAGGAATTCCATCGATTACTGTAGACTTTTAAAAGCAGCGGGAAATACACATGCTCATCGTTGAAGGTTTGTGTGTATGACCTCTTTTGCCAATAGCGATTAGCGGTGTGAGGTCAGATGGTGGTGCGAGAACCGAACGGAATTCTGTGTAAAGGGAAAAAAGAGAAATTCAATTAGTTTTTTTTAGCAAAATTATGTTGAAATATAGTTATATAAATTACTATTTTATAAAAACATTCCCGTTTATCTAGCTACAACACATACCCTTCCCTCAATAAATAACAAATTGTCCGGTGCAATGGAAAAATGCAACGACTACCTTTCACATTACCATGCAAAACTTGTCATTCGCTTGTTTACATAGCTTTGACACGACCTTGTCCGACCATGCACTACTAGTTGGACACACTAAGCTTCCAATGTCCAGTAGCAGACGGACACCGCCATTTAAACATGTCACTGCTAAATTATGACACATGATCTTATCATTTATCCGTTTGACATGTTAATAGGCACGATCGAGCGTTGATGGCCGTTATCGCGTGGGAAGCACACCGAAACCCAGGGGAGTAAAAAAATCAACACTGCAATTAGAAAGTAAAAAAAAAACACCCCGGTCTACCCCGCCTATCCAACCACCTTTCAAAAACACTCGATTGGTCAGTAAACAATTTGCATGCAATCCAGCTAAGTGATATGGTAAATTAAAATCAATTTAGCATACCACTTCCTCAACCGCCTCCCTTTTTGCCTTGCTCACATGCATCCATCGACGATGGGCAACTGATCGTTCGCGATCACTGTCCATCAACGTCTGGCGGCAAAGTTCGTGCATAAATTCATAAAAAGCCAGCCATCGCACCGAGCGGACACGCGCACCAATCGGACGAATTTATCATCCCGCGAGCAGCATCACCAAACCACCCGTAAACCGCTGCGCGTAAGATCGCGCGCCAAAGGAGAGCAATTTCGCGAACGAAACTCGCTTGGAACCTGTTTAGCGATCGTGGTTTTACGGTCGCCGGGCGGTGTGTGTTTGTATGTTTTATGTGTTTCCATACTCCAGCCTCCCTGGTTCCACACACCGCACGATCACTAATCATCGCCTGGATCAAGAGACACTCGTCTGTATCGGCTGCCAAGCTCAGTGAGTTTGCCAAGTGATTAATTAAAATTCATAAATCGAACAGCCACCAATGTTGTTGAAGCGTAGGAACAATTTATTTTTTGTCTGGCTTACAAACAGGCTGGTAGACGCCATCCATTCGGCAGAGTCATTAGCCGATTACTGTTGCGAGGCGTCTACATCAGCTGGAATGGCGAATATTTCGTTAATCGGCACCCTGCCGGGTTGAGTCTGGCAGAAGGATCGGTTTAATGTGCTGACATCCGAGCCTGTAGCACATTAAGCACATCGCATTGCAACATATTTGCAAGGATTCGTAAAAGAAATGCATTTCAGGCATGTTTATGAATGTATGGAATGTCACAATCCAACCAGAAGCATGCGCTTAAAGTTTAAAAATTAATATAAATAAAATTGAAATATAAATATTATATCACTTTAATGTTTATTTTTTATGTTAAAACACTGTAAACAAATCATGTCATTAAACAACTACTAAAGAAAAATTCAAATCTGAAAAGAAACTCACCGCATGTTGCGTGCAACATTTCCCGTACATGCATACAACTTTCAACACAACCCAAGTTTGCATGAACCAAGCTTCGGTGTGGTGAATTTTTAAGCAAGCTTTTTCATTCATCCAAACGAATGAACAGCTGCGCGCGGGAGCTTTCAAAATGAACATCTCAGAAATGAGTGCACTATTCACGGAGTGCATTTGATTACGTGAAAAACACTAACAATTTAATCTTAATTAATCATACTTTTTTTATTAGCTTTAAATAGCCCAAGGCCAACTTAAAGGGAAATAGAAATGGCATTTAACACTGTAATTATCAAGTGTTTCAGTCGGTTCACTCAATGATGAGCTGTATCAGCTTAGTTTAGCATTTCCTACGAGGTGGATTATGTTTCAATGTTGATTGGTGCTAATATCGTAAACATGCGAAAGACTTCCATGAATCATGGTAGAATTTTTTAAACCTTTCAAATAAATGTGAACAAAAGAAAGTTTGGCAGTTCTAATGTTCGGGGCACGGGGTAAATCTTATAAAATTATCCTGCTGCTATCACCGTGCAGGAAATGAAATAGTCTTATCTTACTGGACATAAGATCATCGGTCCAATGCAATTCTTTATCAGCACCTTGCTATGAATGGTCATTTAGGTTAAGTCACAGTTCCCATTATCCAACGGTTGGGCGAAACGAACCGGTGAGTGAGCTGGGATTAGCGATTTATCCACCATAATTATCCGGTTTGTGGCACCTAGATTACTCAGCATGCGATCAAGTTCAATTATGAAGAAAGTGCGAAAGTTTTAACTGATTGCAGCATTAGAAGCAAGCATAAGATATAACATTTAGATATCATTACTATCCAACAAAAAATCGCCCCACCGGTAAGCGAAAGTAAAATCTGCTGCTTACCTTACATTAATTCATTTGCTTACCCACACGTTCCGGTGATCCACATGATGCTTCACCGTGGGAAAGGTTACCTTGACGGTCCGGGCCCTGACTCGAAGCAATCACGATAATGGGAGGGAACAGAACCGGGTACATATCATTTCACAAGATAACATCGCCTTATACCACAATGCACGGTACCCAATTAGCAAGCGGTAGAAGTGGGTGAGCATTTGTTTGGGGTTTTAAGCGAGGTGAAATAAATCCACCGTCATCAAATAATATTCAAACTGCTCAAATGCAACCGACACACGCGCCCCTACCACAAGCTTCCCCACCATTTTTCAATTCTGCCTGCAGTTGCTTCACGATGCCACGATTGATATCCAAGCGGTTTTAGCAGATAAGACAAGCCACTGATGCTAAAGAACAGCGCGCCGAACCATGGCTCAGTTGCGAACCGTCTGCCGCAGATGGAATGTAGTCTACCGGAGTGTATGTTTGCGTGTTGAGCTGTTTTGTGTGGAGAAGAACATTTTTCCCATCCCGCGCAGAGAAGCCGGCCATGTGCACGTGCCATTTATTTTCCACGCGGTAACAAATCTCGCAGCGAAGTAGCAATTTCATACGCGCGAACGAACGAAACCACATGCAAAAAGCGTGCGATCGCCGCGAAGGTTACCACCGTACAGAGAGCAGCGTTGGTGCACCCAGTTCAATCCATCGTTGGTGAACGCGGAATTTATCACCAGGGCTCTTGGCTAGCTGCTGCTGCTGCTGCTGCTGCAGGCGACGTACGATGCAACCGTGGCTGCGGGTGTCACTGCTGCTGTGCGTCTTCGGGTTCTTCCGCGAGCTGCGCGTTTCCGAACCATTCGTCACCGAGTTCCTTTCGGGCGAATGGCGGGATATAGAGCCGGAGCAGCTGAACCGTGACGTCTACCCGATCGGCACGTACAGTCAGGTCGCGCTGCTGGTGTTTATGTTTCTGCTCACGGATGTCCTCAGGTAGGCAGGTTGGGCGGTGCTCCCGCTTCGTTGTGGTGATGGTGCATTGAGGGGCGAAAAACCATACAGTGACCTATTTCTGTGCCGCGAGATGTTACCATCTCGGTAGTGCGAATGTAGTCGGGATATCCGGGAAAAGGCCACCAAGATCTAGTGGTGAAATGTATTATGATCTTGTTTTTAACATTGCATTTACAATTCTTTCGCTTTACGTGCGATGGGCGAAGGTACGAGCATCGATTGTTCCACTTTCACATACTATTTCGTTACGATGCAACAGTTTTTAGAACCCTGTCATTCTTGAATGTGGATGTTGTCAAAGTTGCTTTAATAAATGTATAGAACAAGGTATATTCAATTTAAATGTCCAATCAAGAAATTCTAAACACTCATTGGAAAAATGTAAGAAATTCTCGGGCATTTATCAGTACAACAAGAGTCCACGAGCGTAAAAGAAACTAGAGCTGATTGTGTATTGTCATTGATGTGTGTAAATTATCTGTTTGCTTAGATTGTAATCGTAAACTGCACTTGTTATAACGACACAGCGTGATGATGATAAGGTTTTGTTTTTAACTGGTAAATTAGACGTGTCATAGCAACATCACTCATCAAAGATATTAACCAAACAAGCTTCAGCTATCGCAACACTAATTGTGATACACATTTATTAACCCTTATTTCACAACAAGATCCCCGATGATATGAGATGCTGATAACGGTTGATATCTTGTATTGTTGTTTTTAAGCCGCATGCTTAGCATGTGATCATTTTTTTAAATTGCGAATATTGATGATTGCATTTTCAAGTTCAAGTGATAATATTGGAGATTTGGTTTCTCAACTGACACATTCGTTATGTCATAAAGCTACCCCGAAGTGTTAATCGAACAAGCGAGACATATTCCAATTCATCATGAAAATGATTTAAAAAGGGTTACAAGACTCCACGTATTCCTCTTCAACGTGGAAAGAATCCAGAAATGGTTTCAAACATCATCATTTTATCAAAACCTCCTCCTGTAAAACTTATTTTTATATTTTGAATTAAAACTATTGGATAAATTAAAACACGAGATTCATATCTTTTTAATCAGCCTATTGCACTTCTTGCCATAAGCTTTAGGTTAAATAAGTTATACAATTTGCACAACAGAAATTCTTAATAAAACTCTTACCAATTACAACTCTCCATAGTGCTTTATAACCTCTACACAACTTTAAATAGAGTTATAACCAACAAATACAAGAGGATAAGTGACATACTCAAGCATACTCAAATGGCTTAAGACAATATTAAACACAAAAGTTTCCCTCAATACACAAACGACACCGATTCCTTGGATCAGCATTATACACCATCAACGACTGTTATCTGAGACAGCACTTTATCATCTTCGGTACGGCAAACTTTACCGTTTACCCAAAACTGTGCTAAGACGCTTAAATAGCAGCAGATAAATATGAAATATTTCAAAACAAAACTATATTCAAATACCAAGCCAGATAGCTGTGAGATGTGCGATCCCGCAAACAGCTTTCACATACAAAATGGAAACTCCTTTCTAGCAAAACTTCATCGCATGGCTTTCTACCGCTTCCCTGCGTGAAGTTTTCTTTCGACCGAAAGCCGTTCCAGCTTGCAAATTTAACTGGGTGAATGCATCTATTCCCGGAATGTTCTGTTCATCTCATCTTGAAGGTTTAAATTGTTGTAGTTTCATTCATGGCATAACGCACTGCCATTCGTGTGGTTTTGGGAGGCAAACGAATTAAAAAAATAAAGCACTACACTACAGGACAATCTGCATTACCATGCACACATACAGACACACACTCACACACACTGTAACAAAAACACTCGCGTCCCGCGCCATTGGAAACACTTTTCAAAACAGCACTTAAACTGCCAAATTAAACTGACAACTTTCCCTACACTACACACGTCGTTTCGTCTTCCGCGAGCCGCGGCGTCATTTTTTTAACGCTTTGCTTTCCTTTTTGCAAATGTCATAAACTGAAAACCCGGAATGAATGTTTTTGTGTGTGTTCCGCAGAGTGAGGAAAAAAGGACCCCCCCAACAATCCTTCAAAAAAAGCAAACTCGCCCATTTCTTAGCAGGAAATCTTCAGCATCTTTCCAACAGAAGCCAATGGAAAGTGGAAAAGAAAAAGTCAAAACAAACTCTCGTCCGAGGGGGCTCTCGTCCCAGCCAAAAAAAAAAGCTCCCAGCAACAGTAGCAACAACAACAACACAGCACATCTGAAGTCTCATCCGAACGAAAAACTTCAATTTTATCGTTGCCCCGCCGAGTGGCAAACTTGGTGGGAGGTATGCGAAGTGGTGCAGAGCACACTTCAAGCCGTAAACTCTTTAAATAATTTCACGAACCACCAACGTAAACAAAGTTCTCGTTCTTAAGGCGAAGGTTTCAGCCTGCGAAACTACAAGTGAGAAAAGGTTTTGGTGTAAATCGCTTCCAACACTTATCTCGGCGAGTGGCATCCCGCATCCCGGCCGGTTACGGTCCGGTTGCTTCACGACGGTTACCATTGCTGCCGGCCTTTCGGTGAAGACGAATAGTCCAATAGTGAGCTGTTATTTTCTTTCGCACAACTATACCGGAGCGGAGGGAAAGCGCTCGGTCCGGCTGATGTCCATGCTGATGGGACACAGCAGTAGCAGCACTTCAGCATGCTAGAATAAATTGATTTTCCCTTCCGGTGACAGCGGTATCGTTTATTTCCGTCCAATTCACACATCCACTCGGTGGACCGGAGAGCTCGGGCGAAAGCTGCAATGCAAACAGCGCCAGAGATGCGGGACACCAGCTACGCGACAGCTCAATCTTGGGCCTCCCCCCTTCACCCCCATCACCGATAGCAAACGGAGTAAATGGAGTCGAATTTATTTAGTTATTTAATTACTCTCGCAGAACTTTCCGCCAAAGTACGCTGGTACGGTTGTGATTGAGTGTGGCTGGTGACAGAGTGAGGAAGAAAATTGTCCACCAAGTGCTTTTGATAATGATTAGGTATGATATTTAAGATAAGCACTAGACGGATGTGGCTGGTTCGTTCTTGGGCACAACTACCATTCCCATTACTGCTGACAGCTGGCCTACTGACGAGGACTAGGACCTGCGGGATGGGTGCGCAATGAGGGCTTCTTGAGATGGACAAGAATGTCATTGTTGCGAATTCGTTAGTGGGCTATTTTTCCACGAACCGGGCAGGACATATCTGTCGACCCAGTGTGATTGGACACTGGAAGAGTAAAACATCGGTTAGCTTTTGCCTTGGCGTCGAGTGGCACTACCACAAACTTCACCCGAGACACCTTCACCGTGCTCTGCGTGCTGTGTGCCGAGCACAAAAAAAAACACATTCAGTTTCACCGGTGGAATGTTAATGCAATTTGAGTCTTGAAAACGGATGGGAATGGAACGTATGTCACGACATAAAATGAAAACCCTTCAACTTTGACTTCAAGAAAATGGCATGTCATGTACAGTACGACAAATATGTGTGAGACAGCAGGTGATGTTGAAAGGAATCGATTTTTATTTCTTTTCGAAGTTAAATTTATTTATTGTGAGAAACTGTTTCCAAAATTCTTTTCACGCACCTACATTACCCACTTTAAAGCATTTTAAAAGAAATCTCCAGGAACTTCTCCTGTTGCTTGGTGCGACTGCAGCAATTTCTTTTCAACGTTTGCTATGATCCGGAAGCAACACTACGCTAAACTAACTACCCATGTAGAAACAGGCACAAACATGCCTCGTCTAAAACAACACAACCAAAATCCCTTCTCGTTTTGCACATTCTCTCTTCCTATTTTGCAACAAACCCCTCTTTTGTTTCTGGCGTATTATGGGTGCTTTGGCGAAAAATTAAAAATTAAACCACCGTATAGCCGTACTTGCCACAGGGCTACGCTGGAACGGTCAGTCCAGTTTCCCGAACCGCATGGATGCAGTAGTAGCGAACTTTTTTTTTGGCACAGAGTACGGGTTTTAAAAAAGCCCCCCCTCTCCACCACGCGGCCATGATTACATTTTCATGGATGCACCAGTTGCTTGTGCTTTTGTAGGGAAGGTAAACACATTTTAAACAGCAGCTTTTGGCAACAAACGAGATTAACTCTTTCGCTGAACTGTGTTAAAAAACAACAAAACAGTTCCGAAATGAATCGTAAAAACAGGGTGTTTGTTTATAACACATCTTGTTTGCTTTATTATACACCGTAGCGCAGAACAGAAGAAAGCTGCACTCATCATTGGACTTTAAGCCGCCATGGAACACATCCATACAATGTTCGCTTTACAAAGTGAAACAGATAATTATGACTAATAATTCCGGTCATAATAACTAATGATAATATGTGAAAAAAGTTTGAGCTGCAAAGCTTTCTAATTATGCAATACAAGATATGTAATACATTACCTATAGGACAATTATTACAGTTATTGTAGATCGAGTCTTAAAACTGTTTTGTACCAGTTTTGCTTCATCTCTGTTTTTTTTTCAATTTTCTGTTTCTTGTTTACATATCAATAGCTGCAAGCGCTTCCAAAATTTTAACTGAATGCACTTTTCTAATTAAATTATTAACATTTTACACAGAACTTTTCCATCTCCATAAAATAATTTGATGTTAGAAAAATACTTTTGAAAAATGAATAAAAATGCAAATGTGTGAATAGCATTTATTAATGATATTCAAACATTAAATTACTATGGTAACTGAAATAATTTTCCAAGGTTGGGCAACCAAATTAAACAGAAACCTTTTTTTTGTTGGTGATTATTTGTGATGAACAATAGATGAGTCTTCCTGATGAATTATGTAAAGTTAACTTATCCATAAGATAAATGTCATACTAAAATCCATTCACCGACTCCTAACAGTTTGCTCCACGCACTTGAAGAACAAATTGCAGCAATAATTTATGATTAGAAAGTTCAAACATTCAAACTGTTGCGACGAAACGTTTGACGTCCCTGGCGTTGTGACATCCCTGGCGCGGTTAGAAGCGACAGGATAAATCGATCGCAACGTCAGGGACAAGCAGAACGAATTAAACACGCGAACAAGAAGGATATAAGTGAAAGCTAGGAAGTGTGAAAGCAGTGACGAAGAAGAGGGACGAAAGTAAGTAAAGAAAACGTAGTAAGGAAACAAAATGAACAATTGAAAGAGAAATTAATATTGAAAATTAAGTTTCAGAACATCCCTGTGAACAAAAAGCAAAGGTTATAGAGAATCTCCCACAACACAAATGTTAGCAATAAATATTTAGAATAACTTGTTGCTGCTCTTTTTTCAAACGATTGATGTCTGTATGGCATGTATTTTCTATTTATGAAGGGAAAGATTTTTCGACAGATTAATTGTTATATCTTGTAACTTCCCTTATAATCAATATTCGTAACATTCTTTTACAAAAACATCATAAGAGTTAGCTTGTTGTCGTACCGTCATTTGCACTAGGATACCCCAACTTCATACATTTCGCACACATTCTGGTGTCTAGAACAGATCCACTGAAGCCCACAAGCTTCCAAGCCCCTCGTATCAGTACAGCATCGGCTACAATGAGTCCACATTTTATCACATTAACGTTTCATTAACGGTCCTTGTTCCGTCCGCACACGCTTCAACGATGCGTAATGGCTTTTTTACTTCACTAAGTTCCCCTTTTGCTCACATTTCACACAACCGTTCGCTCTTCCGTTCCATATCTCGTCCGTTTCGCACGTGGCCGTTTGCTGCAAAACCCATCCGGCCGAACAATCGGTTCACACAATTTGTCCCTGTGCCGGTACGTCATCAGATACAAATCGATAATTGTATTTTCCGCCTGCTTGGGCATCGTCATCTGGTCGCTGCTGCTGTGGACGGAAACGTTGACTGCACTGCAGGTTAGTAGCAGGTTAGTGGCGGATTCATTACCGTACCCACCGGAATGCACCGGCGTTGCGAACCGGCTCGGGTACCGTGGGTAAATATGCGAACATAAATTGTACTGCTAAATTATCTTCTCCTGGCCGCAACAAGTGGAGCACAGCTGATGCCATAACTGGTGGCCGCATCACGGTACGTGCATGCCACGAACGTATCCATCATGCACATAATCGGCCCTGCAACAAAACTGTACCCTCATTTCCGTGGATAGGATACTTCGAACGGATGCTCTAAACCGATGCTTCCATCGGTTAAACGACGTACTTTCGGGCCTCACCAAGTAGTACATTGAACCATTCGCTTCGCTACATTAACTTGCGCTGGCAGCAACGTGTAACGAGTTCTCACCGCATCACACCACTGAATTGCATCGTTACCAGCGTTCATTTAGGGCTTTTTTCCTCCATTTTGCTTCCTTCCGTATCTCTCTGACTTTCTCTTTGTTTTCCATTCTCCTCTTACGCACCCATTCGCCAAGGTCGTGCAAGTGCTGTACGGTGCCTACATGGCATCGGAGGTTGCCTACTACACGTACATCTACGCCAAGATTAGCCGGGAAAAGTATCAACAGGTGACTGGCAACACGCGGGCCGCCATCCTGCTCGGCCGCTTCCTATCCGGCGTCATCTCCCAGGTGCTCGTTTCCACCGGTGCGATGAATGTACGCGACCTGAATTACATTACACTCGGCAGTAAGTAGTCGAACGCTTGTGTTTCGTTTCTGCCCTGCTTCGGTGTCGTACGTCGCAGTGTAACGGACGAGAAGTGCACCGAATGTGAAGGTGCCATTCTGGTAACCTCCTGAACACCAACGAGAGAATTTATGATCGAGCTTTTCATGCGCTGGGAAAATAGTTCTTGGCCAGGAATACGAGATCTGAACAATTTGAAATAGTTTCTTCTTGGCAACTATAAGGCAAGAATGTATGGTTCTACTGCTTCAAACTCATTATTTACGAGGAAGAAAATGATTTACCACATCGAGAACTATTAAATAAACGGAGCTAAACATCAAGCTTTCAGCATAAAAATGATGTAACTTTGAACTTAAAAATTAATTGCTACTTTTTTAATTAAATGGACATTAAACATAGCCACAGGGTGTATCTCTTAAAAAAACTTTAAATTTTTCTTAACATTTTTTATTTTTTTCAAATAATTTTTAAATGAAATCTTCTCAGTTGTTACACTATAAACTCAACTGTACAGTGACATTGTACTAACAAACATTATAAAAAATTTCACTTTAAATCATACTTATTTCCTCCGTTACCTTCATATTAATTTCAAAACTCCAAGCGCTTCTACCTCTGTAAACCAAACCAAACCAAAGAGCTGACTTTTCCATTTCGAACCATAACGGGTCAAATGTTCAATCATGCGTCCAATATACAATATCCATCCCGACATGGTTTCTCATCTGCTCTAACCTCATTTGTGCCAATCAAATTGATTCCTTTGCCTTCCATTACCCAACCATTCGGGGTGCTCACAGTGCTGTTCTAAAGACTTACAGCATTGTTATGCAATTCAACCACAATGATGCCGGTCGGCAAACATTACCATCGCCCAGGGCTAGCTTACAGTCCCTAATAGGTGCACCAAACCATGAGATACCACACATTTATATCCATTTAAGCTTTCATACTTTGCAACCGCAGCAACGTCCGTATCATCCGACCAACATCGGGTACTTCACAATTATTCCAATCTTTTCTTGATTGATCGATATTTTTTGCCTTCTGTCTTACTGCACAAACACACACACCCTCTTACACATCTATACTGCATGTGTACGTTCTGGGGATCTAGTTGGCTAACCGTTGGCCATCAATCAACTTTAAGTTTGTTCGACAGCAACCACTCCGTCCGTTGTCACTTTGATGTCTTCATCAAAGATTAAGGTTGCTCCAGCATGGTTGGAATTTTGTCCGAGGTTTGTGAGGTAGAAAATCAATATTTTTTTTATCATAAGGATGGGCGTCCGATTGGCAAGATGAACTTTATGATGCGCTTGTGATGGAGATGCTTTGATGGAGACACACTTTATCCGGAATGTTGTAAGCATGAGCTGGGGATGAATTTAAAGTTATCCAATGTTTTAAAGAGCACGATAAAAAGAATGTATATTGCTGGGTTTTATGATCTTTTTTTCCAACAATATTGTTTCATATATCCTAGACTAACTTTGAGAGTCTTTCATTATAGTATTTTCATTCATAACATCCATACCAGTCGACAAGTAAATCAATTACTGATATTCAAGCAGTTGGTTGTTTGCAGAACGATCGGTCTCACTGTTATATCTATATTTGCATGATAATAATATTACAAGTGCACTAATATGCGTACACGGTAACTGGTCAGTGCTGTATTTCTTGGATTTGTTCCCCTCTTAAGTACCACATAAGCCGATCAAGTGTGAACCATAATTAAAAAAGAGCAAGGGCATTACCTGCCCACTGAATGAACCGTCATCAGTTTGTTCGATTTTAATTTACTGCTGTTATGAAGTACGCGGCAAAGAATGGAATCCACTCGTCGTTACGGTGGATGCAGAGAAAAAAAAACAATTCGCATACCAACACAATGCTATAACAGCCCCTCACACTATGGTCGAGGGTGTGTAATGAAGGAAGGAAACCCCGATACCCGAGCAACAAATCACCACCCAGCAAGCCTGCTGGTGATGAACGTGATAAAGTGTGTTTCCGGCGTGTGCTTTTGCATTCGCGATGCATTTGCTTGTTGCATTAGTGAAATGGCGATGGTCACCCTCGGGAGCAACGGTTTATATCCGTTTCATTCGTGCCGTAAAACTTTACCGGTGTGCACGTGTCTGCTACCTCTTATGCTACATCCAAACGACGCTACAACATGGTATATCGTGCTACTGTACACGTTGCATGCGCTCTCTTTTGCAGCGCAAGCCGTTTCTTTGCTCTGGTCATTTTTGCTACCACCGGTAAAAACGAGTGTTTACTTCTATTCACGTGACGAGGATGTAAAACCGACCAGCGGAACAGTGGCCAACGGTTCGGCACCTCCGGCACAGCCGCAGGAGCACCAGGATGAGTTGGAGCATTCCGGAGAAAATGCATCGGGCGTTTCCCACAAATCTTCAACCAACGAGTCTGCAGGTACGAACGAACTCTCGTGAAGGATTAAGTCAAGAAGAACTATTCACCATACACTCCGTGAAATGTAATACCGAATTAGATTTTTCTGAATAGCATTTCAATTTAATTTAAATATTATTAAAATATAATTTACCAGGTCTTAATCTCCGGTATTTAGTTGATATGCTAAAATATTTATCAGTTATTGATTAATTTCACCAATCGACAATATTAATCATTATTTTACTTTAAAAAACATCAGTATAATAATATTTTCATCAAGCCTCCTTATAATATCCCTCCATAATTTAAGAACATCCTCTAAATGTCTTTGTTTCGAGAATTTTTTCAATAGCTAAAAGTTTTAACTAAGTTATTAATTATTAACAAATAAGAAAAAGGGAATATTTCTCACTTTTCAGATAACTCCCCTAAGGATGCGAACAAAAATGTTGAAACGGGTGACACGAGGACGGAAACCGCTACAACCCTACCGAAGGCGCACTTTTCCGCCTCACGTGCAGTTCGACTGCTCTGGAAGCATTTCATATCCGCCTATCGGCAACTGCCGGTAGTCCAGTGGAGCCTATGGTGGGCACTTGCAATGGCCGGCTTCATACAGGTGCAGGTGTACGTTCAGCTGCTGTGGCACGAGATCGACCAGCAACAGGGCACACTGTTCAATGGTGGTGCCGAGGCGCTGCTCACGCTGCTCGGTGCGATAAGTGCCCTGGCGGCGGGTTACATCGCCAACCGCATCTTCGAACAGTGGGCGCTCTGGATTTTGACTGTCTGTTCCGGGCTGCAGGGTGGCCTCATCCTATATTCCGGCTTTGCCACCAACATCTGGGTGGCGTACGTGCTTTACATCCTGTTCGGCACACTCTACCTGTTCATGGTCACTATGGCAAGGTAAGCGAATGATCTTATTCCGGTCAAGATATCCTTTTACATGAATGCAACAACAAAAAATCTTTTTCGCTCGAATTTCTTCCCCATCGGCAAAACCAAACACAGAAATGAAACTTTACTTCACTTCCCTTCAATTTCCCATCCAATTTTCCCTATTGGTCGCCATACGAGATTAAAAAAAGCGCAACATCTCAACTGACCAATGATTCACGAGCCACGAACGTTTTAATTCACAGCAATATGCAAATTGCTTGGCACTTCCTTCTTCAGGTATTTTTCCTGTTTGCTTCTTCCACCGAGCATTTCGTGTCTGGGTCCGTTTCTAATTGAATTGTGCCAAACGGCGACAACAGCTCTAGCGAGGGATGGTCGCGGTTAGCGCAAAAGCGATAACAAAAAGCATGGAAACAAACCAAAGTCGCCCGTTCGGCTACAGCAGAGAACGTTGTAAATTATAAGACGCTTGGATTCGCATTTGTACCGTAACTTTTTTTTTCCGGCACACAGCAACAGCTCTCGGGAAAATGACCGTGTTTTGTTTTGGCAACACAAAAGGACGTAGCAAAACTTGCTTCTTTTTTAATCTTAATTGAAAACTGTAATAAAATGACGCCCAACGTTTCGTGGAAATTATGAAGCAAAATGAAACAGAGAGAAGCTTTCAAAAAACAGAGAAATTCAGAAATTCATTTCAAATGTATTACGGTCGATTTTTTTAAATAAATAATACAAATCTTTGTGATTTGACTTGCAAAACTAAGATAGGAAATACATTAGAAAAACATCCAGCACATGATTTCGATTGCAAAAATAAAGGCGCACAAATTTTGGAAGGATCTGAATGAAAATGTTAGGGTTGATTCACGCACTCGTTATATTCATATTATGTTCATACAATTTTTCATAAATCACATTAAAAAAAAAGTTTAATCATTCGATTGTTTTGATTTGTTTTCCTCATTGATGTAATGAATCTTATTCAATTTTTTCCAAAACTTCCACTCGTCCGAATCAATTCATCATTATTTCATTATGGTGAAATTAAATTCACCAATAATCAAATGCTTTGATAACGCCCAGTTTATGTCAGGACGAATAAGGATTTGACCCAAGCACTATACGCCTACATGTATGCAATCATTTGCATAAACACGTTCCCAAAAATTAATTCCAAACTTTAATGAAACATACTTTTCTATCCTTTTATTTTAATAACAAAATTTCACTCCTTCCTACAAAGAAAAACAAAATACCAATCAACACGGGCATTCATATTAGCATAACACTTGCCTCAACGTCGACGGAAACAGGTCCAAACACAATCAAATAAACTTTCCTTTCACTCCCAAAAAAAGCATCCAATTCACACCATTGAAAGTTGTTCCACTTGCAGCCAAAAAACAAACCCGACTCGAAATCAATTAAACACGCCTGGCAGCGACATAACTCGATCAGTGCCTTCAGAATCGTTCCTTGTGACTGTTCCAAATTGAAGTTTTGCTGATATGTGTATCACTGGTTTTTCATTTCTCCCTCTGAATTTGAAACTGCAGTGCCATCGTAGCGAAGTACCTCGAGGAGGACAGTTTTGGGTTGATCTTTGGCATCAACATGTTCGTGGCGATCGGTGTCCAGGCGCTACTGACACTAGCGACAATCTCCGAACGGGGCCTGATGCTTGACCCACGGGACCAATTCAAGGTGTACGGTGGCTACTTTTTGGTACTATCGATAATCTACCTAATTGCTGCCATCGTCGCTAGCGTGGCCCGACTGCTGCAGCTACGGAAGGCCGCAACCGCAACCACCCGAGAAAGTTCATCGCCGGCACCATCCACCATCGAACGGCGATGCGACTCGCCAACCGTAAGTGGTCGAATGGAATAAAAAGTGTTGGAAATAAAACCAAAACTTGCGCCCCGAAACACAACTTCGTCATTTAGGTCCCCGGGCTAGACACTTCCCGGTTGAGCGTTCCCTCTCCTATCTGTCAGCATGATGCCGTCTGTCAACCGATGTCGGGAAGAAGAAAACAAGCTAAACAAAAAAAAACAGCACGGCCCAAAAAAAACCCCCCCACCGGAAACACTTCGGTCAATCGTTGTGCAAAACAAACTCTCTCGCCCGCCAAGCGCGCGCACACGCAAGGAGTTGACCGGGTCCATCTCCATTCCCTCGGCAAGTCGAAACAAGCTGCACGGCAATCGAAAACTGAAACTCATCCACTCACCCAAGCGCAGAGGTTGTGCTGAATAAAAACACACGTCTCCCCGCCGTCCGGTACCTTCCGGCCAACGGTTCCACCCTCCCCGGCAACAGCATCGAGTGAAAACTGACGCCACGGAAATCCTCGGAAGCTTCCGGCGCGGACACTTCGCAACGGAGAAGCATGGGGAAGCTGAATGGATCGCTTTCGGGTTCGCATTTATCATCGACCTTCCGGAAGGTGGAGCTTTCCCATGCTGCTGCCACCCTCCCCCAATTGGTGGGGTTGGTTCAACCCCTTTTGCTTCCGATTCTATCGCAGCTAGAAGCTGCTAAACCATCATACACAAAACATTATTTTTCATCGCATCGCCCAAACCATCTAAAAGTCAGATTCTTCCGCAGTGCTAGCAGGCCACCAGGCCACGAAGGCATCCATCTTTTGCCATCGCTAAGCGTGCTTGTCCTACCACCAGGGCAACACCGGACAGAGCAACGGGTGCTTCTTGGTGATGAAAGGAGGGGATGGGGATGAAACTTTTGCGCTACGCTCCGGCACAATGCACCGGCACCGATGTGCAGCCAATGGACGAAAATGGCAATTGCATCGCTTCCTATACCATCCGGATCTTCCACAATCGCCTTTGGCAAGTTTCACCCACCCACCCCCCCAGGCGACGCATGGTCGTGCAAACTCACCCAAGCAGCAACTATCAGCATCAGGTTTGATGTAGTTGTTTCAGCACCCCCCGATTGGAGGGCATTAAGAAACCCGAACGGGACGGGACACCATGATGCAGGAAAAGAAATTAGGTTAAATAAATGTCAGCCATATTAATGATATTTCATTCGCTTCTAAAAGCTTTTCCCGTAAGCTTTTCACCCCTTTCCACCGTTCGATTCGTACATCCTTTCCTGTCCGACAGCGGGTTCTGTTGTTCGCACAAAACGATCGCATTTCACAGCACCAACCATCGCACCAACGATAATGATTAGTGCAATGAATCATCGTTAGCTTGCAGTGGGCAAAAAACAATAGTGTGCTCCACCGATGGAATGTGCCGGTTCAGCCAGCGCAAGCGTAAAGTGCCTGTCGGCGAAACAGTGATCGTTACCGTGGATCATTTATTATCCCAACGCGGCACGGCACAAACTCCAAACAAATGCTCCGGCCCTGTTCGGCGCCACCGACCGGAGTGGAGTAATGTTTTATTGGCACGCCTGTCTGCCAATGTAACGCAAACCCATCCGCCCAATTGCTTTGCATTTCGCTCCAGTAGGCTGTGCCGGTCTTTGATCTTTGAGACGGCGAAGAAAGTCTAAAGTATTACCACTGTTCCGCTTCCTGCGGTACCGGTACTGTACGGTGAGTTGGGTTTCGAATGTCATTCTATGCTGCAATCAAACTAAAAAGTGTGATTCAAACTAAATTGTCCAATGCAATGACGGAAAGTGACAGCAAAAATATAAAAGTAGAACTTTCTACCGTTTTCTTGGTGGAATCAAATGTTATGTGTACTTTCAAAGGATGGAAAACCCCGTCCAAGAGGTATCGAATTTATCCAACGAATATTAGCTTGCAAGTACCAAAAAACATCTAAAAAAGTTGACATGGAAGAAAATTATTAGCTGAAGTGAAACGTAATACATGTAACGTGTTATAGCTTAAATACTCAAATTTATTACGTTATTTTTTTTAGATTTTTTGTGAACTAAAGGCACTATTTTGTAAATTTATTTGATGACATTTTTATCAGTGTTAACTTTTTCTTAGTTAGTATTTATTACCTCTATATTAATTTAGCACATTTTTAAAATTTCATAAACAAAAATATAAAAAACCCTCCATACATAATTTTAGATTCAGTTAATCGTTGTACAGTCTATAAGTTAATTTCATGAGCACTTGATATTTGAGAGTAAATGTAAAAAAATGAAAGAAACATGTTGTTTCATAAAATAGTCAATTGTAGGGTTTTTTTCATGTGTTTTCAACATTTTTACAAAAACTAGTACTTAAATCTACTCTATACGGAAAATTGTTCATCGTATAGTAATCAAGCATAGATCAGCCACTTCATTCTTCCTTTTCGATCATTAGAGGAGAATATCTTCAGAAAGGGCCCACATCCTTATCGAGGAACCCTGCTCAAACAGAAACCACTATGCTCAGGGAACTGCCAGATTCGTCGAAGCGCCTACGAAATAACAACTTCTAAAGGCTTAGAGCCTATGCCGGATGGGTCGTTAGAACTTTTAAGCCTGTAATAGGCATTTTGAGTTTGTTCAACTGTATCGAAGAAGTTTTGCATCCTTCTTTCTAGTCCTTTCAACTAATGTTCAGTCTAGTCCTTTCAACTAAAATTGTGACCAACTATCTTATTTTGATGAGCAGATCTGAGCAAAATCTTCATTTGAATGAGCTGAGAAACGAGGTTCCTCTTTTGCGAGGTATGTGAGGTGGTGTCATCAGCTCACTCAGCTTCAGTGAAGCTCGCTTGTGAGGCTCTTTCATGGGGTCCTTCTTTTTGATGAGGCTCAGTTGTGAGTCCTCTTCTTTTGAGTATCATATCATTTTGACTAATACCAAGTTAAATGTGAATGCTGTCGATCACTTGCTAGTTAGACGTTCTGTTCTAATGATCTTTTGTTATCTAGCGTTAGCAAAGGATAATTTCAAAGCTGTACCTCATTCAACTGAGAGATAACTGCTCACTCACTCACACTAATGAGCAGATTGAGTGAGGATCTCAGCTGCTCATTGCCCATCACTACTCACAACGTCATACAGATCTGTAAATAACTCACTGGTCACTGTTGTGCATTTGATGAACTGAAACTGTTCAGTGATCTTGTTCCGGAGAGTTTAACGTTCTTTTACACCGGAAGTTCGCATTTTTAGTGGAAGTCAAACTATTTTTTGATTATTTTACACTTCTCAAAATTTAAAAGCAGTTTTTAACAGTGCTTGAATGCCTGTATATAAATATAAGTGAGAATAACTCTCAATGCGGATGAGTTACATGATCGCTGCAATTAACGTAAACTTTATCCTCCTTCCCCATTTTACATGAAAAACATGGGTTGAGACGTCAGTTCATACATGATTGATTTGATTTAATATAAAGAAAAGAAGATGGAGCCTACAGTCTGCCTTGCTCCAAGCATACATTCCGTACACTCTTTCAAATCGCATCAGATAGCATACCTAAAACCCTCACATAAACATTGCCCATACATTCTGCCCTATCAGTCAATGGTACCGTACACCCATTTATCTCCATTCGTCGAGCAGGAGAAAATTGGTGACCCAACCCGATAACGAATGCAACCGCATACACGCCAATATTTATTCCACCACAACCGAAACCCACCCGATTCGTCCGAAGACAAACCAAACGTTGCGCACAACAGCACTCCGGGTCACACTTACATGCTGCTCTTGACAGCTATGGTTCTGTGCCTCAGGTACCAACGAACATGATCCACTACCGAGCTGGACCGGATACTCCCGGTGCCGGCCGTGTTTGTCCCTGTGGGCTATTACGTAGCGGTTGTGTGCAAAAGGAAATCTAACCGTGGTACCGGCAACGATATTGTTTCACCGCCATCACACCCGTGGCTTCACGTGGATGGCCGCTTCGTTGAACTCTTTGTCTGCTGGTCGGCTAAGCTTGGGGGAAGCGGGAGTTTTTTTGTATCCCATTCGTTATACGCTGTTTCGCTCCTTTCTTCTGCAGTGGATTTAAATCGCCACCTACGTGGATGTAAATGGAAGCTGCAAATTCATCGCCATACGTCAGCCGCATGTGTGTGTGTGGGGCAATGGAGCGTTTTTGTTCGTACGTTGCATAAGAAGATTTTCCATCTCACCGACTCACCTGTAAAGCACTGGCATGGAGAAGATAAAGAACTGTCCTTCAGCGCAAGATTGGTACACAAAGAATATGACCATATTTAAATGACAAAGCAACGTGTAATCAAATTATGCAATCGTCGATGCTGGATGGTTCGCTACAAAAAGTAATTCATAAACAGCTATGCTGGCTGCGTCTCCACACTTATATCACTAAAGCTATAAGGAGATTTAAAATGTATTAAAAATAAAACAAAATTACAACATGTTTTGAAAATGAAAGAAATATTTTAAAACCCAAAAGATCAATAAATCTTCGAAAAGGGTTTTCATTTGGCAAAATTTTAACCATTAAATCTAATTTTGGGAGTTTTTATCATTAGTTTAACAATTAATGACAAGGATCATAAGTACCGGGCGTCTCCATCCATATTTGAATATTGTAGATCACAATCATATTTATTTATTTATTTAGTTTTGTTTACTTATCAACAGTTGATCTTAATTTGTATCGTACTCCATTGAAGTTGAAGTCAATCTTCGCTTATTTTAGAAAATTTAAACCTCAATAATAATATAATAATAATAGATAATCGTACAAATTTCGAATGGTTTATCATTGTCAGGTTGTATCAGCTAGAAAAGTTGGCTTGACATGCCAATTTGCATTAAAAGCTTTCAGCAAATAAGCTTCAAAACGTCAAAACGGATACAGAAAAACTATTTTATGATTGACATATTTATTATTATGTACATTTTCAATTCATATGTCTATATTATGCGCATTTTGTAGAGCATCTTCATTTTTCTTTCGATTGACGTGAGGAGACCTTAGCCCTCCAAATCTGGCATCCATCATTTTGGTTATCAATCCTCCAAGAGATTAAGTTCCTTCCAAGTAAAGCAGAGCACAACATCAAATAAACCACCGCTAGGATACAATCCTTTATGCATTCTCGCAGTAAACCCCACCACGAATATGTTGATGAAAAATCCCGTCTCGTTCGTGATGATAAATATCGTAAATTAATAACACCGAGCTCATCAGCATACAATCCGACCAAACCACTACTAACTGTCATTTATCTCATCGCAACCACAACCGCTCGAACACGGCCAGCAGTTATCGTAACGCAGCGTCGCACCCTCGAGAAACATTAACCGCACAACAGCCGGCCGGGAAAAAAACGGAGTTTGTAAAAAAGAAAAACCATCATCTGGGTACATCCTACTAAAGCCGTTTTCTCATTAAAAATCAATTTCTTAACACTTCCGCTTCGTGGCAACCGGCATTCGGTAGCAAAACTTTTTCTTCCATCACTTTACTGCACCCTGCTCCCTGTCAACCCAACCAGTCCATCAAGCCTTTGACCATGACCGTGGAAATAAAGGCTACGCTTCAAGGCGCCCAAATCAGGACGGGGAAAAAAGGGAATGTGATTACTGAAAACGGCCCGAACCGAAAAACCGAACGACAATCTATGTTTTGGGAGCAGAAAATTAAGAACAGCAACCGGCAATTCCGATAAGCAGTACCGAGAACCAAGACCTGGAAGCGTAACCACACGCCAACCACACGTAGCTGACCAAACGCCAGCAACCGTACACCGCAGGGCTGGCCCTGGTTTTACATTATATACAGCTTAGTCAGGCCGCTGCCATTGTACCAGAATTCTGGCCTCCCTTTGGCAACGGATAGGACCGGTACCCAGGAAACGTGGCGGTGTAGGCGGTGTAACGACAAACTTTCACATGGTTCGGCACACTAACTCCCCCAAGGGAGTGTGGTGGTGTTGATCTTGTGCTCTAATAAAAGGAATTTATAATTAAAATGCCGTCTATTTAATTATGCTAGCTAAATTATTTCAGCATTCATTATTAGCTCCTTTGTAACATAGATACCTTGAGTGCGCGGTCAGTGTGGTAAGGGTATCGGCAATTTAACCATCACGAAGCCCATCACAAAGCCGGGCGGTAGTTTGTGGTGGCGTGAGACGTGCTCATCAGTACGGGCAACGCATTAGACTAGAGCTGGCCACTACTAAGCCTGCTGAACGATGGGTGCATGAGGTTGATTTTTTCTGACTAGATTGATTGAGGTCGGAGTAGTCCGTTGGTCGTGACCCTGTCGTCTGAATGCTGGGTTTAATGATCACAACGATCCCGGTGGAATTTTCCGATCGAGTCTAGCACATAATTAGTAGCAAAACGCGTGACAAACGAGACCGGCACGAGCGGAAGGTTAAAAAGTTAACCCTAAAGGTCGTTCACTAAATATGACACCTCTGAGGGAAGATCTTTTGGAACTAAGAAATCGTTTGTTGCCGTTGTGGTAGGTTAGGCTAGGAAAATGTGTGCCATAATTTATTTAAATCACTCTGAAATGGTCCTCTCAATTATGAGGCTAGGATTATAAATTAGGTTCTAGGTACGAATAGCTAAATTAGGAAGTTACTTCATTGCCCGTGATAGTCAAAGTTAGTATACAACGTCAAATGAATTTACAAAGCTTCTTATTTTATTGACATGAATTATTCGCTCTGGTGCATTATGCGATCTGCTATAGGACCTGACGATTTTTCAGGAAGAGAATGAAACATTGGTAAATAAAATTGCATGATTTTATAATATATCTAATATTTCGCTTGATTTTATATATTTTTGTCTAAATGAAAATAAATTCAATAATTTTAGACATAGTTCTACTTGTGCTACAATACCCCATTAATTCCCCATTAACCTATATTCTGTCAGATCCTAATCACATTCTAGATGACGAAACTTGGAACCCCTTTCAAGTTAATCGCGGTTCGTTCTGTTTCCTTAGGGCCACGTACTTGGTACAAACTTCAAAAGATTGAGTATCAATATACAAATTATATGTCATGCCGAATGGATCACCTGTCATTCCTATTGCAAACAGAGCAAAAATTTAATTGAAAATTTCAAAAGCAAAAAATATAAGAATATTGCTCATATACTGTAAAACATTTCCATTGGAAAGGTGTATTTTGTCCGCACACCAAACCAACTAATAGATCTTCCACAATCCTTGAAATGTTGCCCAATACTGCTATATAAATAATATCCTTCGAATACTGCTCCCAAAACATTTCCATTTTCTCAGACAAATAGTATTTCGTGCACATAAGACTTATATATGACATCGGGCACGGTAATTGTTTGCACAACTTCGGAACTGCTGTGATTTTCCAGCAAATGTTGATGTAATTTTGTTTATGACCATTCTGCCCATTGCCGTGCTCCAATGCCCTTAGGCAATTACAGCTAAAATGTTATTACTTCACGCCCTGTGTATGTGCTTTAGTAGAGCGAATAGCATCAGGTGCGTTTAATACATTGTCAAAAATAATTCCCAAAATGTATGTCTCACGTGCCATTCGGGTTGTAATACATTTTTCCTAAACGCTAGACCAATCAGATGGAGAGTACGTTACGTTACACACACCCTTAAAATGCAATCACACCTCCGAACCACAGCAAAGCACGGAATTTCCCTTCAACCAAGCATCAAAACCCCATCGGGTGTCACTTCAAGAGCGAAATTTGATATTACGCTTAAAATTTAATAAGCTGCGACATTTTCTCACTTACGCGCACACATACACACACACACACACACACATACCGCACTCACACGACCCGTTCGATCGATCACGAGCTGTCGGGACAAAAATCAATACTATTCCACAACCGCAACTGTGAGTGAGCCGGTGATGAATATCGGCCCGATTAGCACGGCCCGATCAAAACCACAACCTCGCGCTATCTAGGCTTTCGGCAAAGGTTACAACCGGTCCCGAAAACCTGCACCGAAACCAAGGGGACAAATTATTCCACCGATGGTTTGATGAATTTACTATTTTAATTACAAATTTCGGTTGCGGTATATCCGTGCACACAGCTGCAAACTGTGTTTGTTATTCAATAATTCAACGGGATTTATAACCAGGAAACCACCGTCAAGAAGCTTAGCCGGGCGTTGAAAACTTCTTTAAAGTATTCTAGCCATTGTGCAATCATAACCTTTATTTTTAAAGTAGCATTGTAACCTGCTTTCCACTCCAGTATTCTCCTTCTAGAGATTGTTAGGCCACGGTTCTTATTGTATCGATTTAAAAAAAGGCACATTCATTCCGTTTTCTCCGAATCAACATCGACAACATGACTCAAAGATCACTTACTTCGGTTGCCAGAAACAGAACAACAACAAAAAACAAGCGAACCTTTCCCTTTTTCGCCATATCAAAGCCCATCATTCCACAGCACTTCAAATATTCGAAAAGATTGACGCAAAGGATTCTTTGGGCATCTTTCACTTTGGGTGAGCGTTATAATCGGGACCCATCGTAACAAAGCATCGTATCTTCCCGGAATTTCGATCTTTGCTGAGTTCGTTTAAATCAGTGGCTTGTTTGCGAACAAGATATTGGAAATTCTGAAACAATTCTGTTATTCGGGATGGGAGGTTTCTTTCACTTTATGGATGTGTCGAAACAATTTTCCGGTGCCAATTCTTTGGCACCATATTCTACATGATGTTTTAGACGATTTTGATTGAAGTTCGATAGTAAGACGTAACGCCCATTTTACTCGTTTCTTCTCATCACCGACACCGTAAGCCTTTCATTTACATTATTGTACTTGTTCTCAGTGGAATTCATTCATCGTGATGATGGAAACACACGGCAAATGTAGGCCACACATAAATAACCTCGGCGAAACATCTTACATCCTCTTACCCGTCCAAACTTTCGCACGGAGAAGCCCAATCGGTCTGAGCTATTGCAAAAAAGGCTGCCGCTCTGTTTCATTTCCCGATGTAGCTTGCCTTTTGGGGCAAACTTCCACACCACGGCAGGGCGCCAAACCTTCAAAGGGTATGATTCTTACACTCAACAGCGTGCCCAATGCCACGAGACGTGAGAAGAATGAACAGCTTCGAAAAGCGCACAAGAACACAGAGCCCACGCTGCTACGGCCACGGCATTAATGATTTCTGCACGGCACACTATTTATCACACAAATCTCATTTGCTCGTTTCGCTAATATGATTGATCATACAAAAAAGCGGCTTCTGTGTTAATGATATTTTATGATTACTCCCACCATCGAGAGTGCAGTTGGGGCCACCGACAGCGAATGTAGGCAAAAACAACCGACATAATGAAGTTGCAGTAATTATTCCTGGGAACTGCTTCAATGCGTTCCGCTTCATGGAATAGGTATTGGGGCAAATGCAGAGAACAAAGTCATAAGAACAAAAATTAAAGACGAAAGAAGAGCTCTCGTATTTGATGGTAATATTTAAAACATGTTGGAAGCGAGCTTTTCATTATGCGATTTGTTACGTGGTAGGAGAGTATAGAAGAAGAAATTCATGAGGAGTTCACGCTACTTTTTTATAATTAAATATTCAAAGCTCTTCAATAATATGTTATTAATAATAATATGTCAATATGTAATAATAAAAAAATGTGATGTAGCCGTTTATTATAAAAAAAAGAATGAATTATGACTTTTATTAGACACCATTGCAGCCCGGAGCCTGCTGAACGACTTAATAGCAGAAACAATCAGCGAGCTGTGCTGAAAAAGATCAGAACAACATTTAATTCTCCATTTTATTGTACATTTTCTCAGCAGCACTAAGCTCAATTTAATACGTCCATTGTTTAAAACGGTTCCGTTTTGTTCGCTTTTGCCGTTGAGCAAATCTTGCCTCAAACATATTTAAAGATAATGTTGCAAAAACGTTAAAAAGAAAAGCTCAACATCATAACACCCATGCCGACTTTGCCGTTGCCTTCCAAATTTTTCAGCGTCTTTTCCTTCGGAAAGTCGGCTGCTTCATCATGCAGCCATGTTTCCACGCGCAATCCTTCCTAAGCCCGCAGAAAGGCAAAGCTAAACGCCATCACCATTACATACCAACCGGCAGGTCCGGGGAACCGGCGAAGGAACCATCGCCGGGACACGCGATGCAGGGGAACGTACTTCACTTTTCGGTTGTTCGTCCTAACCCCCGTTTCGCACAAGCAACACGCCGGGAATGGTTCCAAAACTGGGAAGCAGAGCAGAGTGCAAGTGAACTTCAAACTCCCAGCAGGACACCACCGTGCTTTTCGGTCGGCTTTCTTATTTCCACGGCCCCCCGTTTTTGCGATCCACCGTCCGCGTGCCGGTTCGAGCAGCACTAATCCTTTTGTTGATTTCTTCGGTAGGTATGAGTGCTCTTACGTGTAATGTCAATAATAAACGTCGATGCTTCAATCGTTCCAGCGGGCCACGGTTGACTGTGCGCATATAATGGGTTTCCAGTTTTGGTCCCGTTCTGCGACAATATTGACGGTAGTAATTTAGTTTGTGCAACGTTTCGTTTGTCCGCCTCGTACGTATGGTGGGGAAATGATGTTTTGGTCGCACTTTAATTTTTGTTTGCTGTTTGAAGGTAACGTCAACATTGTGGTATGCAGATTTGAAATGTTTCTTAAATGGTGTAAACAAGTGGAAGAAATGTGAAAAGAGCATATTATTAAAGCATATTAAGCATTAAAGCTTAAAGAATATTTCGCCTAACTTCATTAAACAAGGCTTATTTGTTCAATTAAATCAAATAATCCAAAAATATATATTTTATATCGGTATTTTAATTCCATTTAAATTAAAATAAATAGAGGCTATATAAACCACCAACATTGTACTCGAGTTGAATGCTAGTTTAAACCAACAAGGTCAACCCCGATATCACGTTCAAATCTGTGTTCCATTTTACTTTAAAACAAACGAAGGAAAGGAGAAAACAACATCAGCAGTCAGTTAAAATATTGACACTCCACTCCACTCAGGCACAGTTCAGTAAGTAAAACCTTGAAAAAAAAGACCTCATTATACCTTCGTTATTACTCTCCAACGTTAGCAGATCAATTATTGTCCCACTCGGCAAACAATCAGCGGGTATTTGTTTGCTGGCGTTCGATTGTATATTGTCCATTTGCATTCCCATAATGGTGCACACTAATGCCACCCATTTGTACCATTCTGGCCAGCTTAACAGGATCATTTGCACTTGTCATTGTGTTTGACGCGCATACAGATGTGATCGGATTATTATTAACCTGACGAATGATACCTTCACCTTTACCCCACGCGAAACAAATGGTATTCAAATTATGAAAAACCCTACCCCCGTTGGTTTCCGCAGGAAGGACCGGTAATAAACCGTTTTCGTTTGTTAATATCTGTTTTCTGCTTTTATGTTTCCTTTTATTTGCTAGCTCAAACGGAAAACACTCGCTATTTGCCAGCGGGTCACGTTTATCAATCACGTGCCGGGCTCGCCATTCATCAGTGCAAAACGTGCTGCAATGTGGCCGTAATGATCGGCCGTGAATCACCTTGTAATCTGAACCAGTAATCTGAACCAGTCGTCTTTTCCAGCGGCAGATCCAATTATTAACAAACTGACCATCTATTATGCATTAGCGGCTGCTTCAGCTTGTTGATTCTGGCATGATCCGTCTGCTCTAAAGAATATTGGTTTAACACATCCGGTGAGAACGGGGTTTCGTGGGCTCCAAAGCGCACCGGTGTGCTGTGCATTCCGGTCACGTTTTCGGTCCTTCGTTCAAGAGTGAAAACAAATCAAAATGGTCGCTGGGGAGCGAAGAGTCGAATTGTTTGTCCTGTCCTTTTCGGGCGCTTCGTGTGACACCTCGGGTGGCAAATGATGACGATGGTGTTTAGTTGAGCAATGGGGCAAGTGTTTGACAGTGGAAACAGAAAACTTTCGATTAGTAACAGGTCATCCTTCACGTGCAGTTTGTCTCCCGAATTTCAACCATTTGTACATTACATTGCACAGCTGAAAACAAAGCTTAATTGATGTGGTGAATTGAGATATAATCGGATTTCACATTTTTTTGTACATGATTTTCTTCCTGCCGCAGAAGTCATTTAAACCGCGTGCGGCCAATCGCCATTGTCAGCCAATCCGCCATCTGGCACGCCATTGCTTCATCTCAATTTGGGTCTACCACGCTTTTTCTATCCGAGTGGATGATCTAAAAAGATTTTACATGCTGGGTTGTCCGGGATCATTCTCATGACATGATCTGCCCACCGAAATTTGGTGAGTTTAATTTGCTATAGGATATTGAGTTTACCGTACAGTTCTTAAAGCTCATCATCAAACTCTCTAAGTCCAAAGTGCTTTATAGATCCTATATAGTTTAGCCATCGATATGTAAGGCAAGCAACTTAGCCTTTGAAGTAAGTACGAAGAAATAGTATCATCTTCCCAATATTAAGTAAAGATTCAACAATCAACGACCTTCATCAAGGTATTCATCATTTTTAACAATTATAAAGTAAGAAAAGAAATTATATTTAAAAAATCGATATGAACTCTAACCGTTTTCACTACTTCGATCAAAGTGGCCTTTTCCGAATCCTAATCGTCCTAGCGTTAACACATCATCAAACACCAATAGCAAAAAGTCAACCTGGAATAAAATCACGACGCTTTAAGCTCCGCGAAAAACAACTTTCAAACAACAAACCGGGGATGCATTCTTCGCCTGCAACAACTATGTAACAATACGAGGCAGTCACCTTAATTGAGTTGGCCCCAATCGGTCCCGACAACATCCGGGGTGCCGCGTAAGAAAGTTTCAGTACTCATCCCTGGAAAACCCATTTCCAAAAATGTCGAACCATCAAACTCCCGAGAAAGAAGGTCAATCTGCTCTTCCCGTCAGCTACCGCTGCCCCGAACAAAAGCAATGAACGGAAACGTTCCACAGATTACATCCGCATTTCGGGTTGACCATCAAGTATCCAAACATTGCTACCACCCCGTAAAAAGCTTCCTTTCTGCCCGTTCGTATTCACCTAACGAACTGACCGCAGGAAATGCATTTAGGAAACGTAATCCGTAAGCATCATTTTTGCTCGAATTTTCCCCGATCCTTCGCGCTCAATGTGCCAGTATTTGTGAAAATGATTGCTATTGCTTGCCCGAACCCACTGTCCAAACGTTCCGCGTCCATTCGATGCGCGAATCGTCTCATGTTAAACTTGCTGAAAATATTCGCATAAATGTCGTTGCACCCACGTTCGCATCCATCCGCATACCCTGCACACTACGATCCTTGGTTGAACAATTTCCGACCAACTGCACCACAAAACCTGCTTACGCTAGCAGTGCAGCGCGCACCGTACCAGGGACCCGAACTCACCCGAAACTTCACCGTCAACCTTCGCCCATTACGACCCGGAACCCGGGTGAGTTGAGGTTGAGGATTCGAAGGACCTTTCCAAACCCACCCCGCGGGGGTGGGTGAGCGTGCATCCGGCACGAGCATGTGTAATCCTTTTCCAGCACTACGTAAACAATGGCAATGGGTTGGAAGGATTCACCGAGACCGTGGACTGATGATGACCGTTCGGTCGGCAGTATCCGTTCGTGCAGTTGAGTCGAGGACTTTTTTCTTGCCATCGCACTCCGCTGTTTTATCCTGCTGTTTGGGAGCCACGTTACATACACCAGTGGCGTGCAATAAGATGACAACGAGAAATACAGAAAAAAACAAACAAACAAACAAATAAACCAACCACCAACGCCCGAAGCTGCTGTGCTGGGTTTGAAATGGATGATTTCTCTTTCTATTCGCGTTAGATAACGCGTGGCTGCCTGGCTGTGGCAGTTTTTGCATCTTGCGGATTGTAGTTGCGTCGATGATCAAACAGAGCACCGATGGTACCTGTTTCCTGGACAATGAGCAGCATGTCAAATGGATTATGATGAGCCCCGAGATACGACGACCGGAAGAGTGTAACGAACTTTTAAGATATTGCAATTGTATTCTTTTGTAATGGGCATATTGTTTCTGTTCCGGGCATGAGTCGACTCGGAAGGATGCATCAAATTATTGGTTTAGGAAAAACGTACAATGTAAACCCATTTTCAAGCCACTTGCCAACTAATTATGATTTTGGTAAACGTTCTTTACGATTTGGAGCATCTTAGGAAGTATGTTATTTTAATGTATTATATTATTAATTTATATGTTATATTATAAGTATATTATAGTATATTTTCATATAATTGAGAATGATTGATAAATTAATTTAATTTTTTTTTTAATGCTAATTCTAATTTTCTTAATTTTATTTTTTAATTCTACACAAGATAACAATTCAAATACAGTCTTTTCCCGAGTTACGCGAATAATGCATGCCAGAGCAATTCGCGTAACTCGAATTACCTTTATGATTTCGTCTATATTTAGTATTCAGAGATCGATTTCTTCTTTTCACGTTACGAAGCACATTCATCATTGATATTTTTACGTTTGTTTCGACAATTAGCTTGAATTTTTTGCAAAATTTGTGTTTATAACGTAACGCATTTTTGGGAAAATTTGAAATTTGACACTAAAAAAATTCAATTCCACATACAAAATTACATGAACTGTCAAAATTTGAGATTCGCGTATCACAATTTTGCGTAACTCGGCCATATGACAGTTTGACAATTAAATATGACAATTAAAAATGTTCCAAAATATGTATTTTTTTTAATCGAATGGCCATATAACGGCCACGTCGCATTGCTAATAACTAGTTACTTAATCAAATGTACAATTCACATTCGTTGGAAGACATTTCCTGCTCCAAAAAGGGAAAGGACCCTTTCCCGGGTGTACTCGGGAAGCAAAATGTGTATTTCCATTAACTAAAATAAAAACCTTATAGGTAATTTAAATGTTTTTCACTCTTAATATGATCTTCTTTTACTACTCATAGCCATCATTTATACATTCGAAACATTGCAATTTTATTTTCTGTAGCTTAATTTTCCATCCTCATCCAACCTCACACGGTATCATCTACGGCTAATCAAATCAGACAACTTCCTAACGTTTCTGTTCATGTTCGCCAACTGTCATATGCAAACTATTTGCATGAAATGGAGAGATTTTTTTCACAAACTCCACATTGGTTCAACCACATCATCAAGCCACAACACAAAGGACTCGTTTGCCTTCATTTCTTCAGTCAATTGGGCTGTGACTTTTACACAGTTGTGAGGCCTTTTTCGCTTGCTGTATGAAGCAACGGCAGAATATGCAATCGTTTACAGACCACACCAATGTCTTCATTATGCTCGGTTTATCTTTAACTACTGTACTGCTGGCTGCTAGGCATCGGACCGTGGTATCAACAACTCGTCCCACGCCTATCCGAAACGCCAGTCTCGATACATTTCATCTACCCAACCCGAACGCTGCCCGTTTATTTGTGGTGATACTTTTCTTTTATGGAACTCAATTTTACCCACCAACTACACCCGCAGCTTCGTAGACCGCGCTCCGCCATGTATGGAGCGCGATCTCTGGTACGATACACCCATTGCCCCAACCGTTATTACCACGATACGGTACGTCGTTTCCGCTTTCGCCATAGCGGGGATTACGTCGATGTACAACTGTTCCGGTTCGGTAGTGGCAAGACACTAGCTTGGCAAACAACACCCAAAAAAATACCCAAGGAATACCCGGAGCTGCTCCTTGCTGCAAAGGAACACTTGTCATTCATCAGGAGTCGGAACACAAGCGGAAGGCGGCATCCCGGCGCGGTGGGTGGAAAAAATGTAAGCAAGAAATTTTGCCAATATCCCAAAACACACGCACCGACTACCCACCACCGCGGTGGGGAAAGTCGGCAACGACAGTTTGCTCATTGGGCGCTTCCCATTCGGCCGGGTTGGCGTCACTCGGTCCGGCATAATCCCGAAAGCGCAATTCATAGCGAATTTATAAGGGCTGGATTTATTATCACTTTGCGAACCACTGGAACGGTCGCATAAATTCTCCATTTACCAACGCGCTCGACGAGTACAGCTGGTTTCCTTTCCTGCACCGATTGTTAGAGTGGAGTGTATTTTTCCGAATGGTTGGTGTAGAACGCTAAAGAAACATTCACACAACCAGAAGTGGATTCCTTCCGTTCTATGCTTTGGTGTAAAGTTTTAAACAAACAGCTGTGTAAAAGTGTAGGGTGACATTCACAGCGAATGAAGAATGTTTCCGCTACATTTACCCGAAACATTCGATAATTTAATTAGGACCTGTAATAGTTTAACTTTTCTCGGAATTTAAAGGCTTTTTTTAAAAAGGAGTACACGTTTTGCTTGCAGCAAGCTCACATTTCATTTCTATTTTCCTAATATTGTTTAAAGGAGTGTTGTTTTGCAGCTAGAAAATTAAATGCCATTATTTTCTTATTTATATTATACTAAATTAATTAATGTTTAAAAGTGATTCTCAATTCTTAATGTTAATATTAATTACTCAACACCTAAAAGAATTTGTGTTTCTTTAGTCCCATAAAATGACATTTTCTTCAATAAAATTATCTTCACAAAAATGTTAAATAGTATTACTTATTACATCCATTTAGACAATATTATCTCAAATATCTCAAGAATCTTAACGTTTAACATTAAATGCTGTAAAATAAACAAATAAATTGGCATGTCAAACTAGTATGTTATTGTTTAATCTTTGTTTTTTTCTTCTTTCAAATCTAAATCTAAAGTTTAATAGGTTGCTGGACACACATAAAGGCAAAAACATTTAATTGTCGAAGTTCACTTAAATCTTGACAAAACCCCTAAAAAATATTATCCTCTTTTTTTCTGATAAAATGTTTTATTTTTTCTAATGAACTGATGATTTGAGATTGACAAATTTGATTTCCAACATTTATTTTCAACAGACTTAAATTTGTCCGCCATAACGCCAATGCAACAACCACCCAAACTTTTTAAATTCTTCAAGCTTTGATCTCTGTCGTCCGTGCAGCTTGTGTACGGAGACAAATCAGAGACAGAGTAGAAACAAAAGAGGAATAAATTTCTTATAGCGATTTTACCCTTCAGTCGCAATCGTCTGACAAACGGTCTGTGTGATCTTCATCATAACAGGACAGCTGTTAATACAACTTTGCAGATTGGATCAATGACATTAACAAAAACAAACCACTCTTCATCCTTTAGCTCTTCGAGTTGAGCGATGAGGATGAGCTTTCACTTTGATGTGCAAATATTTATTAATCAGATTACATTCGTCTTCCACGCAAACCAAAAAAACAAATCAATACTGATTGTTAAAGCTGCGTTTCTGCGCTAGGGTTTTATGATGCCAAGAAAGCAACTCATACTCTTAAGAAAGATCATTCTTTATTATGATCTTGCTGTGGAAATGATAATTTTCAACCCGAAACCATAACTGAAACCCTTTATTTCTCACTTTCTTGAAGAATTCCCCAGATAAAGTTCTAACCAATCGTACCCTTTCGTTATTCTCTTTGTATTTTCTCTTGACACAAATCCAATAATCTGTCCCGAAACCGATCGGTCCCGCGGTTCCATCAACGGGGAAAAAACGGCAAATCACCCGGAGCGAATTGAAATACGTATGACTTTGCGTCACGGGCTTTTCGATTTAATTTTTCACCCTTCATCCTGCTGCCCGTAATTGAAGGCATGACAGCTCCCACACGCACTCACACACCTCCATCTTGATACCTTTCCTTATCCTTTGGGTGTTTTTTTTTTCGGTCCTTTATACACACCAAAGTTACACGATCAGACCGAAAGCAATTTCGACACAGCATTCTCTTGCTCGCATTCCGGCGACATGGTCCCAGCACCGGATGCGAACAGGAGTTACCCGTAGAAGGGGAGGGCCCCCCAAAAAAAAGACCCACCGGACCGGAAGAAAGCAAATGCCAGAGAATAACAATGACGAAATAAAAAAAACCTCCAACCGATGATGGTAGCGCGCGAACGTGCCACATGAGTCTGTTAGTCTCACGGGACCAAACATTGGGGGGACCGGGCGGTCTAACATTCCTAACGGACTTTTACCATGCGGTACCCCGAGGGGATTTGAAACCAGTGACGGATTGCTTTCTTCGGAGGTGCTTTCTGCCTTTCGAAACCGGCAATCGTTGGAATTACTCTCTTTTTTGTGTTGTTGTGGCCCTCCCTTTACTTATCAGACCACCATTTTGTGTCCCCCAGTCCCCACACTTCCCACCACACGTTATCTGCTATACTTTACTATACTAGTTTTTTGCTATTCGTTCTTTTTGTTCACGTGCACATCAACACTACGTCAGTTGACTTTGTGGCCGTTACGCCTGCCAGGACTGTTAGCCGGCCGCGAAAACAGTAACACCATGTACGGATAGCTATAATTTTGATCGATAACAGTTTTTCCAGCCATCATTACGGTAATATGACCGGCTAGCCATTCATTAAATAAAAAGATATGTTATTCAGCACCGTTACCATCGTCCGGTGCTATGAATACGAGATTTGTGCTTTGCAACGTACACAACATCGGCACATTGAGGGTTTTTTGCTCGTGTAAGTTAAAACCTGCACAGTTGGAAAATTTAATTTATGTTGTATAGTGTGCTAAAAAAGAAAGGGAACTAATGGAACCTGGACTGTGAACCTGGTGGACCGAAATCTGCAAATAATTTCGTTTCTGCAAAGTGCATAAACTATAAAAAAAAATATTAAAAAAATTTGCGTTTTCAAGTAAGTTTCCATTGCTATATTAAAGTTGACGCCTTTTTAGGTTTATAGGTAGTTCAGAAGAAAGGAAACGGAAACGGAGATGGTGTTCAGCATAAACAAACGAAAAATAACAGATACTACAAAAATAATAATCTAATTCTATTCTAATCTAATAATAATAACTACAAAGTTGTAGTTTCTGGCAAATAAAACATTGAATCAAAAATATGTAATAGATAAAATATTAGAAAAAAACGGTGGAAACTTACTTCAAAACCTAATACACCAAACAAATGTTTGTGTTCAACATACCTGTCTTAAAACTAACGATTAATAATTATTTCAATCCACAAAATTTTAGATATTTTTAGGTAATTGATAAGGTTTTAAGAATTTATCAATAAGAGTACTGCTGCTTAAATTTAAAATAACATTTTAATCTCAGTAAATAAATATCATTTGTAGTTATAAACTATTCTTTGATCTCTGTTATAAATGACGCCAACCCTTCCCCTGTTATTATATATTGATCCAGATACAATACTTAATCACACATTCAAATAGCTCCCGTTTCATTTAAGACTCTAAGAACACCACAAAGTCTTTCATTACCAAACGGTAGCGTTAACAGCGCCGATGTCAAACAACGCCGCAAGATGTCAACCTTAATTCTAAACAAGGACTTATTACTCGACCAGTGGCTCGAACGCCTTAAGTGTGTCATCACGCTTCGCTATCGCTAAAACCAATCATCATCGGTATCGACCGATGTACGATGGCACGAACTTGAATAATGATTAATTGCACACTGTGCTTCAGCACTCGACCCGATAGTGGCTTAGTGTGGCATGCAACCGCGATGACACTCACTATATCTCACTTTCGAACGTTGCTGGATAAAGATGAAGGAACGGCCACGTCTTTACACACGCCACATGTTTTGTACACCTACACCTTGCAGCACCCTAGTCTTTCTCGCTCGCTTCCCGTTCCGGTTCAGGTTTTCCGTCGTCCTTCAGTTCGCACACACCATCGCAGCAGGTCGGGGACGGTAAAAAGAGCGACCGTAGAACATGTAGCTAAATCACGACGGGAAGTAGCCGCCAGCATTGGCCAGAATGATTAAGTGTTGCATATTCCAGATAGACAGCATACGGCCCTATCCGGACCCTATCCACTGGCAGGAGCGCTGTTCCGAACAGGTACCATAGCTACGATTATATTCCAGCTGTGGAAGAGTGGGCAACTTCCTACTTCCTGCTGGTTTGATCAGCAGTGTGTATCTCCAGCAACGCTTAAGAAGAGTATCTTCAGTGGCAAGGAGCAAACCATTGATTGCACATGAAGAGTCAACGTGAGCTAATGACGTTTGTGGAACAGTGGTGCACTGTTTCGAAGCAATTCGCTACGAAAGCTATTAAAATCCATCGTAGTATGCTTTGTGCAACACAGGCGTTCAATCTGTTTTGTGTCCAATTTAGCCAACAAGCAATTATATGGCATTCGTTTGAAACTCTTATAGAGTCGAATCGAATAACTTTAAAATTACACCTAACAGACATACTTTAAAAAAAAAATATTCTTAGCCCTAGAACTACCATTCGCACGCTCAACTCTAATGATTTCAATTTTGTGCGGTAAAGTTCTATATACAGTTAAAGCGGGGATTTTAAATCTCTGTTTATAAGTTTTTGTTCATGTAGAATGGCCAAGCCGTATTGCTGAAACGTATTGAAACCTTAATCCAGAGTACAAGATTGAACTCTAACAAATATTAAAACATAATCCAACTCTTCGAAATTGTAAATAGAAAACTGTATGTATGCTAAAATACAAATATTTGTTTTTATTTAATAAAATTCGTTGAAATCGCGTTGCTTTTTCTTCTGTTCATACTCTCATTGCTTTTGAAAAACGAAAATAATGCGACTGTAGAACCATCATTCTCAGAACATCACAATCTCTTTAGACGACAGATAACTTTTTCATTCGTGTTGCAACCGGTCGAGTTGAGAAACATTTTATAAGGACAATTTTCATTAAAACAATAAAGCACGCCTTTAAGCAAAACCATAATTGAAAAATATTCCCTTTCTTCGCATTGTTTCTTGCCTCTCTTCAACACATACACATACTTCCACATCAAGAGGCCGCTGCGAGTACAATACACCCACCCGTACTGTCTGTCCATGGGCAGACCGTGCGCAACAAAATCTGTCGAGGCCCAGTAGGCGTTGGAAGGAAATTATTTACATTTCAAATCAACCATCACGTCGACCAGTGTGTTTGGCTACCGTCGACCCCCAGTTCCATCCTCCGCCCGGCAACGAATTGCAACGTTTAATTTGTGTAGTAAAGAAGAAAATATTGAAAACGTACACATAAACTCAGGCCACGGTTGGAGAAGAAACACGCGAGGATAAGTTTTTGGCACGGCAGCAAAACGGCCGACAACAACTCTCATTTGCAGATGGCGTCACGTGTTTCAGCTTTTGAAGTTTGGACATGACACAGGCGATGGGCATGGGCAGTAGAAAAATGAAACCGAACTGGGAACAGGGGAACGGGACCAAATGCAAAAATCGTTACTACCCAGTCCCAGTGATTTGTTTGAAGAAGATGATGATGGCGATGATGAGGCTCGTAACGATGGGAAGAGATATTTAAATCCTCCGCCATTAGCAAGGTCGTTCCGGCTGTTAAATGTTGGGGTTTAAGGTTTGTTTTAAATTCGCCCCACATGCGAGATAGAGAGTTTTAGAAACTAGAGCTCCGTACATTGAGTATCTGACCTACATCAAGTTCAAAAAAAAGATATGAAAAATAGGACCGAGTTTTAATGTTTTCATTCCCATCCGGAACCTTTCGGCACTCAATAAAACAATCATATGTTGCGAAACAAAAAAGTAGATTCAATCTTGCCACCGAAAGCCCAAAGTTTGGATAGACAAGAATAACAACGGCAAATGTACCTCCTAATGTATATCTTTCCCGATTTGCATACATCGACCTAAGTAAAAGGCGAACAAAATAAAAATTGTATCTCTCTCGATCGATAGGACAATGGATATAAACCAGTGCAGTACAAGCATACGTGCAGCCCAGTTCGTGTTGAAACGACTTTTCTCACAAACTGCAATCACCCGTTTCCGGCTGTCATTCGTTGGTGCAAGCGCTTTTGAATTCTCCCCGTCTGTCATAACATGGCTGCCAACCTCACGAAGGCATCGTAACGATTTTCCTTCAATTTGGCAACCGTAGCATGATGGCATGTTATTTTTAAGCGAGAAATTGTTGAAATTGATGCTTCTGCTACCATGCGTTCCCGGCTACCCCGAAAAGTAAAACCGAAGGGAAACGCAATTTTCACGCCCAATTTCCCACCCATCAGCGAACACGAGGAGGTGGGCAATTACACTCACTGTGCTGGAACGGCGGGCACGTTTACGTTTGTTTAAATAATCGTACGTCAACGTAACGCTAGTATTACCATACAAACGCACCCACACGAGCACGAATGGCAGCTTCCGCTAGCGACCACCCATTGCTTACTTGTAGGAGAAATTGAATCGATTTTAACCACAGCACAGTGTTCAAATATTTTTTGTGCATTTTGCCCTTTTCACTCTCTTCATTCATGTTTCACTTCCTTTCATTTTTTTCGCCTTGTCGATTTAGACGCTTCAAGTGCTTTTTGGTCCCATTTGCGTAATGGCTCGTAAAGCTTCTGTTTGGGGAATTAAATTTTCATCAAGCTCGCATGATTCGCATGGCGCATGGTTTGGCAACTTTTTTTTTAAAGCGCACACATTATCAACCGATGGCTGGTTTTGCAGTTAGAACGAAGGATTGATGGGTGTAAATTATTTCACTCTAATTTAAATGACAAATAAAAGCTTTTTGTCATTATTTGGTTGCAGGAAACAGCAATCGTGGGCTTTTTTCTAAAATAATAACAAAACGTAAGAAAACTCCAATCCAGCAGCAAAATAAATGCTTGTTAATGACAGAACCAATCCAATGGGATGAACACAACTCGACCAAGGTTGAAATCATTTCACTGGCAACACCGATGTACGGGCTTGCTGGCTTCGACAGATGTCCACTGCATACATTACCGGTATTACCCGGTACCGATCACAATCAGGTGAAAACAACGCCTACGGTACGAAAAATGCATCAGGTCACGTAGATCGTATACCGTATGAATAATGTACACTCAGCTCAATTTGTACCATCGATTCATCGTTCGGAGCGGACCAGTGTCGTCGTGCTGCTGGCAACACATTCCTTGCTAACAATCAATAAATATTTAACCAATACACCAGTGGAAAACAATTAGACCAAAGCACACTTTCCTTTTTAAACATTCAACAGCTACTAAGCGGAGTGTGTTCGACAAAAGGCACAAATGAAACTAGAAAGCATACGGTCGTTGTGTCACTTTTTGTGTTAAAATAAATACGTAATGAAAGACTTTACTAGTGACATTTGTTAACATTGTTGAATAAAGAAAATTATGCAGGATATTTATTTAAATACATTTAAGATTCAAAATGCACCTATTTCATGGAGACGCCTGGTTGTTTATGGAGGCGCCTGGTTGTTGATGGAGGCGCCTGGTTATTTATATGGAAACGCATGGTTGTTTATATGGAAACGCATGGTTGCTTGTATGGAGTCGCCTAGTTGGTGATGGAGGCGCATGGTTGTTAATAGAACCGCAAACAAACAAAGGAAACAATTTTGATGTCTATTGGTACAATGAAAATTAATTCACATTTTACTTTCATTCTAACTATAGACTGTAATAAGATATTGCTCCTAAATATGTTTCTTTTTGTACTAAGTTTTAAACATAACTTTGCGTATCATAGGTGCAAATAATCACAATTTATTGTGAATCGGGCGCGTGTCAGAAGCCTCAGCAACACTGCAAAAAACTAAGTTTGTAATGTATGATATTTGTTTTTTTTTCTTTTCCCCTTACATTCTCTTCACAGAATTCGTTAACCAATTCATCATACCAAAGATGAATATTTATCGTTCGTACCAAGAATCTGCTCGTTTGTTGTTTCGTATTCATTCGAACGAATTCGAACATTATTTCTCAATAATGTTTAACTTTAACTTTACTGCTCTGCCGTGTACCATGAGACAGCACCATCTACCATAAAGTACTGTAAACAGTACTGAACCGAACCGGCTCGAACGGTCAACATAAATAAACCGTAAATGTCATCCTGTCGCTTGTACAAAACGTTTCGCCCAAGGTTGTTCGATGAAAATCGGCCCACAAGCAACACACCGGATCCTCGTCTTCGGACCACACCTTCACCGAAAGGTTGAGATGCTTCGGGCAAAAGTGGGCCCCGACCCAGAGTCGGCAAAAGAACCGACATTGCTCGTGATAAATTATCAACTGCGGCCCTGAACCTCGAGACTTGAGAACTCGGGTAGCTCAATTGATCTGGGCAGTGTATCGAAGCACAAATTAAACCTTTCGCTCGCACATGCAATCGGCCAGAAATTATTGACATTCTCAACTTTTCCACAAGTTGTCTTCCATTTACCGTTTCTTTCCGCCTCTTCACGACAAACACGATAAAAAAGCTGGAAATGGGATGAAATGGTACTGGAGCAACAGCAGGAAATAAATTTTCCTCATCTTCGTTTTCTGCTACCTTTCCGTCAGCGTTCAGCAACTCATTTTGCTTCTCATCTTTCTTTTAATAGTTGCGTTTTTTTCCTTTTGTTCACCCTTTTGCGGTCCAACTAGCTGCGATTCGTGCTGGAGCCGTTTTTTCCGCTACAATTGAACAAATAATTGATCTTTGCTTGCTCGATGGTCATGTTTCCGCCCTCTCTGGAGAGCCACGTTGACATAAGAACATATTTCCATCAAACCACCAGTGCTCTGCTTCTGTCACTAATGATGACGTATACTACAACAAAAAACAGCTTTCGGAACTGGAGAGGTTACTCGCCATCGGTCGTCACTCCGATGAGGTCCCATTAAATCAGCTGCAGAATGAAGGAACAATTTTATGTTCATCCACCCTGGCACACTTCCACGATTGGACCCGGCAAGGTGGTGTGCTCCAGTTGGGTACGATCTTTGCACTGATGTAATTAACCGTTTGAAGAATGCTTCCGATATTCGTTGCCGCGCTTTTCGTCCGCGCAAGGCCAAATACTAAAAGCACATTTGCTGTAATACGAATTTAATGGCACCATAAAACACATTATGACACAGATTATCCCGCACCACCCCTTCCCGGTCCACGCCGATCTTTTGTTGGTACAATTTTCCTTTGTCCGTTGCTTTCCGCTTCCCTTTCCCCGACGCTTCCCTTCAATCCATTGCTTCGTGTTACACGGCTGAAAGAAACAACCTGAGAACATCTTTACGCTACAGATTGTACGCAACAGATATCCGTTTTCCGCAAGGCGAACAGGCAACACTTTACGCCACGGCTATTAAGCTTCAACTCCAGCCTCCCATAGATGACTGAAAGAATTTTTAAACCGCCTCCCTTCAAGCTGGCCGCCATTCGTTATACGGGTGGACAATATTTTAGAAAGCTTGTCAGCAAACGACAACATAAGCTTTTGTAACCAATTCCGAAACCTCGGCACGCTACATTACGTCTACCAGCGCCAGTAGGCAGATATCAGTACGGAAATGAATCGTCTGCCATTAAAATTTGTACAGTGCCTATTTTCGCGGACGTACCGAAATTAAACTCATCAATTTAGGGGATATTTTTTGTGACACGGCAGGACGGCAGTGTTTTATGCAAAACATCACAGAAATGCTTACAAGCCAACGCATACCCAATCCGTAGCGTAAAGTGGCTTTGATCTTTCGAGCATTTTTCGCTGCTCCCTCGTAAAAAAACGCGAAAGAAAAGGACAAAATGGATCGTATTTTTTAGAGGTTCCACCAAACGAGCGCAACTTTAACTGGCTGGTAGCTGGCAATCGATAACATCTTGTTGTCCGAAGAATTGATTTTGTAAACTTCTATTACCGTTGATAAGGGTAATTGATAAGGCTTTTAATGATGGCTACAAGAACTTGTGAGACGGCTATGAAAGTAAACAGCTCGCAGAGCTCCGTCAAGAACTTTTAAGGCTTTTGCGTAGAACAGGCGGGTTGTCTGTTGCTTGGATTCCTTTTTCTAAAGAATGTCTCCACGTTTTTCTCACGGGTGACACAGAAGAAGTGACCTTGTAGTGATTTCACTAACCTCTATGTCAAGTTGCATACCCTGTATAACAAAGCGGTCTTTGTACCGCTCCTGTCATTGTCTTTTGGACTAAAGTGTTGGTGGACTTCAAAGGTACGAGATGGGTCATCCGCTAGAAAAGGAAACTTGTTTTCTTCCAGATATTTAAAACCTTCCTAGTTTCATGCTCTCTTTCATCTACCCAATCAGTTCTTTGAAGGAGCCACCGTTCTATCACTTTGCTCAGCCTGAGCGTAAACAATATTTTGGAACGATGCATAAAACATGATTACCAGGAAATTCCTTTTCCAACGCCGAAGCTCACTCCATATTTCACAAAACAACAAAAAAGGTAAGAATTTGTAATGCAGGTACGCTTTTTTTTTAATTTACACTTCCATTCCAAGCTTCCATTGATATATTTCTGTATTAATTTATTTATTTTGAAACGTAAGTACTTCTGTTCAAAGCTTGAGGCTGAACTTTGTAAAATAAAAGAAAGAATACAGCTTAATGAACATGAAATGCCTATTATGAGCTATCCGGAATCTGTACTAGCTACATCAAGAAACTTAAAATTTTACTAAGTTTTAAACAGAAGCTTATACACACACGGTTGAATAGTGCATGGAAAAACATAATTAGTAAATATATAATATTTAACATTTCGACACATATTTCTTTAGAGCGTTATTTGTCTATATTTTGAATAAAAATGATGAATTTTGGATCATCGATTTTTTTTTAACTTTTACCTTGTTGACTTTAGTATTCTTATTGCACTATTAGGAATTGGTGTCTCCATGGTTCCGGAAAGACATATTAATTCCATTTTACTACATTCTGTCTATCACCAGACAGTACACCCCTCCTTCCCGTGGAGGCCGGAAAGAAGAAGCAAAAATCACAACATCACTCACTTGTGCTAACAAACGTACCAGCTTTCGCTGTGCCTCATCGCATCCGCAACACCTGCCAAGCCCAACATCAACCGGGGGTGATAATTTTTCACTCAATCATGCACGGTAATAAGTTTTCCTTTTCCGCCTACACTCACACGCTCGACGAAGCGTAAACGGTTTTGATTTACCAATTTTCTGATTATATTTTGCCGAAAGAGAGAAAAAAAAACATAACAGACGAGCATTAAAAACCACACCCCAAGGTAATGCTCAAACAAATCGATTTTTTGTATTTATTTTCAATAAACGCGAGCTTTTGTGCTGCATCTCGCTTTTTTTTAAATTGCTCACTTATATGTCACTGCTCGTTCGTTACACACCCAACGGACTGTCGTAATGTTTCATCTTTCATTTTCCCCGGCAGGTGTTTATGGCCAAATAAAGAGCTTGTTTGCGAGAATTGAATTTCTCTTCACAGTACAGAATGTAAATATCGTAATGTGTTGGATGTCTTAAAAGAAACACACAAAAAAAACTTGCCCAAAATCAACCACTTGCGCACATTAGCCTTCGCTTTATCTCGCGCGTGTAAGGGGCTAATGCGGGCTGCTGGATTATAGCAACGGCGTGCGAAACCCCTTCAGGAAGTAACGCTCTGATCGTGGTTTTTCCTTTCATGCAAAGTGTTCGTAAGTACGCCGAGTGGGAGGGGGGGGGGGGGGGGGGGAGGGAGAAAAAAAAGTTAGCTGCATCAGACATTGTTCGACGTGTTTCCGACGGTTCGGGAATCGTGTACCGAGTGCTGATGCTTTTAACGTTAATACTTTCGCTACGCTACAACATGCTACGAAACAAGCACAGGCAGCGTGGGTTTTCGGTGACACCGGTACAGCTTATTTGGTGTGCTTTTCCTTCCCATAACCTATCATCACTTTCCGCGAAGCACAAGTTTGGAGGTTCCAGACATTCTCACCTCGATCGTCAACAAAGCTGCGTGCAGTACACACACACAGACACAGACAGGAAGTCCTCAATCTACAGCATGTTCACATGTTCGCCTATTATGTACGTGGGAACCACCGAGCTAATGCATAACAACATCCGTGCTAATGTCTACGGGATCATGTCGGTACTTTGTCGGTGTCGGTGAAACTTTCTTCACAAGTTGTTGAGTCCCGCGCCAGTGTTCTGCTCCTGCTTTGTGAAGCAGCATTAACGAAAGAAGCTAAAAAAAGCGCACACACAAACTGCACGTCAACCGTGGCACTACTATGCTGCACGTCGACCAGCTCGCCCAATGTGATGCTTACCGCCAGAAGAGAAGTTAATGTGATAATACGTTATGCGGAGTCAACCACACAGACCGCAAAATTAAATGGCGGTACGGCTGCCCTGGAGGCAGTTGGATGCGGCAACCGATCCCCGAAACACGAGCGCCACCAACCTACCGCCACTGCTGCAATTGGGATGGCATTCAGCCGCAGTGGCCGTACGGAATGGATTTCAACAAGCAAACCAAAAAAAATATATATAAAAAGACCACTACTCAACATCAGCTAACAGATAAGCGAACAAAGTGAAAAGATTTTGTTCACCTGTTTTTCTTTCTGTGTTCACCCTCACTCTCTCTCTCTTTACCCATTTCTTTTACTTCTCGGTTTGCCACTGTCGTGGCTGACGCTTGTGCCTAAAGCAGTACAGAAGTGCTTCCACCACCATTGTGAGACGCGGTCTATGAAGCGGGCAAGTAATTCTTGCGAACCTCGCACACAAAAGGATGAATGCGCCGTGCCGTTGAGCGTTTTACGTTGGAAAAGATATTTTGCGGGGTAGAAGAACATTAGTGGGCTTTGGGCGGACGGTAAGATGAAAGGCCCGACTTTGTTTTCTTTGGTGAGATTTCAATTTAAATCTGAATTGCCACGGTGTCTCTGGTGCGTTGTTGGTACCGCAATGGTGGTTTTAATTATGCTGAACAATGATTGTTACTGTGCGAAAGGGGGCGGTTGGAAATGAGGTTAGTAATGTCATACCATACTCTACTAAATGCTTTCTTTATTATTGACATTGAAGATTTAGTGGCAATTTTTACATTCCTCTACTAATTTTCCTCCATCCGGACAAATCACGCAATTTTCCGTACACAGTTCAACGCAGACAGTTGAATTCTTTTCAGAGTTCGCATTCGCCTAACATCACAAGGCTCCCAATAGGCAGGGGAAAAACATTTCCCGGATTGAAGAAATGGAATCCTGCATAGATGTGCTTATGCGGCTTTCGGTATCTCTCGCACGGAACACGGGTAAAGAAGGAACATTTTTCCCCAGTAGGTCAATATCATGATGCATTGCACCAATTTTCTATGTCAAGTAGTTGAAATTGTACAGCCGAACGAGAACGGGGATGTGCAACCAAATCGGCATGATTGCATTAAGCATATGCACAGATTGAAGTACTGATCAAACCCCGACTCCCAACAGAGCGAGCGAAGCGAGTTTGCTCGAAAAATAAAAATAAAATAAAATCCTCGAAACAAATTTTCGGAATTTTAATTTCATCAGCAGTACCTCCCCAGGGGAGCAGCGGCACCGGATGATGATCCAGCCAACTGGTGGATGGCTTTATGCAAATCGATTTTTCCATTCCCTCTAATGCGCGCACACTGTCCGTTGCAGCTGCCTGGTGCTCAATCATTTAAACTTTAAAATGTAATCCATCAGCCGGAATGCTTCAAATCGCGCTGCCAGCATCGATTCAAACTCCATTCTTTATCTGCACCCATTATCTACATCGCTAGAACTCAGTCGAGCTTAACGCGTCGTGCACAACGTTCCCGGTGACTAATCCAACGGTCATCCAAACCGATAAAAGCGAACCCATAATCGTTACAATTTATCACCGATCAGCTTCCATCAAATGGGAGTTAGATCCTTTTTTGGGCCTTTTTTTTTTGGTTTTTTCCTCCCAATTCTCTTGTCCCCGTCGTTCACCTGGCATGGGGAATTGCAATCTCACTAACCCATTCGACCGTTCAAAACTTCAAAACCGCCCCATTGAAAGCGTCAAAGTTATTTTAAATTCAATTATCAACCACCAGCCTCAACAAACCCCACACACAAACGGCCACAAACCAGGTCCCACAGCAGTCAATTTGATCCTGGCAGAAGCAGCATAGAGAAAATGGCAAAACCGTGTGACATGAATGAAAAACTAAAATAAACAAAATTGGAAAATATTTACCGAAAGCGAAAGAGACCAAAAAAAAAACAAGCAAAAATCAAATCAATCCGGAAACGCACCCAACGGACCGTACCGTTGGCCGGAAACCGGGAGCTATTAAAAATGTATGGCCACAAATTTTATTCCGTAGTGACAAAATATTTATCTAAACTGTGCCTATTGAATATCCGAACCGAACGGGAAGGAATGGTCGGCCGTGATCAGTGATGCGTCATAAGGACGCTTGCTTATCGGAGCTTATCTTGCGTTTCTCGGAGATACTTTTAGACCTACGGAACTTGATTTTAATTTAAATAATTTTTAAGTCCTTTTTGCCTAAAGGCTTTACTGGAACATTTCAATCATTGGGATATTTGAAAAGTACTGATCAGTTGATTATGTTTGCGGTGAATTAAAGTAGCATCAACTATTCAGGAGCCATTATTAGCATTAGCGGAGCGCCTAAAGGTAGGCAATTTACATACATATTTGGATGCGTAAACATCACGTTTATTATCCATAGTTCCATCTAAAGTAGCTAATTAATCACATCGTATGTAAATCGATCGACTAATTAGCACACAATCTGGTTTAGGATTTTGTGAAGTAAAGGGAAAATAAAGTGTTTAAATCTTCATCTCCTCGAGCTCAAGTTTTTGATTGATTCAGCTTATCTCGCATTAGTTTGTGATGCTGGAATATAAAGCTACTATATGACTTCGCGATGTAATACCAGAGACATGGTCTATGAGACATATACGTTGATTGACCAGATTGGCCGTGATATTAGATTGAATGACAACGGCACTCGATTATGAGAAATTTAGAGGCCTCCTGCAGCAGACCAAGATTTGGTTGTTGCTCCTGATCCTGACTTGATATCTTCCTGACCTCAAAAAGTCTGAAAATTCTTTACAAACCCTAAGCAAATACATTTGCATAGCATAGTAATTTCAACGCATTATGTTACCAAACAACCACCATCCCCTAGATGATCGACTTGAACCATTTCATTTCGCAAAACGCAAGCACCGAAAGCCTTTACAGAAGGTTTAGCATCGCATCACGTGTTTTAACGCAACCGAACTTTCCGAATTATTTATCAGCGATAAGATGCTGTGCCATTTACTGCAAATCAAATCTGTTCGATAAGAACCGAAAACCACTCCGGCAGGGCTGTGCTTTAAGCTGCACGCTCTAAGTAAACAACAGCACGGCATGCTGCAAAAACCACGAATCCAATCTTCCACTAGCACTGCCAAGGATTCGGAAGCCAAACACGGCAACAGAAAAAAGGAAGGGCAGACAAAGACCAAACCAACGCTGTGGCTCGGCCGAACCACTCAATGGCAAACAATTTCCTCTTTATCGATATTTATTTATTAGCAAAAGACACAATCACCCAACGAGGCCGGGAAAGCCGGGTCGGTAAAGTGAAAGCGGCCCGATGCTTGGTGTAGCAAAAACAAATAAACAAACGAAACGAACCACAGCCGGGACGATAAGATGCTACCGGTTGGCCCATTGCCCCGCAACGCGCACAAAACATTCCGAAAAGCCCAAACGAAAGCAACAAAAAAATCGTTTCTTGTTAACTTAAGGGCAACACCAAGCCCCAAACTGGCAAACGATCTCGGAATAGTAGGCCTGTCGAACTTATGCAGGAATGAGTTGATAAAATTCTGCTCCAGATAAAAGTCAAGAATTGAATCCCATCCAATACATCCATCAATTAGCCGCGTCTAAACCCGAACCGGAAGAGGGATGAATGGTTCGCGAATGATTATCGTGCCATACTAATCGAGCCGCTAATTTGCACCGATTCATTCGTCCGTACACATCGAAGAAAATTGAATCAAATCGTTACAATTATGTGTTTTCTCCCTTCGAACACCGGACCTCACCACGTCTACCGTTGTCTTCCCGATGAGGATAATTAATTCTGTGTAAGCGAACAACTGCAAGTGCTCCGAAGCAAAACTTTAAAACACTCTCGCACGGTAGCATTAACTTCGATCCCGATCGGTACACCGGTGCGGGACGGGACGAAAGTTCATACTTATCGCTCTGCTACCGTGTCGGTCGGAAGCGGCCGAAAGCACAAACGACCGAGCGATCGAATTAAACTTTTGCGCGGGGCGAAATCATACCACCGGGAAACTTTTGCACCTGTGCGCGCACCTAATTTTTCCGGGAGAGTGGGACAAAACTTTCCCACACCGGGCACCGGCATTTTTCTTTCACTTCCTTCCGGCACTAGTATGCTCCAGTTTTCCAATTCCATCCGAAGCTAATAAGAACCCAGTACCGAACTTGAGACGGGTTTCGGGTTTCGAGCTTTCGTACACCAAACACGCCAAACTCGAGGACGGGTGGCTTTGGGATTTGTGAAATTAAATTCGATTCGTGTGTGCTGCAACTGCAGCAGGTGCGAGTGTGACGCTCTGTGGGAACACACACACACACATAGCTTGGTTGAAAATTTCACTCAAAACTCACTCCCCAACTCCCAGCACGGCCCGGTACAATCCGCTAATCCATCCACCGGTTTTTGGATGCCCGTGACAGGTGTTGACATCCGTAAGACTAATGATGACGCACACATGCGAAAGTTTGGTGCGCCCGCATCACACACCAGGCACCGGCCAGAGTTTAAGCTGCACTGCACAAGGGAAGGGTCCTGAACAGTGCGGGAAGGGTTCGGTTAGTACGGCGAAAATCCCTTCCGAAGCGGCAGACGGGATTCACTGCACACTTCGCGAACGCTCAGCGTGGCACAAAACCTGATGGTTCGATAGCGAAATGTTTGAACAAAAGCCTAATTTAGCTGCGCTCAAAGAACGAGATCGATACGATATGATCTAATGTAATGAAAAGTTTTGCCCGTACCACCCTTTGCCAATCTGCTGATTTAAACTTAAGCTGCCGCGATTTATTGGAACACCGCAAGATAACCTACTGTTCGGGGTTTTTTTTTCTGCTGACACAGCAACTCAAACAGTAGCGTTCGTAGATAAAGTTGGTTTTACGTGAGCTTGCACAATTCCACCTGAGACTATAGTGAAGTATTTACTGATGAAACTTTAACTTGTGGTAGTTAGCAGTACAAGTAAGAGGCTTACCCACGTATTTATAGAAGATTACTACATATATAATTTCAAAAGTGCTGGATTATGCTTAAATATAGTTTTAACATAATAATAATAATACAAAGTAAGTAGATAAAAATTATCTGCTATTATCTTAAGTAACATGATTGGAACTAACCGGACCTGTCAACATTATTCCTTTAGTTTTTTAAAGTTAAACATAGTTCATAAAAAATAAAATTAGCTTTAAACCCCTTTAATTAGGTGTAATTGTCAAATAAATTTCCAATTTCATCATGTGTTCCAAAATCCATCTTTCTATTTGAATTCAAATAATAAGTTTTTCCAATAAAAAGCTATTAAAATAATAAATTTATATTATTTAATTCACAGAAGAGGACGCAATAATGAAGTGTAAAAAATTAAATAGAAATATCGTTTTAAATGAAAAATTGTTTACAAAAAAATCACTCTACAACATAAGTAATCTACCTTTCCTTACATCCAGTCAGAATAGTAAAAGTGATTGAACACTTAAATAGAAAAATTAAGAAAAACTCCTAACCTCAAAAGGAGGTATATTCCCTGAAGGTATTATAAAAATGTAAAGCGTCTCAATTCATTTATGAATTAAATAATCGCAGTTTGTAACAACCCAGCAGTAACTGTCAGTAAAGAATTATTAGTTAGCAGTTAAATGTTACACAGCTATACAACACAATCGGTTCAATTTTCTTTGTTGAAATGTGTAATGTCAGCAAATTTATCATCTGAAATCATAATTTATTATGTACTCAATTCTCAAAAGCAAACACCCTACTTTCACCACCCGTCAAAGAGTTTAATTAACTCGGCGTGCATTCATGAATTTCATCCAAATAACTCACAACAAGGTACGCCTGTAAAGCTGATTTATTACTACATCATACACCAGAAGCAGGTTGTTAAAATAAATCGTCCCACGCAAGGCAAGAACAACAGCAAAAAATCCGAACCCAACTAAGACACAAAACACACACACACGCCCTGCCGCGCTCGGCTCGGGATATAAATTAGAAATCATGCTTTCCAGCCGACTCGCCCTTCGTATCTTGATTTTTTTCCCCCTATGTCAGGTCTTCCCCTTTCGGAGAGACACTTGAAGCGATCAGTAGCCAGAAACTGTACCAAACCATCGCAACAATGCAGATGCGTAGTGCTTAACGCTTGACGTAAGCGCAAGAAGCATCCTTCGGTGCTGTAAAATAAATACAACCCGTAAGTATCCTGCTGATGTCGACCGTCAAGGTACAATTGGCATAATAAAGATGGAGAGACAGAGGGAGAGAGAGAGAAAAAAATTGTAACCACCGTGGAACGCTACTTTTTGCGTACCTGACCTTCTCCCCCGGGGCACTACGGGGCACAACGAGGCGAAAATATTTAACCGAAGACAACACGAAACCTTCTCACGGAGGAATGTTAATGTCATGCTTCGAGGCTAAACGGTGCTAGAGAAATGGGTGTAGCAAATCCCAAGAAGCAAAAAAATAGGAAAATAATAGCAAGAAAGTGGTACCAGGAGATCCCTTTCGGCTTAAGCCTTCGCGGGAGTTAAGACATCGTGGTGGTGGTGGTCTTAAGATAGCTCGCACAAGAAAGGGTAAAAGGTATCTTCTCATGGGGGTGGATTTCGTTTTTTTTTTTTTTTGCTTTCTCCCAAAGCTCGCTCGTTGACGATGGTAATAATTTACTGCGTGTAATCGAGGCATCGTACGTCAGGGACTGTCAGGGAATTGTTCTCATGCATAGAGTTAAAATTCAATTTCCATTGAGTGCGTGGTGATTTTTTTGTTTTGCTTCACTCTTCCAGGATTTTAGTCATAGTCTTAGCACAGCGTCACAAGAAAGTACCAACCCCTAGTAACAGAAGGCTATCAATAAGATGAAAGTGTGTTGGTAAATGGACCTACCTTTTTTTGCTAACCTCCAGCTGACTTCCAGCAATTCAGCAGCAAAGTCGTAGTTACCACAAGGCCAATCACCTCGCACGGCTCTTCCCTTGAGTTCGTGAGGCCTGCAGCGATGTGATGAAATCCGTCTCGACCGTTCCGAACGTTACATTAACATCGATGCTGCATTATCCATCGATTGATTTTCAATGTACCCAAACAACTCCCGAAGTTTCATAACCACTAGACACACTTCACACCAACCCTCTTCTTCTTCGGTACTTTACGCGCCTCGAAGTAAAGTCTCTTGCCTCCAAAAACAATTTCCACGAAATCAAAGACTCAAACACCACTTGAAACCAACCACAGGCTGATGATTTTTTCGTGTTAATGTACACGTTCCTTATTAATGCACCTCACCCACTAGTCGTGCGGGCATCGTTAGCGCGTACGGACCGAATCACTTCACCTGTATATTCACTCCAACACTTTGTTACTATTGAACTATGATTTGCTCACCAACCCGATCAAGGGCGCTTGATAGCTTCACTATTGAACAGAACTTTCTAAGCGGACGTTTTTATGAGGGGGCTTAAACGATCACTGAACACTGACACACACTCACACACACACACACTCAGTTTCACATCAATCACATTAAAAGCACGAAATGCTTAAGCACCTCACACACACACACTGCACTGCACTGATTTCACCACTAGCACGAACGAAAATACGGAAAATATTTACAAATCAAACCACGGCAGGGCAAAGCGCCGAACGGTAGCGCACATTTGCATTTTAGGACATTATTTATACATTCACTGCTTCATTAAAACCTTTCGATCGAACGTATGCAAGCTAGAAAACCCGATCGCCGGAAGATGTAATCTAGAAGGCAAATATTTTTCCCACCGTTTCATAGCAGTTTCGAACAGGCGAACACGAAGGAATCTCCCAGCTCACACTCCAGGGATATCTGCAGGGAATTCCTCCCAAAAAATCTCATCCAGCTAGTGCGGGAACCTACAAAACCACCAACGCACCGTACCGTCAGTATATTGTGAGTTGACTGGTAGTTAGTTGCTACTGTTTTTTCTCTTTTTTGGTTAGCTGCTATCACGGCACGGTTGTACGGTTCGACGTCATCAACTCTCTATCTCACCTTTACAACCCCGGGACACACGTGCGCTTTGTCAACCTGGTAAGCTTTCTTCATCTAACGATTATTATCCTTTTGAATAATTTACCAAGCACCGAGCACCACTACACGATTCAATAGCGAGCGAGCGAAATGGCAACACTGGCCGCGTTTCTCTGCCCTTCTAGCCACGGTGTCCAGCTTCACTAATAAAGTTAGGCCCGTATCCAAAACCACCCTCAACTACACTTACACACACACACACACACACCGGCTGATGACCTGCGGTTGTTTCACTTACCCTGCCCCGTCACCCACCCGTCCCCCGAAACACCTGCCCATTTCCCGGAGCGTAAGGTACCAGGCGCCTCCACGGCACAGCGGTGTTACTATCTTCCCCCCAAAATCACGACACCCGTGTTTCGTCACGTTTGCAGCACATCTGCACACACGTGCGTATAGCCGGAGGGTGGTCAAATGAATGCACGGCAAATAAAAACAAACGAAAAAGCTCTTTTAGGACATAAAACACAACACAAGTGCACGCGACCGAACCTACGCGTGTGTTTGCGCGACAGCCAACAGCCAACGCGGCACGTCCCGATCGCTGACGGCAGCGTAACGGTTTGCACCGCAAAACACCCGAAAGCAGTGCCGCTCCGCACGGTCGGAAGGGTCGCGGATTTCGTGGGCTTGTGGACCACCACAACCGAGTACACCACCGATCCGTTGCGTTTGACGTCCCGACGAGTACTGAACGTGCGCTGCTGATTCTGTTTTGCCGCCGCTGTTGCTGCCACAACTGGTTCAACGCTTGGATTGAGAGTCATCCCGTTCATCGGACAGCATGCGGCGGAAGCTGGAAGCAGGACAACCGAACGGCACAGTACGGACATCGATCGTTTCAGGCGCGATGGTTTTCGGTGGATGCCCCGAAAACGAGAGTTCTTCTGCTTGGATTCGTCCTAGCACGCAGTACACGGCACCACAGCGTGTGCAGTTCATTTGCGCCGTGAGTTCCACTGCATGAACACGGCACGGTACTCACGCACGCAGTTTCGTCTCAGCTGGTGTTGGTGTGTGATGGTGTGTGTTTGGGACCCTTGTCGGCGCCTCCCTAACCTGTTGATTCTGATTATCTGCTTCTATTTATCTTATCTTCAAGCGCGATGACAACACGCTACTAGGTGACGTGTATAAGGATCGTGTCCACATGTGTAAACTCTAGCGTCTGCACGAGCGGTATTGTGTGTACGAGCGGTATTGTTTGAATTTGTCTTCCGAAAGCGTGTACATACTACCCTTTTGCTAATAGTCATGTTGTTTACTGCGGTGTAATGGTTTCATTGCTGACGATACATGTACGTTGGGTGTATTTGGTGTTGTTTGGGAAGAGAAGGGTCTGAAAGAAGAAAAATAAACAACATTATAAGTTTACAGAGCGAAGGATGACATTTGTTATTGTTATAATCATGTTGGACCCACTATTAAAATTATTAGTAATAAATAATAATTATCTGGAACATAAATCACTTCATTATTCGTTGTGGTCCTTGAAATTAGATGACTTTTCAATTAGGTGATAAAATCAATAAACTATCTTTAAAGTTCCTTTTTTTTTAGGGGCGGCCCGGTGGCATGATGGTAGCGGAGCCGGTCTTCACACGAACGGACCGGACCAAAATCCCATCCGGACCAATCCCCCGTAGCAAGGACTGACTATCCTGCTACGTGGTAAAATAAGTCGATAGGGCCAGGCCGTTCTAACGAAACAAAAAAAAAACGTTCTAATTTTTACGAAAGTGTTTCGTTGTTTAATATTTTAATTATGATCGATACACTTTATTACACGATACACAGCCTCTCCGGTCATCGCTCCAACGCTGGTTCGGGCTCCTTCGGGATATACGAATCGACGGCAGCGCCCTCTCTTGTAAAACACCGGAATCTCGATCGTCTGGGTATAATGATCTCGGTCAGACTGTTTACATTTGTTAGCAAATAAACATTTGGAGGTGTTTTTTACTTAATTTAACACGCCTTCGTTCTTGAATACTTATTTAATTTAATTTACAACAATTGTTTCGAATTAAACATACCATTTACCCCTTGACTGAATGCTACGAAAATACCCCTTGAAAGCATATTCTCGCAAAACGATCAATCGGGGGTCTGGAATTGAAGATTTTCAAGATAAAACATTGATCAGAACAATGCCATCAGATCTCCAATTGTTAAGGTACCGGTGACGGTGGTGATAACTTCAGAATTTTAAACTGAAAGCAATCACGCTAGAAGTGCTTCATACGGAGCACATCAAAGAATCGAAGAATATGTGAAGATATGGATACCTACAAAAATGTGGAATTCTACTACTCGTTCCTCAATATCCGAAGACATTATGAAGATGTTGAAAGCAGGGGCTTGTGTTTCCTCGTATGTTAACAATCATTATCCTGTCGATGGTTTCTCACGATAACGACGGGTACATCATTTTTATTTGTCACCAATCTACTTCAAATTATACGGTCGTTGATTTAGAAGGGAAGACCATGTTGATACGCAATGATAAATTCTTTGTGGTGAATGAAACTATTTTCTGCCTCGCTGAAGATTAACACACTGACATTGATCTTCACACCTACCCGCGAGGGTGGGTGCTGGGTGGCAAATTTATTCCCCACTGCCAGTTAACAACGCTGTCACCACGATGCCTCCTGTCATTCCGATGGATCAACAGCGTTATGAATGTTTTGTTTTCAAAATTTCCACCCTCAACCCAATCCCGATCGTGTTTAACCCAGAAACATCAACATACCAGCGGCAAACACCAGCGGGCACGATCGTGCACCCACTCAATCTCTCTTGTCATAATCGGTAAACGGCAAAGAGCACGCAGCGGCGCGTAACAAAGCGCCGACAACAGGTTAGAATGTTCTTTGGTCGGAACGCGGCACATTTAACGCACATCATCAGTCTTCGGGCCACCAGAACGGAGCGTACAGCCAGGCTATATTTAGTGCGCCAAGCTGTCAAGCGGCCAGTGTACGCGCGAGAGCCGTAGAGAGCTGAAGAGAGCGAGTGCTTTTTTACCTTTTTATTTTCGTCTCAAGCAAAAATATTACCAGCGGATGTCTATGTAGCAGGATCATGGGATCGTGGCAGATCATTGGCCACCCAGGACCGTCCAGTATCGAGATCGCGCTCGACGGTGTCAGTTCGCACTGTCACTGGTGAGAAATTCGCCGTTTGGGTAGTAGCAATGCGCAGTGCAAGGACTTAAGCGCAACGACAAGTGGAGAGCCTTTTGCGGGTGAATATTTATGCAGCGCCAACACCTGCAAGCTTCGTAGTACAGTGTTTACACCGAAAACGGGTGTTAATGTAATCTCGTTAGCTTACATCAACTTTCCCCAAAGGATACAACCTGCTACCTTGTTTGTCCTCAATTAAGCAGCCCGGTGTGTAGTGTATCTCTAGTTCCTTCGCTTACATAACGCAACCTTGCTGACCCCGTCGTTGTCTCCCTGTCGCTAAACGGGATCCAAGTGCAAGGACACTTGTAAGGGGCAAAAAATTTAAGTGTTAAAGTGACTGCCGCAGTGTTGTGCCGTTCGATAAGCCTAGAACGTTCCACCCCCGGGTCCGTTCTTACCAGTGCACCGTGAATCTAATTATATGTCAATTAATTAATTACACCCTACTTACAGGCCGGCAAACAAAATCCCCCCTTTTGAACGTGTACCACGGGTTGGAGTACAACCACCCAGCTGGTCAGTAAGTGTTTCAACGGATGCACCAAACCCCGCGGACCACTAGTGGGTGCAATTTTGCAAATGTGTCGTGCCGTATCGTAATACCCTGCAGGGTGACTCCGCGTGACTTACGGTCAGTTTCAGGGAATTCCCATACCAAGAGTGCACAATTTTTGGGCGCGTAGCAAGTGAAGTGAACAGCAATTTTCGCGCCGCTTAATACCAATAGCAACAACACGCGACGACAACGTGCGAGTCTGTACGGTTGTGTATTTGTGTTGTGTGCCGTGCGTATGTGCCGTTTGGATGGAAACGGATCAACGTGAAAATTATGTGACCATGTGAAATAATTGCTCACGGACCAGTGCCACGGGATCAACAGTAATCACCAAGCGGATCGTCCGTTGACGCAACCATCGTTCGTGTTTGCTGCGGCTTGTCCGACATTCAGAGGGCCTAGGAAGCGATCCACCCCACCCCAACATACCGCGCATTTTATTATAACTTAACACCTGCCGCACCAAATGAGCACGTGATGCTGATTATACTGCTTTGCATTTTGGGTGAGTGTTACATCGACCTAATCCGACCGTTACTCGGGGAAATTAAAAATAGCCCAAAACAAACAACCAACACGCTTGCCGGGGCTGTATAATCAATTGTGATAAAAGTATAATATTTTCAATGGCACGCAATGTTACGAAGTACTCCGATGCGATGTTTCGAAGTGATAAGAATTGTAGTGTTGTAACCGCGTTCATCATTATCCGTTGGTAAATGCTACAGATTCGAGCTGGATATACAATTGGTTCTGCATTTTCTTGTCGTTAACGTTCGCGTTATTCACTGCGGGTAACATATCACTCAACACCAACAACGACGCTTTAACAGCGTTATAATTGGTAGAGACAAATGGTGATCAACCTGCCAAGAAATACAAGTCTCGTTCGATGCTAATCACGATCGGAGTCAACATTTATCATATTGAGGAATCTATTTTTATTACAATTGACGGAAGAACTGTCTAAAATTGTGCAACTCGGTATCTATAATTTCTCATCAATTTGTTAATCGATCGAAATTGTTGTCAGTTATTCTCTGTCCAAGATCTCTACCTTTATGGTAGCTACCTCAAAGCCATAACTCCATCTCAATAGTGGACCTAAAAGGACGACTTAAAAAAGGTATCCTGTGACTTCTTCTACCTCGTCTTTAGTAGCACTACAACCACAAGTGGTCTAGAGTAGTGGTGGGAGTACGGAATCGGAATTACCCGGTCCTGATTTCGGTTCTGGTTCAGGACCCGATTCCGATTCTGGAGCCGTTTCCGGAACCGATTCGGGAGCCGATTCCAGAACCGATTTCAAAGATTCTGGAGTCAACTCCGGAACCGATTTCGAAGCCGATTCCAAAGTCAAGTAAAAAAATTCATTTTTCCCATCACTAATCTAGAGGAATCAAACTTATTGTGAAGCATCTTGTGTGAATACAATGTAACAAATTTAATAAACCAACTGTAACCAATACGAAAATGAAAAGGATCAGAAATGTCTTTGAATTGTAACATCTTCAATCTAGCATTATTTTTTATTGTTTTGAACAGAGCCATCTGGCGGGAAATAAAATGGAACGTACCGTTTCCTTTCATTTTTTTCTTTTGCTTGGTGTTTTTGTCTTGTGTTGCTTTATTTCATTTTTATTTTAAGTTGAACCAGGAGTGCACAAATTATAGCTTTCACACGGCCCAAATCATTAATTAAATAAGTAAATAATACTATGGAAACAAGCATCACCAACCAATCAAAACCAACAATATACTCAATAAAAATGCAATTACACAGCAAAGTATAAATTGCACAGCGTTTACCCTATCGCGTACCAAAAATCACAACTTTTAATTAGCAATATTGCATCCCTATTTCACACCTTACCGCACCGTAATGCAATCGTCATGGCCACCCAACGGCAAACAGGCAAAAAACAAGAGGAAACCGACACCGACATAAACACCACCAGCAACCGCGAGCTCGACTGCTCATTAAATCAATCAGTACTGCACTGTATCTCCCAGCACCATCGACTGCACGTATTTTACCTTTGCGCCGTGCGCGTACCTCGTCTCAGCCACCGTTGTTGTGGTTTTTGTGTAGCAAATTTATGTACAAGCGACACAGACCGCATAAATCTGTTCACACCAAGGTTCACGCGTGCTCCAGCGAGTTGCATCGAAGAAGGCAAGCGCCCCCAAAGCGCCAGAATGCGTTTAATCTCATCACGTGGCCGTAGCAATGGTCCAGGTTCCATTACGAGCCAATTTTGGCTGTTAATATGCTTCAACCCACCCACCCAGCTCCCCCAAAACGGGGCAATCAACATGAAACACCCAACACCTCGTCGGGTAAAAGACCCCATCGGTGGGGATGCTATTTTCAGGGGAAGCTATTTTCCATTGTGATTTTACAAAAACGTGACTTAATCATCGGTTTGCTATCGAGAGCTTTTGTTTGGCGAGGAAACGCACGAACACAAGGACATACACACCAGCCACTTGGGAAAATTGACCATTCCGAAAGGGTGAGATCACCCATTTCTCACCCGGTGTCTCATTTCCTTTCACTTTAACCTTTCGCGCTTGCTCGTCCGTAGAAATCGGCAATAAAATCCCACTAAATTAGCTGCACATGCCGGTGTTGCTGTGTTACCGCCTAACAAAGTTGCTGCTGGTAAAGCATTTTAAGTTTTTAACGCACCTCCACTTAGCGGACACTTGGGCTGACAGATTCCCTGTAAACAAAGCACCCGAAATAAATGTGCTATTTTATGTTTGAAAATTAATTTCACCTCAGCTGCAAGCGTGAGCGATGCTTTTCAGGCTTATTTTAAAACCGCAAGTCCGCCATGGCTGTGATAGACTTTGGAAGGTGCTGTCAGAAGGTTACGCGGACATTTCAAAGCCATGTTTAGAATGGACAAAAAATCTAAGCTATTTCTCACAACAAACGGCCCGCTGTTGAAACACGTTCAATCAAGCTGATTGGTTGGTATTTTTCGGTCATACTTCTCATTAACAAACCCCCTAAAATCAGGCAGAGAGGAACAAAACCAGGGAAGAACCCCGAAACGAAAAGCATAACAACCTTTTAATTTGGTTTCGCACCCCTCGGGGGAGGGGGTGGATATTGTTTGCTTTCCTTTGAATAGCATCGCTACCGGCCGAGAGATCATCAGGGTGTTGTTTGCTTTCCTGTTTACGATCGGACCGGCACGGAGTTCACGATTGGGACATGATGTTATTTTAGCGAAACCTTACACGAACAGCCTATTTCTGGTTAAGAATTTTTCGCACGAATTTTTCGCTTTTTGCCAGAGGGATGCTAAAGTCAATCCGATACAATTACACACTGTCACCGACAGTTTGCCACAAGCCAGGTCGCTACCAGGCTAGTGAAGATTAATGATGCACCGGGTACGCGGGAAGGGAACGTCGAGTGTGGCTTTCGCAAGCGACGACGCAGAAAACTGACCTCGTGGACATCACCGGCCGAGTGAGCGATGACGATCGTGGTCTTGTGAATGCCACCAAAAATAACAATAAAAAAAGACCCACACACACACACTCCCAATATATCATTAGTGGCGTACGGTGTGAGTCTGTGTCACGCACGGTCACCAACAACCGTGTACATCAATGATCACCCACTTAAACTTAACCCGTAAATCATGTGCGATATTTATACTTCTATAAAAGTGTATATCATACCGGACTAGAAACAAATGTTTCCCGCTCCTGGTGGACAGCAGCTTCGCGTTCTTGCAGTCGCTTGAGGCTTAAGTCGACCGTGGCGCATACACTATCTCATCCCTGGTTCAGCTCTTGGTCTTGGATTGATTGACGTTGGCGCTGCATGTGACGGAACATGTGACTATGATGGATGCAAGTGTATTCGTAAGAAGTTATACATTGCACAACACAGAATTGGCAGGATAATACTTAGAGGTAAAACAGCTTCAGTACAGAAAACTGAACATTTTTATGAATCTATTATTATTTATGCTTCAATTCTGTAAATGACTTGATATCCAGTTATGAGTAACCAAAACCAAGGAAATCCCGAAATCATAAGTCAGCGTCTCTTGAAGTTGTAGAGCCATGAAAAATCAACCAGAATAGCCAGACATTCAGAAATATGAATAGATCTTTAAATGGAATTGATTCAGAATATTTATTATAATTCAAGAATCTTCAAAGATACTACATGAAGATGAAGCTAAACATCTGTGAATTTTTCAGAGGTGCGCTCAGCAATCTCAGCAGTCTGAGATTCATAAGTTTTTCAGAGATTAACGAATTCTTGATATATATCTATCTTCAGAGATTTATTTTGAGATTTGACATGTCATTCGTGAGAGGCATTACTCATTACCCAAGAATAATATAAGCATAGCAAATTATATGCAAATTATAGCATAGAGTTTTAACATGTTCTGTTGTGGATAGAACGTCGCGCGACTTGCCACTCTGCGTTTGTCGCTACGGATGACAACCGTCAGACGTTAGGCTGTCAGCGGTCCACGTGCGACGTAAGGGCGCAGCCATCGCGATCCTGTGTGCAGGACGAGCACACACGGAAGGACTCGACAACAAGCAAGCGAGCAGTCAGGGTGCGTGCGCGAGTAGGCTAGGCGGCTAAGTTAGTTTTATGTAATAAACGTGTAATGTATTGTAACCGTTTTTGCGACTTCAATTATTAATTGTGTTCCAACCAAAAGAACACAAAAGTTCAATATGTGATGTTTTCCAGTAAAGCTCTACTTAAAACAAATAAACAAGAGACTATGTATCAATTCGCAATCATTAGCAGTGAACAATGTTTAATGACATCCATAATGGCGCGAAATAAAACTACTGTGGAGCTTAACCTTAACCGCAAAAAGGCATTACAACGTTCATAATTTTCTGCGACACGCTAACCATTCAAGCAATCGGGTATCGCCTTTAACTCCAATTAATGGCCCTCGGTGCCCAATGTCACGCAGTAAACTCCACTTCCCGCTTTTGGAAGGTCCCACCCTCAACCACCCGGTGGAACATCCGGTCGCTATTGTTTCGCTACATACACTCCGACGGCTTTAATTAATTTACTTTAACCCTGTTACCGTGTGTATCATCTCGCCGTGCTCACGGTTTCCTCAACTCCTCACGGTCGGATTCTGCACAAATCCTTTCCGTAATTCTTGGGCCCACCACTGCCCAACCGACCGGTGGGGAAGAAAAGGGATCGCAATAAATTTACCCACACACACGCAACTAAAAACCGCACGCACCGCGACGTTCGGTGACAGTTTCATGACCATTTGCCACACACAGAGACCCGCTGGGTCCGAGCCTTTTGTGGGGAAACAACCGGCAGTGGGTTTCGCGTTTGCGTGAGCGCACCGGTATGTTTAACCCCATCGACCCACATCAATAAAAGGCACGGGTGGAATCTGAATGTGTCGTCCCGTCTGTTGGTTGGTGGACGTGCGACTGATATACCATGGCGAAATCGTGTCCTGAAGATGTCGGACGAGTTGCGTTCCATATATGAATGCGTTTAAAAAAAAAAGGCGCCAAATGGAAATGGTACTGGAGAGTATTTTGGCGAGTAATTTATTCAAGGCTTTAAACAATATAAGAATCTTTAATAATGATAAAGCTTTGATGCAGTAGTAGCGACTAAAACTAATGAAACAGCGTACTAATGATCTCTATCCGCAATTATGTACTGACAGCGTTTGATAGTAGCCAATATCAACCTACACGCACACCAACGCATCTTTACTTACCACAGCACAGCATCACACGATACATCGGTCATTGCGAATAATGCTACTGCCACACCACTAAGTTCGCAAATAAAAGACAATAATGAAGCACCTGCTCTAACCTCTTTGTGTCATGCTTCTTTAGTCATATACCAGCAGTATTCTTATTGCTCCCGTACACTTTTCTCTTCTGTTTGACGCATCCTCACAAGCACTCCTTACTAGCACTTCTCACTAGAATCAATTAACTATCACGTATAATATGCAGCGTTCGGTAAAAAGGCTCAAGATTACGGTCCAAATTCTAAGCGATGCACACCTTGCAACTTCTTCAAAATCAGACGTAAAACTAATCGTGTGTTATCAAACTGTTATCACAAGTACTCTTCATTAGCATTTGTCACTAGAATCAATTAATTATCACATATTACCATTCAGCGTTCGGTAAAAAGGCTCAAGATCAGAGTCCAAATTCTAAACGATGCACACCTTGCAGCTTCTTCAAAGCCGCACGCGAAACTAATCGTGTGTTATCAAACTGGAACAATACGCACGACACTGGAGCAAGGTACAAAATATAGATGTGTGAGTGTTTACCTAGGTTTGGCTTGATCATTCCATGCAGCATGCGTGGTTTCTTTAACATTTACCAATACCAAACCTCGTGTCCACACGTCAGGTTATCGATACGTCAGGTGGGAGCGTGCGTGAGAGAAAATGTTGTGCATAAATTCTCTCTCAGCATTCCTGTGGGATCGTTTCTAATGCTTCGTGCGATCGATCAGCGGATCGATCGATCTACTCGTGTACGTACTATTTCCTATTTCCGTTAGTAATCGGAATTGATCACAGTTATTTCTTCGTTTTATTTCTTCGTGTACGCCTTCGTGAAAGGACAGGTAGGATGCACAAGAAATACTTTACTATGAACTGTAGAAGCAATTTAAATGATATCAACTTCAACCGGAGGAAGTTAAGTTGAGCTACATTAATACTGCGCTTCCTAAAATACCTCTAGCAATGATCTCAATGAAATTAATATGTACTTAAAAGCAGCGGAATATACTTAACATTACGTCCACAGTGCATACAAAAGGATCAATATTAATCACAAGATCGGTTAATAAGATCGAATAAACTTATGCGATGACTCACCGTATGATATGGAACAGTTGGACATAGAAATTATTAAACTCATTTCATCACATAATGAAGCCACAAATACTTCGGGTCATGATCAAATTCCACCACTCGGTGACAGTTTTAACGATCTCTGGTTATCATATTTCCCACCAATTCCATTAGCATTAAAACTAACGAGCTGTGAACAGTTCCTTCAGCACATCGTGACGAGACACGCATCTTGGACGTTGTACCCGCTGACGATACTTGTTAGCCAACGGGAAGCGGGCTGTGATCCAACAATGCACGAAATTTCACACTAAATAAAAATAGAACTTTACGATAGATCTTTCTTCACCGACTTTCTTCTTGTTGTCGCAGGCATAACGCTTCCTTTGTACAGTGCACATATTTTCCATACACATGCAGTAAATATATGGTGCAAAATCAACGTTTGGGTGCACGGTTTTTTTTGTGGATTGTGTGTAAATTAAAGCCCTCGCACACTGATTAGACGAATCAAACGGCCGGTTCATCTTAAAATAGACACGCCCATTAGACCTTCGCGATCAAACTCAACGGACGTCTTAAGACATTGGGTTTCAACAAAACAGGGACGTACGTACAAGCGTACCACACCTAACGGAAGAGAAAAGAAAAAATAAAGACCACAACAAACGAGCCAAATGCTTAATGTGCGTAAAATATGCGTCTGTCTGTAACGCTTTTTTTTTGTCTTGCTGCCGTACCATCCCGACACACGGTTCGCCTTGAAGATGTTTCGGTAATTGGTTCTATCCGATGACCGGGAAGACCGGCTGCCAACGACATACCACTGCAAGATGGATGAGACCCGGCGTTGTGTGCCGGTACGGTACGGTTGTAAACTATGCCCCGGTCATACTTTTTAAGGTACGGCCCAGACCGGTGCGAGTTAACACGCCATTAAGACGCACGGGACCGTCAAATTAAACAACGAACCCAGCTCGCGTTCCCCCCCGCCGAACTAGCCGATCTTCTGCGAGATCTTTTTGATACACCTGAGTGCAATTGCTTGCTGTCGATGTGCTGGCATGCGCAGGGTCTCTTCTGTTGGGTAGACGAACATGCTAAAAGTCAAATGTTTAATCTCTTGTTACCATCACCCCATTATGCTTGCCGTCGCGCATTTGTTTCGTTGGCAAAGATGACTGGATGAATTGGTTGTATCTGGTTGGTTGGTTGTGCTTATCAAAGGAAGAGTTAGCATTTCAAGTAGCTAGCTATGCTGCATCTGTTCAAGTAAATACGACCTTACGACGTACTATTGCGAATTGAAGTACTTGAGTCCAGTGTGCGCGAGCTTCTGCTCTCTCTTCAGTGATGCTAGAAAAGGTTGATGGATAGTAGGCCATGTATATATATATATAGGGTGTATCACTATACAAACTATACTTTAAATATTATTTTCTTTATTCAACGTAGAAGTCTGGATTTCTTTCTTTGGTGTGCTTTGATGTTCAATATATTTTTGTGGTACGACATTTAATGATGTTTGAATAAAGTTCTAGTCAGATTCATCACGGATCATATGTTGCTCAGGAACTACTAATGTAAAATTTTCTAGAAAAGTCTTTTGAATTTAATTTGAAAATTGAATTTTGAAATCTTAAATAATAATACCTTCTATGTTGATAGTATGACACTAATATTTTAAGTATCGAAAATTGCTCAAAATCTGTAATTGCTTCGACACACCCTGTGTTTGCAAAAATTCATTCGAAACTTCCTCCGGATGAGCCTTAAACTAATAACAATCTCGTTTGTAATCTAACCACAAGCGTACCGAAAATAGTCCACCTAATCCATCTGTTTCCGTTCCACCACCCTTCTGGCAGGTTCCACCAGTGCCTGGTACGAAACCAGCCCTTGGAGTACCTCCACTAGACGGTATTACGCCACCGCCCAAGACCATCAAACGCAACGACAATGGACCGAGCCGTACTTCGATCTGAGCGTTTCCCGCAACGTAACGGTGCGGGAAGGTGAAACGGCATTCCTTACCTGTCGGGTGGAAAATCTGGCCAAGTACAGCATCTCCTGGGTGCGGCACCATGATCTTCACATACTGGCCATCAACGCGGACACGTTCACGTCGGACGAGCGGTTTCAGGCACTGTACAACGACCAGACCGAAGAGTGGACGCTCAAGATAAGGAGAACGCGCCGGAAGGACACCGGTATCTACGAGTGCCAGATATCTACCATGCCGGTGAAGAGTTTGCAGCTGTATCTGATTGTTCTCGGTAGGTTTTTGCATTTGGAGCTACGTAATCAGACTAATTCACAAAGCATCAGAACCGGGCAACATGATGAATACGCATCAGTCATTACGTTAAGCCAATCGACTGTATGATTTACAGTAATTATAACTCTCCCACCAATTTGTTTTTATTCAATTACATTCCTAACGACCACCACGTTTTTGGGGGCTCCAGATAACTATTGCATGCAATTGATGGAGTTGAAGCGGTTTCGTGACGATTCCGGTTGTGAACTGTGGGCTTGTCCCGAGTGAGCATCATACGAGATTCATAAATAAACTTAACAATCGCACTAAATCACACAGAGCTCACTTGGGCAGGAGAGCAGTCACCCAAAACCACTGGGCGCCAGACTTCCTCCAGCCATAACCACAAATGGGTAAATGGGGAAAATGAATTCACCAAGCGACCGGTTCACTTCTCTGTTTCCGGGTTTCGAGCAAAACACTGGTACCAGCTAGTTAGTGAACGCTTTCTAGACTTCAACAATAAAAAAATACCCCACCACACCAAAATCGGATGTACATTATTGGAAGTAAAATTCTTCACCCAAAGCACGTATCCCGCACACGACCACCGACGATGTACAACTGAAACCGTAAAATCATCCATCACACACTGGCCGACGGAATTGGTTGGCGAAATGTTCGTTTTATTGCAAACAATCAGCTGTGTTCGGTTCGTTCCACGTTCCACTCAGCAGGGCAAAGATGGGTGTGTTGCGCGTAGCTATGTGGTCACAAAATCACACATTAAACACGCTGGCCCTTTCGTTGGTGTTCGCGCGTTCATCGATAAACAACGGACATCCAGCGGGTTTGAATGCAAAAAAGACACGTGGAAATAAACAAAACGCCCTCGAACGGCGAGGCAACGCTGATGCAACGCAATGCGCTTGGGGATGCCAACTTTAACAAGCGGCAGCAAATGGAAAAGGGATCTGCAACGTTTATAATTATTCATTATTCGACCAGCAGACTTTGTGTCCTAAAATCGGAAGTATCAGTATGAACACTTTTAAAACAGTTTTTTAGTGTCACTTTTTAATGAAATTGATTTCCTCAACATTAGTTGTTTCTGTTTTAAAAACGGACCGAGTGCATTACACTTAACGGCTGAAGGTAGGCAATTTTATGTATTTATTGATAACCACACAATAGACAACGAAACTCGTAAGTTACTTTTTAAACTGGATTAATGGGAAGTGAGAAAAAGATTCTTAAATCTTAAACACATTCCAAAAACACATGACATAAGTACAGGAACTTTGAATCGTTAGCACACGAGGCTCGATTCGTTTTGGGGGAAAATAATATTTTTTTTGTAAGAGAAAACTTGATAAAAAAATACTTTAAATACCACACCAGAAACTTTGTCCCACAAGTATTACAAATTTTAAAAAACACTAAAATTATCTGCCATTTTTAAATTGAAATTTATTGCAGTCGACAATCAGTTTATTTAATACAGAACAACGGTATTATTGATGTTACTCAGTTTAAAGTTTGTTGTAAATTTTAAAAATTACCTTGAAAAATTGAAAAATCTTACCCCTTCCTTAAACCCATCGATTGGCGACCCCTGCACGAGCCGGCTAGGCAAACATATTTGTTAAGTTAATAGTAAACATTCAAGTGCTCTCGATGGGGACTATCTTGCGCCCAGTGTTGAGTAGAAGTGACACAATCTTTCTGCAAGCAGAATGTAACTAAACGTTCGTTTTTCTATGTTTACGCTACTGTGGAGGGAAATGTTTTATTTGTTTCACATAAATGGCTATTTCTGCAACAGAGAATGATAGAAATAGCATTTGTTTGGTTCAAAATTCTGTACGCTCACCAAAAACAACATTTCAAACGTTCCAATTTATGTCTATTACGGGTGCAAGCTAAATAATCGATCGGAAACACAATTAGCATGTTAAACGCTAGCAAGCTTTCGCCGATTGCGTAGTTTATGAAGTTAATTAAACATTTACGAAAGTCATCCGGTCATTGTACCTATCCGTGAGCTTATTTTTAGTACAAATGATTTGTACATTCAATCTAACTGGCTATATTTTCACCGTATAATGCGCTAATTGACGTCAATTCTTAGCAAAGGTAGCAATCTTGACAGAATAGCCAAAAAACTTCCGCCTACAGTATTGCTCCCGAGTGTCGGATTAGTGCTTGCTCTAATTTTATCAATCAGAACTAGACGAAATGGACTGGTGAGAGTGTTGGAACGTGGAACACAGCAAGTTCTTCTTGTAACCATTTGAAAGTCGCATCAAAACCAAACCTTCAACTGGTCTACAGCTCCATCAACGCACGGGAAGATGTGTACTATCTTGCCTGTTGGACAAACAAAACCACTCAACGATGGTGGATGTCGTCGTATATACTGCAACCACTGCGGGTGACATTTATTTTGACACTCACAGCTTTATAAATGTGCTGTTCTGACTTATTAAACGGTTAATTTACATTGCCGTTGACACACGGGACACAAATCCGAAGCGTGGGTTAGACAAAATAAAACACAACGCAGTGATAGCTACCAAAAACACCCACCCATTCCAAGACGTCTACGAGTTTTAAGGGGCAGGGTTTTGCTCTTCATTACCTTGCCGAGTTTCTTTTTTTCATCGGAAATTTCCATCTCGGAACGGACACGTCCAATAAATTATGGCTCATTTAACATTTCACCATGCCAATCTGGTCTTTCAAGCGTATGGGTTTTTTTTTGTTATTTAATTTCTTCCATTGCATCCACTCCCAAATAAAGTGACCCTGCAGGGTACGGCCACTTTTTCACGGCAAACCAGCACGAAAGCTAAAGTGTGCCACTTTCACTAGTATTTAATTTATTTTTAATTTCCATAATTTAGACAACTAATGACCTGGTGGTTGACAAACGAGCAAAAAACCCATGGCCCCTACTGGAGCTACCGGGATGATCGATCATGTCGTGCTCTTGGCGAAGGAAGGAAAAAAAATCATTTCCCTATCATAAATCTCCGCTCCGTCTTTCTTCTTTTTTTGCTTCGCAGATGAATCGCAGCTAGTCAGACGACAGGACGACATACTTTACGACATTCCGCCATCCTCCGACGAGCATTCGGAGGGTCAAAAGGCGGCTGACGCCCACAATCGGATGTACGCGGATCGTGTCAATGGTATTGGTGCTGCCGGTCACCCCGTCCAAGTACATCGATTAATACCGAACGACGCATAGATTATCTCTTTCTAGCGACCACGACACAAATCCTCGAGGGTACGATCGTGTACGGCTACAAAGGACAAAACGTCAATCTCACCTGCATCGTCAATCACAACTACGACCGGCGACCTAGCCACATCGTGTGGTACCATCAAAAGGACGTACGTATCAACTAACAGCGTAACAGGGGGAGGGCAAAGTTTCGTGAGCATAATCATTGCTGACCATCGCGTTACAGATCGTTGCCTACGAGTCGCTACGGAAGCGTGGACGATCCTCACTGAACAGCATCACCTCGCACCATCTGATACGGAACGCGGAGTTCGATGACGCTGGAAACTACACCTGCGCCCCGGAGCTGTATGCCAGTGCTAGCACCATTGTGCACATCCTAGACGGTAGGTTTTCGTAACTGGCGCCAGCGGATGGTCTATTTATATTCGTCTCGTATTTCGTCGCAATTCGCAGGTGAAGAAACACAAGAGTCCAACAGCTCCAACCGTAAACGGATAAATGTAGGGACGATTTTGCTTTGCGGAACGTTTGTCGTACTGAGCGTGCTGTACAACCATCGCGATAGGATGAGTTAATACGCTGCAAATGGTGGTGCAAAAATCGTTATTGTACATAATGTAAATAAAAACAAGAAATATTTTCTCGAACTTTTTCATCAGCTCCAAGCCTTTGTGTATATGTTTATTACGGTAAGCAAGGTGAGACTTCTGATAGAATAGGCTACATAGTGCGTTATTCGCGCGTATTATTAGCTCCCTTGGGACTTGTTGTGATAATGTGTTGTTTGTTATTTGCTTGCAACTGATAATTCAGTGGCAACTTTAAGGGTAAACGATCTAAGCTATTCTAGAAGGAATTAGCAAGCCTTTTATCTAACTTAATATGTCACAGGGGCAGCATTTGCTTCCCCGCTTAGGGCTTACGCAAGTTTTGAAGTTTGTGTTCCACCATTTTTCTTCATAGTTCTAAATTGCCTTACATAACATTGATTATGCAAGTACAAAAGTACAATTGTAGCAACATCATGTTTGTTATGTTGTCCGTATCATGAAAATTTAGAACTTTCGCTAGGTTGTGTGTTCTTAACTATCGACAATGATTAGGCGCCTCCTTCGTGTATTCTATAGGAAAGCACGTGTTCAAAGAGATTTCTTCAAAACGAACTTAAATAAGTGTGATACATTTATTTTAAAGAAAAATAGCAAATGAGCTATAAAATAATCAAACATTGCTAATAAAAATTGCCATAAGTTATGTAATGCTGAAGTATGCCTGATCTTAATTTCTTGCACAATAAACTGTTTTTGTTATGAGGTTAGTCTTGGAGCAGCTTAGAAATGGTTTGAACAAAAGTATTTCCACTGCAAACGCTTAAAATTTGAACATGTTCGTTCGCACGGATAATCGGGAAACAGTTCCGGTTAAAAAAAGAGGAGAAAATCCGTCACACGTGTCAAATTAAAATTTACAGCGTGTACACGTTACACCTAAATGCTTATTCATTATATATCATATAACGAATGCAAGAATAATCGACGCCTTTATTATTGATTGCTCGTTTCATAAATAAAACAAATAATTATTTTATCATAAATTTTAACTGCCAGTTGATTATAACATCTACAAATCTTTGTTTTCTTTCTCATCACAAATCAACCGATTGATTTGACAGACCTTAATCGTAATCGGGTGTAATCGAGCCTTAATGCTTGCTACACTTCTCTCAGTTTTTTCTTATTAGTTCAGCCGGAAAAATGTCGGACGAGGTAGCAAAGGCGCAGGCAGCCGATGCCGCTGCCAATGATACCATTTTCGGGAAAATTCTTCGCAAGGAAATTCCCACCCAGTTTATCTACGAAGACGACAAGGTAAGTGAACAAACTTTTCTTTCATTGCTATACCCATTTGCTGTTGTTGACCTTTTGTTTCGCTTGTTTCTCTGCAGTGTGTTGCATTTAACGATGTTTGTCCGCAAGCACCGGTGCACTTCCTCGTAATTCCGCGGAAACCCATTTCGCAGCTCTCCAAAGCATCGGAAGAAGATGAAGCACTGCTCGGACATTTGATGCTGGTCGGCAAGAAGGTGGCGGTGGAACAAGGATTGGAGGAGGGTTACCGTGTCGTCATCAATGACGGTAAAAACGGTGCTCAGTCCGTTTATCATCTTCACCTGCATTTCCTCGGCGGACGTCAGATGCAGTGGCCTCCTGGCTAATTACGTTACGCATTTGCTAGAGTTACGGACTATCCAAGCATGAATAAAATAGCAACGGAATGATTACGCTAAGCGGAATTAACATTTATTTACATCACGATAAGCTTTCCGTCACAGGATTAGCATTGAGATAACTGAATGTAGAATTTTGTGCTGTGGGTTGTAGTAGCGGAAACGTGCCAAATGATCCCGCCATGCTGGACGTATAGTTCGTGGCATACTTTCGCCCCATATCCCTGCTGTGATACTTTCGCTCGATCACTTTGTCGAAAAATCTGGCCAACTTCACGGAATCGGTTGTGCCCGCAGCTAACGATCGGGCTTCGTGACAGTTCAGACAAATTTCGTCCGCTCCGCACTGTTCCGCAATGCTACCGGCTGATGTACGATTCACGATCTTATGCTTGTGGCTTTCATCCAACACATCCAGCTTCGTTCCAATCACCAGTATCGGTATCTGACAAAGTTTAAACTAATCAATCATTTACGTTACTTTGAGCATCGATCCTGAGTTCCACAATGGGCTTTGGTTGCACCGATTCATGTTTTACCTGTGTCGAGCCAAGGAACTGTTCCGGATCCATGTCTATCGTGTCGCCACCCTTTAGTGCGTCCTTTCCATCTTTGTTCAGAATTTCCGCCAGCCATCGTTGCAGATTTTCCTGGCTTTTCCTGTTGGTAAGGTCGTGCACGAGAATAATGCCATGCGTTGGGTTGTAGAAGACGCTACGGGTGTTTTTGTGACTGATCGAACCACCAACATCCCACAGCTCGACGAAGAACGTATTCTGCGCCGGTGTGCCTTCCTTATATTCGTGTAATTTCACCTCCACGGAGCAGCCAACCGTCCAGCCGGGCGATGTGAGCGGTTCATTGTTAGCGATCAGATGTGTAAGCGAAGTTTTGCCGACTCCTGTAGCGAAAGCGAAGAGGCATCGAATTTAAAATCGTTTAATTTAAACATAATTACATTCTAGTCCCCAATCATTTGTTGCAAATTCCAAAAGGTTCATATTTCTGCATTCATATGCAGTTGTCAAAAAAACAATAACAAACAACCAGTGATGCTAGCAAAAACCGGCATGCGGAATAGCACTGTCTCTCGCTCTCTGCTGCTGGCAACACTGCCACCATCGAAATGCCAATTTTCAATATGGCGCACCGTGCCGCGGCACGGTTCCAGTTCGGCTAGCGAAAAAGCACTCATTTTGTCTCGGATGCACATCGCCGGGATCCATCAAATACTAAACAATAGACGCGTAATGTAACCCCTTACCGGAATCACCAACTACCAGTACGCGAACTTTGTCGATTGCCGCCATATAGTGAAGTGAAAAATCGTGCAAGCTCCGAACCTAGCCTACGTGAAAACGAACAACAAACTGAGCGAGAAGCACACACAGTCATCCCGACGCTAGCCTAATATTTGACAGGTGTGTCCGAGTGTGCGTGTGGATGGTGTGGAGCGTAGCGTTGGTAGTGGTGTTGCGCGTGTTTCTGAGCGATAATGAGTGAGAGCGCAAGAGAATGAGCGTGTGAGAGAGAAATGGCAATTACAATTGAGCGGAGCCGTTTGTTTACGTTTTGTTGCTTTCGGATTAATCGTTTATCCGTTGTTCATTTGAAGAAATATTTGAATAAATTTTAAAATAAAACCACATATTTTCTTGCTGGAATTTATATCAATTTTTACAAACTTATTACTACAAATTCAAAAATTATTTTTCATTTGAAAAGCAAGGCGTTTTGTGTCTCTTATCTAACTTCCGTAATTCTATGATGCTGTTTTAATAGATTTCCCCTCGCTTCAATCTTTTTAGATCGAATCACGCTACACAGTAACAAAAATGGGAGACCAACGGTACGTTACTGAGATACCGAGCAGTCTCAAACAGTTGGCTCGTTTCGTCGTACGGGGGTTCTACACGATCGAAGATGCACTCGTGATCGATATGCTGGTTCGGAATCCCTGCATGAAGGAAGACGACATATGTGAGCTATTAAAATTTGAACGGAAAATGTTACGTGCCCGAATAGCCATTCTGCGCAATGATAAATTTCTCCAAGTTCGACTAAAAATGGAAACCGGCCCCGATGGAAAAGCGCAAAAGGTGAACTATTACTTCATCAACTACAAAACGTTCGTGAACGTGGTAAAGTACAAACTCGATCACATGCGCAAACGAATGGAAACGGAGGAACGTGACGCTACGAGCAGGGCGAGCTTTAAATGTTCCAACTGCAAGAAAACTTTTACGGATCTTGAGGCCGATCAGCTGTTTGATTTCACGACGAGCGAGTTCCGCTGCACGTACTGTGGCAATGCGGTGGATGAAGATAGTTCCGCACTGCCAAAGAAAGATTCAAGACTGCTACTGGCGAAGTTCAACGAGCAGCTGCAACCGCTGTACGATCTGTTGCGGCAGGTCGAGGGAATTAAGCTTTCTCCAGAAATCCTGGAACCAGAACCGGTAGACATAGACACCATACGAGGGTAAGTTCAAATCACCGCGTTTGTAGTTGTATCCCTGCACAACTCAAAGTGTCACATTTCTAACAATTCGCAATTTACAGAATTGCAAAACCATCCACCAAAGTACCGACGGAGCAATGGTCCGGGGAAGCCACTCGATCCAGTGGGTTTGTCGTTGAGGAAACGCGGGTAGACATTACGATCGGTGATAGCGATACGCTGGACACGACAACGCAGCGCAAAGACCGGCCTGTGTGGATGACCGAATCAACCGTCATTTCGAACGACATGGACGACAATTCGGTTGATGCGATCCTGGAAAAAGCTGCCTTTACCTCCACCCAACCACAATCGACGGGCAGTAGCAGCGCGGGCACAAACAGTACCACTACGAATGTGATGTCAACCCGAAGCCGGAAGGATGCGGACGACATTATGTCGGTGCTGTTGCAGCATGAAAAACAGAGCGCGAACAATACGGCCAATGAAGCAGTACGCGGTCTGGGGCAGCACAACGATGGTAACTCGAGTGATACTAGCGATGATGATAGGGATATCGAAAATGCAGACATACCGGACACCGAACAGGTGGAATCGGTATCCGAGGATGATGACATGCCCTCGGTGTACGTTGCAGGAAAGCCATATCCGCTGGATGAAATTAATGACAAGCTGATAGCGGACATGACGCCGCAGGAAAAGGAAACCTACATACAGGTGTACCAGGACCATTTCAGTCATATTTACGATTAATGATTAGCCACATCAAGGAAGGAAAAAATAAATGTTAAATTTGAATGCATAGCGCATAAAGTAAAAAAGCTGCATCCTTACGGGTTGTAACGCGCCAAGCTAGGCAGTTTTTTAAATTCCCAAAATGACATTCTCAACGAGCCTCAGCTTAGCTGTCAAACGAGACAAGTACAGGCAGTACCCGAGGTACGCTATTATAGCGGGCTGCTATAACCCGGCAAATATCCGCGCAATTGTTGCTCATTTATTTAATTGTGCACTTTATTTATTGAGCAATTCAGTCGACTTCTTAAGAGAATACGTAAACATTACTTAAGGACAAATGTTTTATAAGACAAAGGAACATAGTTTCGACCAATTTTACAACTTTTGGCCTAGATTTTGTGCTATAAACTAACTCAGCTGTCAATTTTTCAAAAACCGCGTTTTCGGGTACTGCTTGTACGCGATCAACTTTATTGCAGGCGAGTTTGTTTACGAACAGCAATTCTAGCTTACACGCAAGTTAAATAAAACCCACAAAAACAATCCATGTCTCTGGTGGCCTACGAATACAGTAGTGACGAAGCTTCGGATAATGAGGAATCCGAAAAGGAGATCCCAACAGTGGTAGAACACAATGGTACTGGAACAGTCAACATCAGCTCGGAACCTAACTTCACAGATCCCGACATCACCGAATTGCCGAAGAATCATCTGCATCTTCCAGCACCCAAATGTCTAAACGATCTAAACGTTGTAGAAGAAGATGATGAATTTCTGCACAAAAAGGCAGTTCCGGCTAACATTCCACTGCCCCAGCCACCGCCCGCCTTGAATATGGCCACAAAGCCCAAGGTGCGTAATGGAAAAGTGCAAATTATCATCCCATCGATGAAGGATTTTGTGGATGACGGGGACACTGTGCAGAGTGCAAAGAAACAAAAACCGATCATTGGTGCTGCTCTACCGAACAAATCAACCAACCTTTTAAGCATGCTACCGAAACCAAGAACAGCGCTTTTTGACGCAAACCCCACGAGGCCATCGTCCAGCAACTCGTCCTCTGACCCGTCCACGAGCGCCAGTTTTAGCAAACGTCTCATACCGGACTCTGTTGCTAATCGGCCTCGTAACATACCGATGAGTGCGGCCAAATCCAACAGTCGTGCACAATCCGCTGATTCTTGCACGAAACCCGCCAAAGCTGCCGCCCTATCATCGCAAGCCGACAACAGTGATGAGGACGATGATGGAGACGAGCAAATGGTGGATTTCTTCTCCTTCAACAAAGTCGATGAATTGCCAACAGTCAGCACGAACGAAATCAGTGCCATGGTTGCTAAAAAGGCAGCCAAAATAGCGGAGAACGTACGAAAGTATGCCGAATCGGATGAACAATCAGAAGCCGCCGTATCGACTACGATCGAGAACAGAAACGATGCAGCACTAGCTCACCAGTCCGATACTGCACCGGAGGATCTGGCAAGCGAGACGGCTCTGTCCGCCCTTATCGGTGGCAACCGTGCTAAACGGGGCCGTATCGAAGATGTCGATCTGATCGACATTACATCCGCTGATATCGTTCCATCGAAGGAGGACTTTTTGCGACGTCAATTGCAGGATGAAACAGGATACGTGCCGACCGGACATTTGGTGGGTGATTGGACATGTACCAGCAAGCGAAAATCGCACATTACCCAACTGGCAAGCAAGGCGCAAGCTAACGCACAGGAACTGGAAGCGATGTGGGCCGCGAACCGACAGTCCCGACGGCAAACGCAAAGCAAATATGGATTTTGAGTGCTTTTCCTGGTGTTATATTATTTTGCGGTTAAATAAATTCAAATATGCTATTTCAAAAAAAAAATGTCATCGTAATATAATTGAAAAGAAAGTACACACTGATATTACATCGATTTAGCTTTAATATTTCCGAAACTGAACCATAACATTCGCTTAGTTACGGTAGCAGATCGAACGAAGTAAAACATAATTTTCGGCCGCCCTGCCTATCTATATGTCATCAAATTCCCAATACAAAATTTATCGCTCTCTCACATGTTGCGTGCGTAGCACTGCTGTACCACTGTTGTTAACGCAACCTTGGTTTCTTAATCTACATTACACAAATGCTATTTATGAGGGACTACAATCGAACCGGGACAACCCAACCCGATCGTCGTCGTCGGGAAAATCGCGGAGGGAGGAACGACCTCCATGCGACAGGTTCGGAAACAAATGCGCAATGTGTCCCGATGGTAACCCATAATCGTACCGGTCCCGTTGACAAAGGTTACGTAACACGTAACGCTTCAGATCCTGCGAGTTGAATGGTGTTGCCGTCTGTTCATCATGTAGCCCCTTAGGTACCCAAATTTTGATGTCATTGTCCACACCGGAGCTGGCCAGTATCGGAAACTCTGGGTGCGGTTCGAGGCAATTCACAACCTCGCTCGAGCTGCACCGCAACCAGTTGACAATGGTTTGGCTGCTCTTTTCCCACAAGTAGATAGATCCACAGTCGCTGCCGGACGCCACGAACTCCGAATGAGGTCCAAAGAAATTTACACCCTTAATCGTTCTTAAGTTGCTAATGTGAAATAGTGGTCGAGAGAGAACAAATTTATACCGATGGAAATACAGATGGAACTCCGACCTGCTCTCATATTTACCTGTGGCCCCGGAACTTTATGGTTATTCCCATTTGTAAGTCTGGTAGATCCAGTTTGAAAAGGTGAATATCGCCGTCATTGTAGCTGGCAAGTATCTCCGTCCCATCATGGTTGTAAACAGCACATGTGATGCTCGACATTAGTCTCTAATTGTGCAATGCAAACATAAAAAAGTAACACAAGAATGATTGGAATGTCTGCGTACAAATCGGTAATAAAATATGCATTTCAAATGGACTAGGGTTGGTAATGGAGGAGAGAATGTCTAAAAAATCACTGAAATCTATCCATTCTTTTTAATGCATACTGACTACTGGTACAAGCTGAACTTACTTGCTCCGCTGGTTCTCCTACGACCAATACCTTCTTCGGATGTTGCGCACGACGTAGATCGTACACGCGAACCGCGTTACCGGTTCCGGCAACGCAAAACTCCGAATCGAACGGATGCGTCGCGATGCTGTACAACCGTTTGTGGACATTCACCAACGTCTGGACCTTGGCCTGGCGCAAATCGCACAGCCGTACCGTTTCATCTTCACCAGCCGTCAGGAATACGCGATCGTTCCGAGCCGGTATCGCCACCTTGTGAACCGGTTTGGACGATCGAAAGATCTGCTTCGTGGTGGGATGACCCGACGGGTCAACGATCATGTGACGCACAGCTCCATCCCGCCCGGTCGAGATGATCTCGAGCTCGCTATCCCGATACTCTTCGCAGACCATAAACTTGGTTTGGAAGACGTTGCTTTTGTGGCCGCTACGAAGCGACTTAATCAGCTTCTTCGATTCCCAATTCCACAGAATGATACGCAGATCATCCGAACCGCTGGCCAACAGTTTGCCGGAAGGGTGAAAGTTTAAGCAATTAACGCAACCCCGATGATGTTGCAGCTTGTGCAGCAATCCCAACCGTTTCACCAAGTTCACCGAACCGTAGGCACGTTTTTGGAATTGGCTCGGATCATATTTACCAACCGTGGTGGGCGTTTTGTGGAAGCGTACACCATGCTGACGCTGGTATATTTCGCGTACTACGTTCCATTGGCATCTGTACGGAAGGGAAGAATGGCAAAAAGAGATTTTAAAATAAAAAAGGATTGCTGTCCTCGCAGCAATAAACTATTCAACGTACTTTACAGAAGAAATTTTCAGACAGTCGGGAATCTCCGCATCATCACGGGGCGGTAAGTGCACATAGTCGTACGCGGAATCGCTTGAGCTGAAACAAAGGTGGAATGTATGAGATTTAACTCTTTTGAATTGATGGCTAAGGAATTCCTGTACTCACTGGCCGTAAGAAAATGAACTCTCCGAAGTGGACGTTAGGGTAGATGAGGAAGAAGTGTTGGAAGATGAATCACTCTCCGACCCGTCTGCATCGATTTCAAGTTCTCTATTTGTTTCCTCCTCATCACCAATTCCCACCTGAAACTCTTCATCAACCTGCGCCACATCGATGCTGTCTATGCTGTCCTCGTTGCTCTCGTATCCACGGAACACGTTCGGAACAAACAGCTGCGCTATATCATTCACAATCTGAGTCCCGAGTAGAGCAATCCATCGGCGAAAAGGTCGGTTCAAACGAAATCCGAAAAAGAGATGAAACCAAATAATCAAAACAAGTACATTTCCCAAACGACACTCCTTTCACTCACCCGATTCCGTATACGATTAGACCGCAAGGATTCAATCGGATCGATGACGGCAGCTTCTTCAACAACCGGTTCATTTTCCGGTGCGTTTTCGTCCGCTCCGTCACGTGCCCGATCATTCCGGTTAGTTAAACGGCGCACATTACGGCGCAATCGTTCGACCGATCGCTCAAGATTCTGTATAAACGCATCGTCCGCCCGGGCTTCTTCGCTTTCGTCGTCGCTTTGCTCTCCTGAATCACTCCGCGCTCGTTGGCTTGCTGAATTGGCAGCCTCCAGCAGTAAAGCATCTTCCACGTCAACCGGTTGCTGTGGTGGATCATCTACGGACTCATTTGGCCGTTCATTTGCACTACAAGTGAAAAAGAATTGCGTTCATTGCATTGTATGACATACAGTACACGCATGGTGACGTGGTTACCTTACTGAGGGATTGTTTTCGATCGGTACCGCGGAAGTGGACGCAATTATGCCGGATGAAGTTGAAGCCCCAGACGCGGGCGATATCGAAGGCTGCTGCTGGTCTTCTGTTTTTGTCTTCTTCCGTGGACTGCTTTCATCGGCATCATTGGCGTTATTTTTAGGCGAATCTTCGTCCATTGTTTTTTTTTCTGTATGAGCCAGCTAGATATAAAACTCTTGTGAATCGGATGAAATATCACGGGTAACTTTTACCGGGTTATTTTACATTTGCCCCATTGTCTAGCTAACAATTCCTTATATTTCTCGTATACAGCTGAAAGTGTACAGCGAGCGGGCCAAACTGATTGGCAGACACAGCGTTACAAACCTGTTTAGTTGAGTCCGAATTTACTATCCTCAGATGTTTTACGGACCACCGATGAAATTAAACTATCTCTAAGAGCGTTCCGCTATTGTTTTGCACGTTTAAATTAAAAAATAAACCTTGCAAATGAATATATTACGCACAAGAATGTTGTTGATTCGATCGCCAAGAACTGACACATTCTCTGTATTGCTGACAGATATATTTTCCAGAGCTGCTGCATCGAGGGACAATTTTAGCAAAATTGCGAAAATTGAACAAAATCAAAATTTAATTTAAAAACGTAAAGCAAACTTTTTTGTGTTCTGGTGAACTAATTATCGGTTAATTTTGATAATCACTTTGCTCATATTCAAATACACCGACCCGAAAAGGATGGAAAATATCCAACATTTTAACCATATGCGCAACCATTATGCAGGTCGTTTGTTTTGCATTGGTTTGAAATGCCATCTGTCATTGCCGAAAACACATTTCGCAAATAGTTTTCCCGCATGTTTTAGCTGAACACTAATAACCAATTCGATTCACGATGGATTCTCTGCTTGAAACATTGAACGATCCCAACGGTAAGGTCGTATTCCGCTACACTTTGCACTGCATTTCAATCTCCAATTTGCTTGCAGCTCCTGTACCATCCGGCCGATTTTATGCACATCTGCTTAAAACCGAATTGAATGAGCTGCTGGAGTCGGCCACATTCGCTGAAGTGCTTTCTGACAAACTACACCAAACTGATGCTTCCAACGAGGAACTACTGCATCTGGCCATTGGTAGCTTGGTTGCATTTTTACGGTACAATTTTCTCGGTCCACGTGAAAAACAAAACCTCCACGAATCGGCTCAGCAAACCTCCTATAGCCGGGCGCAACTGATATCGGACGGAGAGGAACTGAATGTAAATGTAGTACGTGCCGATTGCTTATTAGTTTGCAAGCGGATATTCGACCACCTGTTTCATCGCGATGCAGAAGGGAATAATTCCATCAAAACCGGGTATTGCGTGTGGCTCTGGTATCAACGGTATTTGCTTATTCATCAGCGATGCATTGATGATCTTACACATGATCTGTACGAACGATTCAATTCAAACGTGGCAGTCCTCGAGGCAGCTCTTTCCACTGCTGAGCAGCCGAGAAAAATCGAAATTTACACGGAAATTCTGTTCGGATTCATCCAGTTCAAGCGCATTACCAAATTAGAACAATGGCTGCAGAAGCTTGAAATGCTTTCGAACGTAAAGCTGTCAGTGGAAGGTGCTTTAGGAGTGCGCACAAAGTTTCAGCAGACACCACTGCCCCAGCTGACACTAAGGCTGCAAGGTGTCGGCGAGTTGGGACTGCCCGATGCTACAGAAACACACGGTAACATGAAATTGCCACTCATCCTGAATCTGGGCGATGATGTGCGTTTGGAGAAGGTTAAGTTTTCGAATGAGCACGACAACGAAAATCTGCAGCTGCCAGCCTTGGTGCAGAATATAGTCCTTGGCAAATTGTAAGTGAACCCAAATGTCAGACAATAATCTGGTTTATTAAGTACGTAATTTATTATCTGTGATTAATTTTCCGTTTCAGATACTACCTGTACGTTTCGCAGCCAAAAGAACAATTAACGCTGGAAGAGATACAACCCTACATTACTACGCTCGTTTATCAACGTTGCGGACCTTGGGCCACGCGTGTAGCTGCACTCTTCATGAACGCCTCCATTGAAGCCACTCACAAACGTACTGTCGATCGGTCTTTGCGACAAATTGAGGAACTGATACAACAATTCGAATCTTCCTGCAGCGAAACAGCGATTCCGATCACCGATCGTCTACCGTTGGTATTTAGTTCGTGGCCCATCTCCTACTGGCAGATGAAGGAAAAGCTAGCCGACGTGATGGTTAGTCTCGGCATGATGAAGGGTGCACTCGCAATCTATCAAGAGGTGCAGAGCTGGGAAAATGTTATCGAATGTCACACGATACTCGAGATGCGCCATCTTGCCGCGATGGTGATAAAAGAGTTAATGGAACGGAATGGGCCCACGGTGCGGTTGTACTGTATGCTGGGAGATGCCACGGATGATGTCGAATGTTATCGACAGGCTTGGGAGCTATCCAATGAGACAAGCGCCAGTGCCCAACGGTACTGGGGCAATTATTACTTCGTACGCAAAGATTATTCTTCCGCGATCGAGCATCTGCGGCGTTCGATTGAGATCAACTGTCTGCAGGAACCGACACTGCTCCGGCTGGGGTATGCCGCACTTCAGCTTGAGCGTTGGGAGGAAGCCGCCTATGCCTATCGGCTCTATACGTCCTTCGAGAACCATGGCTTTGAGCCGTGGAATAATCTCGCCAAGGCGTACATCATGCTGGGAGAAAAACCTCGCGCGCATAAAGTACTCCAGGAAGCGCTCAAGTGTAACTTTAGCAATTGGAAAGTTTGGGAGAACTATCTGCTCGTTTGTGTCGATACGCAAAATTTCAGCGATGCGCTAAACGCGTACGAACGCTTGCTGACCCTGAAGGAACGCTACTACGACAAGGAAGTGTTGGAACTTATTGTACGAGCAGTCTTGCTGGGCGAGCCGGATGCCGACGGAACACCTTGCAGTCGGTTGAGGCAGAAATCACTTAATTTACTTGCTCACGCTTGTGCCCAACAGCCCAACAATGGCTATTTGTACGAACTGGCCGCCGAGCTGGAAGATACGGATCTGTTAAAGCGTTGCCACAAGCTTCAAAACGCTTACCGAGCGTACACGCAATCTAACAGCCAGTGGTCGAAGGCACCGGAAAGTTGCCTCACCGTAGTAAACCTTTGTATAGACCTATGCGAGCGTAGCTTGAAGGCGTTCGTAGAAGGTAAAAGTGACGGAACTCGTTTGGTGCCGTTGCGGGCACAACTTGGCTCAGCCCGGCTAACTGGACAGGCATGTTTGCGTTCGGCCAACAGTGAAGCATGGCCGGCGTGTGCTCAACCGTTGCAAACGCTCCAGGAATTGGTTGACAAGCTGACGACCGAATTGAAGCAAGGCATGATTTCATAAAGGAAAAGTGCAAGATTACTTTACCTTACGGTTTTAATTTTCCGCCTTTCAAAAGGACTTTATTTAATGTAAGTTTAGATTGGTAGTAATCAGCACGCGCACGGTCTGATCGAACGATCCACACACGGCCAAACCCTGTCGATCCGGGCTCCAGTCAAACGTGTGCACAGGTTGGGTGGAAAGCGTTGTTGCGTGGAGCAATTCCAGCGATCCAGCTACACCTTGTTCTTGTCCATCGGATAATGTTTTGGTTCGTTTCTCAGGATAGTGGCTAAGATGGGTAAACAAATAAAAATGAGCGAACATCATTATGAGCTATGCATGGTCTACTTACTAAAGCCATATGCGAACGTTTCCCGATCCACCGCCGGTAATAAAAATGTCCCTGTTCTGTGGCAGATGCTTCACAGTCCAAACGGTCGACTTCGCCCCGCTGATAACACCATTCGTACCGAGCGATTGACCAACAGTTTTTTCTCTCACCCAAGCAAATCCTTTCTCCGAATGTTGAGTACGCATATCGTACACAAACAAACCACCTTCCAGCGTACTCACAGCCAACTTGTTCATGCGTATATCCTTCCGGTCGAACTCAACCGAACAGATACCATTCTTCACGTTCGTTTCCCAGCGCAGTTTCAAGTTCCGCAAATCGACCAGCTTCAGATCACCGTTGTCGTACCCGGAGCAAACTATTCGTTCCACCGGATTATACGAATCGCCGAATCCAACCGCCCAACAGTCGCGCCGTTCATTCATATTCTTACTCGCTGGACAGATGTTTGCGACCGGATCGTTCGGCTGACGAGGATCCCAAACCTTAACCGTACCATCACGCCCGCCGGTGACGATTTCTGGTGCACCACAGTTCACCGTCGAACCTCCGATCGCATCGAGCGTATTGATGATTCCTTCGTGTGCAGTCACCTCATACACGGGTGTATCGTGTCGGTCCAGATCGTAAATCGAAAGCTTGCCGGCAAAATCACCCAGCGCCAAATGCTCGGCACGAAGTTTGGACGCACCGAACGAGCAACATTTAATCGATTTCTCCTTTTCCGTCTCCCTGACTAGATCGAGCGAACCACGATTCAGCTCGTAAATTTGCACCGTTCCCGTGCCTTTAGGTTTCGAACCCACGACCACGAATTTTGCTGTACAGGGAATCCACTTGACGTCGTACACCGAGTAGTTGAGCGATTTTTCAATGTGCGATATCATCTGAACGGAATCCATGGTTGCGATGGTACGGCGCTGCTCATGCTAGCTGAACGTGAAATGATGAACGATCTAGAACGAATGCAAAATGTAGGCGTTTTGTTCGTGAAAGTACAAAGCGCAGCTACTAGTAACCGGCGTTGCTAGGATTTGTAAATAAACACACGTTTGAACTTGGTGATGCACAATGATGCACAGTGAGCGTTTGCCTGGTCACCAACAGAGATCTTTGCAAGCGGCGTATACACGACTCAAACCTGTGAATAATATATTTTTCACTTTACGATTGATTGTCAACGATCACGAATAGTCACAAGATTGTAAAAATTTTATTTGGAATTATTAAAATTGGTGATGAACGAGTAATTTTGATCCCCAATAAATGGCGAGAATTATCCCTTGGGTCTCGGTGCTATGTCGCAGAAAGATTCGTATTCGTGTAAGCACAGCTTTCGATTTTATGTACATGCCAGCTGAATACAGTCAGCCGTCGTTCTATACACATGCACACATTCTTGTTCCGTCAGTTGGTTGGAAAGGACATACCGCGCAGCAAAGCTGTTCTTCTCGTGTTTCAAAGTACAGGTTTCCGTGTGAATATCCCCGTGAGTGAATTTCTAGTGCCCGCCAGAAAGTAAACGTGTTCGGAAACGGATATCATCAAATCATCGCACGAAAATCGAACGTTTTCTGCGAACAACGCGGTGCGTGCTCTGTTGTACTCACCCCGGTGTCATACACTCACACCTATAACCGCCGTTTAACAAACATTTGTTCTCGCAAAAGGACGAGCTGCTAAGGCCAGTAATTAAGTGGTGTTGTGTGCGGTTATCAAGTTCCGGTCGTCGCGCGAGTTTGGATACCGGAATTAGTTCATGGTTAGTTGCATATCAAAAATTGATAGTGTTATATGTCCTGTGTTTCCTGCAAAGGATCCAGTCTAACTGTTGTTCCTGTGTAGGATCGTTTATTTCATAATGCTGTGAAAACAGGATGCTTCACCATCCGAACAAGAGTCGTTTTCTACCAACATCTTCATTTTTCTTCACCAACCACAGTTATTTGCTTCACGTTGAAAATTCCTTATTTTTAGAATTGCTTCTCACAAGCACTCGGTGTGGGGAAATGATGGTGAAATGCGGCTTTGTAGGAATACTCTTACTTTACCCGGATTTGTATTCGTGGTGTATTCTGTGAGAAGCGAAAGTGTTGCTGTTGGGTTGTTAGGGCCCGGCCCATTGTCAAGTGTCCAAGTCTCATTCTACGGCGCGGTGGCAACAAATTGTACTAACGAAGTTCTTCTGGAGGAGGAATCAGCTGCAATGTGCATATAATTTGTAACCATAACCTCGCTTTTCTTCTAGCACAGCATACTTTGATTGAAGACGAATGTAGAGAAGAAATGAAAAAGGATATCTTCATGGCGTTATGTGCAACGATTGCAACGTTATGTGCCAAATTGTCGGCAAAAGTTTGCCTTCAGTCCGTTGATATCAAGTTTCCTACTCCAACCATACCGATTTTCGTAGTGCTATGTAGTGCTGTGTGTAATAATATCGTAAGTTTATCATTACATAATCTGCACACGAGTGGCGCATACGTTTTTTCCGGTGTAGAAAATTTTGTGGAAGTTCTCATGATGGCAAGATGGGTGGAAAGTGGTAACATAGTCTCTATTTGCATTACAGCAAATCATTGCATTACATGAAGCATTCCAACTGCCCGAAGTCCCGCAACTTTTCATCTTCCATCAGTTGAGTTTTCTTCCAGTCACGAGACCAATTTTCCGCTTCGCTATCGGTAGTGCGTGCGTATTGGCGAGTGTTTTTGTGTTCGTGCTCCTGTGACGTCTGTGGATTGTTGTTGTTTTTTTTTGTTGCCAAATGAATCGATATTTCCTTACTTATTTCGCGAGTTGAAGCAGAGAAATGTCTACTGCTACCATGCTTCTTTTTGTCCGCGAGACAATCGCGAACAAGTCGCGGAAGGGCAAATGGAAAGTTGTTTCGCGGACGTATGCGTGCTTCAGCTGGCAGTTTTCCTCCCAACCCCAGGGATTGTGCCCTTGAAGAGCCTCCCGCGAAGGCAAACCGATCGATAATTAGGATAGGAAGGGCAATGCTATGCGTATGCGGTATGTTGCGGGTGAGAGTTGAAGGGTTTATTGGTTTTTGTGCGTGTGTAAGTGCATCCGCCAAACGTACACAAAAAAGGGCATTTTGGTAAAGGGAAACGCCAGCCAACTTTGTCACAGAAGAGAGATACGACAAACGAATCCCAAAGTTATGGAATGTTCCTGAAGGTTTTATAACGCATGGGAAAGTGGAACGACGATTGTCCACAGAACTGTGAGTATTTGGTGCACTTCGGGAAATGTTAAGTAGTAAGTTAAACAAGTTTATGGAAATATGACTGATACAGTAATTGTTTGTATTTAGCAGAAAAGTATGCTTTTCATGTGTTCTTTTCTTCTCTCTCTGACGTTGTCTGACACTAATATGTGAGAGAGTAGCTGTTTGGTTTAGGTTATGAAATTTATTACATCCACATGCTCCGTAAACGATTGCAATGCTTACTATGTTACTGCTCACGTTGCTCTAACTCCCGTGGCAAAATGTAATAAAGCGAAGGTCACGGAAGGATACATAAAAAATCTTCTCTTTTGCTGATAAATCAGCTGTTGAATTGTATTTGCAGGAGATTGTTGTAAGTTTGCTTCTTTTCCACCAAACAAGTTCATGTCAGGATTGGAGACCGAAGTCCTAAGGGGATTTGCTGATGTGTAGGAAACGTAATGTATATACGATAAGACTTCCGTGTGAATGATAAGATAGAAATAATTAAATGGCTGAAATACATGTTGGATTTGTGTGTACATTCGTTCTTCCCTGGGGGGTCTTCTCTTCGTTATTGTCGCTAAAGAAAGCGATTTGCTTTAATTGATAGATTACTCGAGACATTCACACATATTAACAAGGATTTGGAACAATATTACTTGAGATACTGCCCTAGGGTTGTCTTATTTGACGAAGATTGCTATTGATCTTAACAACCGAGCGCATGGTCCTTCTGATTATCTGATTCTAGTAACACATATTCAATACGAGTGACTGTTAAATATGTTCGATATTTGACTTTCTCGTCCAACTTATTGAATTTCCACTTTCCGAGTGCTTATGCTATTTTTTTTTTCTTCGTCCTCATCGAATAATGCGACTGTAGCATCACTTAGACTACCTATTGTTACGTGTTCAATTCTTAGTTTTAAAATAATTGTAGGTACTTCGAGTAATTATTATGTGGAGCCATGCACTAGACATAAACATCAAAATGTAGCCTTATTTTAGAAACCCTAAGGAAGGCAACCTAAGAATGAAGAAACAAAAGACAAAATAAGCAATAGAGTATTCAGTGGCTTACACACGCAGACTCAGCTCCGCAGGCATACTTTACGATCGCCGCCAAGATGCAATAAATCTTTTAACCACCCATAATCTTCATCTATCCCTACCAACTGTCCGATTGTTGACCCCGACGAGCAGGTTCTGTAAAGGGGGAGGAGAGCATATTTTGCATGCGAAAAGCAATAAACAAAATTACGAGCAAAAAATGGTATATTCCTTTCAAATCAAAGTGCAAAAGACATAGACAAGATCTTGGTTGAAACGTTTTTTTTTATGTTTTTTTATTGCTATGCCCATGGCTGTGGACAAGTTCCTAAGCTTTTGGTTGTATAAAGCATGACCGAGAACTAACCTTGACCTGAGGCCGGTGAGTGGCTGCAGGACAATAGTTGGCCAATCGATGTCATCCTTGAGGGCAGCATCTTGATCAGAGTTTGCGTGCACGTTGCAAAAACGTGAACGGAATCAAGATTCAGTCGTACCTTCTGGGCAAACATCTATGTTTACACTAGAACTTCCTGGTGTTTCAAACATTTCTTTAAATGATTAGTTTTTTCACAATTTTGAAGCGCTGAATTATGTTTTAATCTTGAATCGCAGTTCTTACTATAGAAAATACATTTAGGTCATGCATCAACTTTACTTTTTGTGATGCGATCGATTGGCAAAGGGCCAATAATGAAAGTGTGCAAACGAAATCATGTGCCAATCCAGAGGTTAACGAACTTCAGAAGCCAAACAGTGTTGTATTTGTTGCGTCGGTTACAGAGATTTCAAGTCTCGTCTGAGTCTGGGTGCGATATAAATTATTCAAGCATCGTCTACACCGACCAAAACGGTGCGCAATTTATTGATCCAACGAGCAGCCAGGTGGTATTAGGTTGAATGTTTAGCTAAATTCATGTTGGCATGAAATCTTGGAATGTCTGGAACGCTTTTCGATCTTGCTGTTGTTTTACCAACTCAAAGTAACGGTTGTATCGCGGGGAAGCGTTTCAATGTCAAATCAATTACCCAAACGCAGTCGCAACCAGCACGGAATGGGGATAGAATTGATAATTTTATTGCCTGTATACCGACACGAAAAGAAAATTGGCCAAAATTTAGACAGTCGCGATAAAATTTATGACTACTCTTAATTGGACGAAGATATGCAGTATTCTAGACTGTATTCTAGACATCCCTTGGTTTGGCAAGTGAAAGTCATCTTTTTTTAGTAATAAAGTTAATTAATGACCGTTTTGTTCTCTTTGTAGGCTGATCCAGCTAGTCGCTTGACGAATTGCGACTCACAAAATTTCCTACCGTAAATGGAGAAATACTCATGACTTAATTCCACTTCCCCACCTTGAGAATCTACGCAGTTTGAGGAATCACATGGTGGCGGCACACTATTGACGATAATACCCAATGCACTCTCGATGTCATTTTATTCCGGGCGCTTCCGAACGCAAAATTGCATCAGTTTGTGCAAATAATAGACGTACCAACAAATCTCTACGCCATTTAGATATCATCCCGTCGATTCAACGTTCCCGCTATACGTCGCTAGTGTGTGATTGAGCTGTACGCGGGTTCAATTTACCATCCGTGTGACGGCCAAGGCGAGAAACGACACAATTTGCGATGCAGCTACACATTCCTCACTACAAGGAAGGGCAGCAGTTGGGGGTTGATTAAACCCGACTCCATCAAGCGTGACGGTTCTGGATGCGCAATTGGAGATAAAAACAAGTTACATCATTTAGAAATAACTTATATTGACAGTAGGATATGCGAGTGAACGTACTAAAACTCAAGTTCAGCTAACTCTAGCGAACTATCAAACATAGATCAGTTTTTTTCCGAATATTTTCACATGGCTATGAAATAGCTCGTTTGGGGTATGTTGATTGTTTTTGGAGCTAGGAATTGACAGACATATGCGAAATTTATCACTACATACCTGACCTAGTTGAAAGGTGATAATATTTTAGGAGCCCGATCGCTAGGCGATTGATAATTATTTTTACTCTAGAAAGTGTTTCTTGTATTTCGCACCTGCCCTTTATTTACGAAGATGCGCAGAACCATAGACTAATGAGGGGGAAATGAAAATTAATGTATGCAGAATAGCTTTTCGTTTCCCTTGCACTTCAATGCTACACTCGTGACGAAGTGACAAACGCATCAGTGGAAACCGTTTTGCAGCAGTGTTTCATGTCACTAATGCAAATGTCGTTCGTACAGCGAGTGAACTGGTCGAACCGGCTTCTTTGCCGGCCGGCACTTTTCACTCCGTTCGCACCATTGAGCGTGCCAGAAATGAAGCTTGTCTAGACGTGGATGAACTGTTGGTGACTACCGATTGCAGTGGCCTTCTGCACTACTGACGTGGTCGTGGTTACTGTTACGCGTGTACATTGCTTAAAATAGAGAACTTAAATCATCACCTTTTTTTTGTAGTTGGGAGTGTGGACATCTGTGGGAGATGCGGTCTCACCGCAGGTGTTTGGACCGGTTTTTCTTGAGATGATTTAAGTGGCGTATAAGTTCTAGTCGATCGCCATTTGAACAACTTCATTCTGAGTTTCTAGATTGCTCGAAAGTTCAATGGCTTTGCATAGGACGTTCTTGATCAGTAGTTACCCATGTGCCAAGGTTGATGGAAATTGGAGTTCCGAGTTCTTTTACATTGGTATTTACATTGCCCTTGCAGTTGCAAGTTGGACACGAGTCTCCCAATCAAAGTGTCTCATAAAGTTCAGCAGAAATTAAGTGCAAATAAGAAATCGATCGCCAATGTGTTCTGCGCGTCCAATCGCCTGGGCGAGCACGTCAACCTCGGGTGAAGTCTCGTGCTTTGCACGATCGCATGGCGCACCCCGTCTGTACGTTCGACCGACTGACCGACCGGCACGAAGCGTGCTGCTCAGCGGCTGCTGCCGCTATCATGACCCTGCAGTAAGCAAACCGGTCCACAACGTTCTCTCGTTCTCTCGGGTAACTTATCGGCGCCACCGACGGATCGGAGCGACCGCGATAATAGAATTCCCAGCTCTCGCGTGTAAACCGCTGGGAGTTGCTCGAGATGCAGCACGCACTCGACTTTATTGTTCACTGGCAACGCTCGAACTTGACGGTTGTGTTCGCTCTTCTGCCACGGTTCGCGAGTGCACACGTGTGATTCTATACGGCCTACGGTTTATTCTTCTGCTTTTTTTTGTTCTACAAGAGCCAAAGGTTTAGTGTTTTGGTGATTCCCCGTTTGTCTCTTTTGCAACGTAAGTGTGAACGGCTGTGTGTGTGGGGAACAGAAATTGGATCATGTCCGGTGTGTGGTGAAATTGTAGTCTGAAAACCTCCCCCCATCGTAAGCACTTCCTGCGTCACATCACACATCCCTTTCACATTGCAGAATCATTCTCCAAGACCTACGCTAAATGAAAGACCTTCGGAAGTGATCTTCCCAGTAAAATGGGGAAACGAGAATTGGGAGCACATGTGAGCGTTTGGTTTCGCGGACGGAAATAGATTTTGTTACCCCGAGAGGTGAATTATTCGAACTGAACCTACGAACGATACTGAGTTAAGTCGTCACGAGACTCTGCGTTCGAAGGAAGGGTGTTGCGTGCAGCAAAGTACACGCCTATACGCAATGAGAACCCATTGCAAACGTTGGTTCAGCTTGCCTGCAATAGATCCTCTCGCGCAGAGTAGTTTGGTTGACGCTGAGGCCGTGTTGTAGTACTTTTTGTTCCAGTGTGTAATATGTATCGCACGGTTTTGTGCTTTTTTTACGGAGTGAATTGTGCCGATGGTTGACGAATGCACCGCAATGTCGGAACCGGCCGGCTTTTGGTTCGGATGCCCTGGACTTTGGACCTATATGCAGTCGTACGAATAACACATACAGCGCGAACAGATACGTTGTCAATATTTTAAAGATCCTCAAGGGCGAGTAACAATACCTAGTCGATTGTAATCGCACGAGCTTTGAGCAACTCTGTGATTTCTGTTCGAATTCGCGTGAGTAACGGCGGGACACATCAGCACGAGATGTTGTCGCGTTACTTTCTTATCAAAAAGGTTTCCCACATTTGGTTCCTTGGGGTAATTGATTTCGGGGATGTGTGTATGAGTGGGTCAGGGTTGAAATTGTGGTGCACATACAATTCCGATGCGTGGAAGAAAAAAAACCAAACCATCAGCAGAACGTGCTGGAGCGAAAGTGTGTGTGTGTTTATTAATCGCATTTTCCCCTAGTTAGGGGGACTAATGCTTGGGTGGCAGAAGGCAACACGAAACATGATATCATTGCGATAAATTTTATACTTTTATTACGCCATTTGTTAGCCTTCATGCACCGCCCTGTCGTAGCAGTGCAAGGAGGGGTCGGTTGTCGGATTGTGCAGTGGAAGCGGATGTTTAAAATATGTTTGGAATTTTCCATTACAGTTGAGAGGTGATATATCAAAACGCGGTTTGTTCGGTAGATATATACTGCATTGTGATAATATATTATGCCTGTGGAAGTGAAGATGATCGAGAATTTGCAATTTGGATTACATCGGGTGATAGAGAGATTATTGTATCATCAATAGATAAATAATCAAAATATGATGTTATTTTAGGACATGGGACCTAACGTTGCTAAAGTAACATTACTTAGCAACACGCTAGAGTCATCCCGTTAGTTGAGTTGAGTTGATTCCATTTTCTAACGGCATACGGCGGGTGCAGTTATGCAGTTTTCCAAGCGTGTCGCCACGTATCGTATGGCGTTTTGTTTATTGCGTTCGTATGTGGCCCGCTAATGGTCAACGCGTGCAAGCGATATAGTAGTGTTTGCTTAGCTGCCGTAGTAGAAATGTAAATAATTGCCAACTATTTAGACTTTCTTCTTTTGCCGTCGTTTGCGATGGTTTGTGTTAGGGTGCAGGTTTAAGTGCTGTTTAAATAAGTCCCCGGAAGAAGTAGCCACTCTGTAGCACACTGTCTTATAACGATAAGAAAATAAAATTTCTATATAAAGAGAAGGTTACATCATGCAAGAAAGACAAAACTAATATAATTTATTTTAAACACCATTAAAGCACCTTCTATCCTACTTTGTAATTTTTTTTATCATAAAGCAATGGTTTGGTCAACATCACATACAGAATCCAGTATGTTTATAGTATTCATTTCAATCGGCTTTTGCTACCGCGTCCCGTTTATCAGCTGTGTTTCGTAAATTGATTGGCACGGTCAAGTTCCGCCTTCGCTCGCTACTAGCCCTTTGTGAGTAAACCTAAAGTATTGACCAACGAGGACTGAACCTGAAGTTGCACGAGAAGAGCGCCATTCGGATCCTTATCGGCACGTGCTTCTTCCAATGCCAATGATGGCGCTGTTACGGCTGACCCGTGAAAGAAGGGAATAATTACGCTCGGTGCCGATGATAACCTCTCCCCACAAGTACCCACTCGAACACACCGGATCTCAACGGTCGCCCGGAGAGCAGCACGATGAAATCTGGGGCAAAGTACCTTTTTCCTCGTACGTTTAGCGCACTTGGCCACTTAATCGGATCAACTGCGACTGCTGAGGTGCCAGTGACAGTTAACGCTCTGAACCGTTGGTCAACCGTAGCTAATGATCCTGCTAATTAGCCATTAATTTCACTTACGAGCAGCGCCAATATTTTTTCTGGTGATTAATTTGAGCCTTTTTTAATCGCTGAAAAATGCTTATAAGTGTGTGGTGTCAAGTAAATTGAGACCCAGAGCACGCGCGGGAAGTGTGCATCCCAGAGTTCCAGGAATCACATCATGCATAAACTGATGAGACTGTCTGAGATATTGGAGTAAGGTTAAATTTGAGGTTTTAATGAGCATTTTTGCCTTCTGTTTTTTTTTCAGCATACAACGCGTTAATCTCGGCCTCTTATCATCCTATTCAACATCTTCCGTCTTCCGTGAGTTACTGCAGCAGTATAGTCTCATAGTAGCACCGTTACTGTGCTTGAACATACTTTACGTTTCTGATAGAGACTTCGTAGTGTGCTAGAAGCTCAGTAAATCAAGTGTAACATATTGTACCTAGTACATAAAATTGTTGAGCTGTCAGTGTCGTGGCCTGTATGTGAGAGGAGTAACTAAGGATATCTTACGAAACAAACATTAAGAACATTCAAACAATTAGTGCCAGTGGCGTTTATTGATATTATAAGTGCATTGAAAACTGTAGTGCGTTATATTGTGCGATTCTAGTGTGTTAGTGAATAAAATATCGATCAGAAAAGAGCTTCAACACACGTTCCGCAGGAGCTACCGTACATACTTCATCTAACTTGCCGTTTAGAATGGCCCCACCCAACAATGAGTGTACGTATGAAGTAATCAACAATGTCGCCGCTTCGGAGGAGGTGGCCCAACGATCTACCGAAAACGACGAGCTGCCCAAGATGCAGATGGCATGGGAGACTCCGGCCGCTCAAGGGCTTTACGATCCACAGAATGAGCACGAAGCGTGTGGCGTTGGTTTCATCGTGTCGATCGAAGGAAAACCGAACCATAAGGTGGGTGAGCTAACAGTGATCAACCTTTTCGAGCTGCGAGCTACCAATCTTAACCTTCGCCTTCGTTTATTTTTCAGATTTTACGCGATGCTCAAACCCTTGCCATACGCATGAACCATCGAGGTGCGTGCGCCTGTGATAACGATACCGGCGACGGTGCAGGTGTTTGCACCTCGATTCCGCATCAGCTGTATGCCAAGGAGCTGTAAGTATTTTTGTTAATTGACGGCGCCACACGCGCGCACTGTACCTCCGTTCTTGACATGCAGTGCCGCCAACGGTAGCGCTAGTGTCTTCGTATCGACATCCGACGCGGCTTATTGCGTTGTTTGTGGTTGCACTCTGTTAAATTCCTGAGTGATCCCAGCCAGGGTTACACAAGTTTGATGCGGAATTTATTTGCCGCTTGCGCAATGACCCGGTCACGTTCCATCCGTACCGGTTTGAGCGGGATTTTAGAACGCGAGGCCACTTTAGGGAGGAATTTTTATTACCCTTGTGTGAAGTTTTTATAAAGCTCAACATGGCATTTTGTCCTCGCTGGGGGGAATTGAAGTTTGCTTTGGGGTGGGAATTTAAAACAGAAAACACTTTGTGCAGAATGTATCTTGTCTGCTCGCAAAGGGTGTGATTGTCCTTGGGCAGGATAATTAAATCATTACATGGTGCGTTAATTAAGTTCATTAACAACTCTGAATGTTTCTTGGACAGTGGCCTAGTGTATTCTTACTCCAATTACAACGGTTTCTTGTAGACGGAGTACATTAATGGAAGAGGTGTATGTGACCGGTTTTTGCTTTGTGTTACGATGGTATAATGTGAGTTGTGAATCACTTCGTAATATGTGCAAAAACAGGAGCTTCACATCCAAACAAGACCTGTTCTGTTTGTCTGTTGTTATAGTAACTTTGAAAAAGAAGAACTTGATCTTGATGATGTACACAAAAGTAATATTGATTTATAGGTGCTATAACTATGCAAATTGCAAACAACTTTTTACTAAAATAGGATGGATACGAATTAATGATCTATAATTTATTCCTTATTGGTGACAACTCCACCACAACCGTCTTTTTACAATGGCCGACAGTCCTAGCTGACGGTGATCACCCGATAGTGAAGCCGCATTCAACTAATTCGATGCCGTTCGCCTTCTAATGACATTGCGCCGAGTATTTAGTAGCAAAACCACCATCAACTTTGTGATGCAATTAATTTTATCCATGATTCGCATTTAATCAATGGTGTTTGCCCTCACACTCTTTTCATCTCATTTGGGGCTGCGTACAGCATCCTCTCTATTTCCCCCATTCGCTTCACGCTGCTACATGGCCGTCGGTCATTCGATAGCATTTAATTCGATTAAATGTTAATATGACACCGGCATTATTGTAGACCCTTGGCACATATCGAAGGTTCCCAATAATTCAGTTTTGCTGATTATGATCGCACGTGGTCTATCTAGTGATATGGTTGGGCGTGTTATATGTGGTTTGTTTTTTTGTCGCTCTTCTGTATCCTGAAGGCCTATACACCTCGAAGCAGACAAGTGACGCATGTTCCCTTTTCATCCGTGGGATTGAAGCGAATTTTGTGTATTTTCTTGTTTGTGCGACATTGATGGATATTGCAAAGAATGCGCTATTCTGTTTGCTTCCGGTTGAAGGTTACAAACTGTCCGAACTTGAACTAATGTGGAATGGTGATCAGTAACATTTTTATTTTTAACAATGTACTCAAACTCGCCGAAACTGAAATTTTTGTTGATATGCTGTACTTCGATAGGTCTTTCTTTTCTCTAATCACCATGGACCTTATTTAATTTTATTTTCCTTTGCCCACTCGTTTTTGTATGCTCATGCTCGGTGGGTAGATAAATAATGTCGCTAAATTGAAATCGTTCGCATCGAGCCAGGGTTCAAGGATTTTGCTTTCGTAACGACGAAAAACAAAAATCATCTTGTTTACAACAAAAAATCCTATTTTTAAAACGTGCACAAATGGATTTTCACCATTAAAATTGAAAAAATAACACGTGCCGGATAGGGGTAATTTATTTTCTCATTAGAATGAACGTGATTTTACCAAGGGATGATAGAATGTTAAAATAAAATGAATAAAGCGTTGCATAATATATGTTTCGATTCTTAGACCGACACTTAGACTTTGATTTCCATTGCATTATATTCGAGGCATTTAGTTTCGACGTTGACATTCATCTCAGTCATAATTAGACTGGACAGTCAGACAAATGATAAGCTTCCCACTTTGTGGAGTTTGACAGATTGTACCTAATAAGAGTGTCTTCTTCTACAGCCCGATGTCGGTACCATTCAAATGGCCAAACAAAAACGCGAAAATGATTGATTGATAAGAAACGAGATAGATTTGTCTCGGTTTGGACAAGCTTCTGTTTGTTGTTTTGCTTACATGTTTGTCTACAGAGCAAACCGTCCAGACGGTGGAAAACAGCCTAATAGAAATGGGCACGAGATTCGTATCTCACATTAAATCTATCAGGATGGAAATATTAACTTATTGGAAGCAATATTGCATCATTCGGCACAGAACACCCAAACGTCTATCAGTAAACAGTTAAGTTCGCAATAGACATTAGACATTAGGAACATTAGGCTAGAAGTTTCTCTTTTCTTCTCCACCATCCACCATTTATTTAATTCGTGATCTTTCTATAATAGATCACCGCCAACATGGAACCCACTTGTTTCGGCCAAATCTTGCCATTAATTAGATCGAAATGTTTTTAATTGCACTTTGCTCCCCCTTGTAGAGCACGTGCCAAGATGCCCATGTCTGCACATTTGGCAGCGAACAGTCGGAAATAGAAGCTTAAGCCAACAGGCGATCGGTGGTTTTTCTCTCTATTTCTCACAACAGTGCGCTGTTGCTGTTTGGAAGGCAAATCAACGAATAATACTGAAATCAGCAGATGTTCAAGCTTCTAAGATGGTGTATTAAATGTGCCTTAGACAAAAAACACAACAACCACACAGTGGTCGTGTGGTACACGTTTCTGCAGACACAAGACGATCACGTTCAGCTGACGCCGCCGCACGGTTGAAGACTAAATATTTTTAACTATAATTACTTTTTCCCCCCGCGGCAAGTGTTCGGAACCATGCTACACTATAGATGCTGGTTGAAGGAGAGAAGAAAAGTGGGACATGGGATCCTAATGTCTAAGGGTGGGTGTTGTGTGTTTTCAACGCTACCGCTTCAACGCTGTTTTGCTACCGTGTGGAATTATTTTTCATCATTCCTAGCGGATTTCATATGTTATGTTGTTATTTTCAACTTTTGCATGGTGTGTTTTGAACAAATAATTACTACCCCATTGCACGATCGCCCTCCACCATGTTCTAAATAACATTGTATTGAGGGTGTGTTTGTGTATTATTTATTTAACTTTTCACACGATTATGTTTCACGCGATTTCACGCGCCTCACACTAGTTTTAATTACATTTAGTGGTTCTTTTTGAAGATTCGATGTATTCGAAGTTCTAACGTCTCCTCTTACTCTGTTCGAAAATATTTCCAAAGTAATGTGAATATTACTTTGGATTAAGATTCTAGTAGATTCAGATTCTAGTAGTTTATGTTTAGGTATCTTGTAAGGAAGGAAGGCTTATTTGTTCCTTGGATGAACTTTATGTTTGTCAAAATTTGCTAAACACATAGACTTAATTTTAAAAATGGTAATTAAAACCAGCAAAGCGAAGAACCAAAATGTGCATATTTTAAAGGTTATTTTTACTCCCACTGCTTTCTATCTTTGCCTCAAGTGGTACCACCTCTACGCTTATGATAAAACGTTCCTGCAAAACGCTAAGAACATCACGCTATTAAAATTGTGTGAAATGTATATACAAATAAAACAAAACAAAAAACACACAAAAACGCGTCCCCATAGAGAATGGTGAAGAGTTTGTTCTGGCACACACATTGGACGAAGAAAACACCACCACCTCACGACGAAGACCCACACACCGGTTTTATAAATGCACGAGCATGACGCCGGAGCGCGGCAGAGTACGGCAATCAGAATCACGCACGTAGCGCGTGATCGCGCATTTGCGTCTTCCCGATGTCGCAGTTTTTTTTATTGTTATTACCCGGTGTGTCGCTCAAAACCGAATCTCTATTGCTGCTGCCGGTCGGGCTAATTTCTTATCGTCGTCGGGGCGAAAGATCTCTTGTCTTGGGACCATATGAATGAAAGGAATGAAAGTGTATCAAGAATGCAAATGACGATAGCTTGAGTTTATTTTTTGTTTGTTTTTTTTTTTATGTCTGATGGAGCACAATTTAAAAGGTGCATAAAGATACAACAACAAAAAATATATGACTAAATTGTGTAATGCCGAATCAACATTGCACGAGCCATTCAACTTTGCCGGTGGATGTGCTTGAAGCAATCCAACAAAATGTCGACAAAGTATAACTCGTTCGCATACTCAAAACAACTTTGTTTGTCTCAAGAAGAGTCTTCATGATTTTTTCGTTAATGTTTTTTTTAGCACTTCTACGTACGTTCGTCCATCGTCAAGGATGTCATCGTTGATGACGGTGGCGTATCTTCTGTCACAAGATTTAATTTTTGGAACAACGAATCGAACAACAAACTCTTTCGCCATATTGCAACATACAAAGAAAAATATACAACAAAGTGTGGGATGCTGACGACATTATGGGGGTCGTTAGTCTTGTTTTTCAATTGCACTTTGGTTCGCATTAGTCGGTACAACATTTATATAATACCCGGCACAGTAATAATACCAACACACATTGTGCATATTACACAGTGGACCTGATATAAATCACTTCAACTTTTACTGGTATTGTGTAAATAATGAGTTCTGTGCCATGCATTTAGCGAAGGTTTAAAATAGCAGGCTATTTGTTTACCAAAGACATTCTATCGACTCGGCATGCATAATTGTATGACGCACGCAACTTCACAACCGATCGTTAATTGGCAACATATCTCGTGCTGGTCGAGAATTCGCTCCAGACGCTCTGTTACATTATCCCAAGGTGCCAATTGCTTGAAACAACGCGCTTCTCCGTCAGTCATCCATTAGCGTACTCGATATCCAACAAGAGACGTATTACGGCCTCGTTTATTTTGGCGGATTGGTATGCGCATACGTGAGTTTTCATTATAGTTTTCTCCATCAAAGGTACTTGGTACCGCCGATCGGCCATACCCACATACACATACTTCATGGGATAGGAAGGACAAGGTCATTTCAATGTCGTAGCGAAGGCAATCTACGTGTGTCGTACAGTGCGAGTCTACGGTACCGACAGATAATGGTGATAATGATCACTGCACTCGATAACGAAACGATCACGAGAGAATGAATCAATTCCTGTACGCTACTTGCTTGTGATCTTTGTCCTTAGTGTGCTGTTTGTTGGCTTGAGTTCCAACACTAAGATCCGCTCTGGCGAAAGCTTTCGAGGCAGCAAAGATGTATGTCAAATGATTCATACTCCAAACTCCAATCAAGAGGTGAAGAATGGAACATCAAATCTCCCCAGATTCCAGGACCTTATTTCAAGAGATTTCAAGTTCACGTGTCAATGTCGTGCAAGAAAGTAGACACGGGGGGAATTGCTTGGTCAAAAAGAGTATAACAAAAAAGCATCCAGCGCAGCAGTGTCGTAAGCGACGATTATGATAAGAGAACGGATGGGGGAATGAGCTGAATGAAATTCCGCTTGTCTTTAACCGCCTAGATCCGGTGCTGTATGACCCGCTCTGTTCCATAGAAGCGATTTTATTGTTGGCTAATTATTTTGATAAATTTCAACACATCCTCACAGGCGATGCGTGTAAGATTACCAGTATCAGCTGAATTTCGGTCCGAGATCGTCTCAGTTGATTCATAGAAAAAAGGGGTTCAGAATTCCGGTGGTTGCTGGCTGTTAGTGAATTGTGTCACACTTGCAGAACGTTATTGCCAAGCATGACTGGAACGTAAATGAAGAAGTTTTCGGTTGTCCGAAACGTTCGTCGTCTTTCAAGTTGAAATCTTCTGCTATAAAATATGTAAATTTTTTTCAGCATGGTATCCTGTACACTTTTACAACCTGTTCTAATGATGGGTAAAATTCATCTCCTTCTAGAGGTAGATTAATCCAAAATGTCGAAATCTACTCCACACTTACTAGAATCCCACGGATTTTTTTTTACCGCGCACCACGGATTTCAAAACTCCAGATTCTACTTCAGATTTGGCTCCGGATTCTATTGCGGTGTGGTCCGAAACACTGAGTTCCAGCTCACGAACTATCTCGGGTTCTGAATTAAATCTCGGAGTAGTCAAGATTGCTGTAATTGACTCGAGCGTAGTCTCGAACTTCAAACTTTGTGTTCGATCCCGGAATTGTCGAGAGGTAACTTCGGTATTGTGCCGGTACTTTATTCGACTTCTTAGCAGTCAGGAATACTAGTTTCGTCTTGGACTCCGACTTTTATTCGCCTTCGGAGTGGTCCGGAGCACCGGATTCGTCTTCCATAGTCAATCTCCAGATCACACAATAACTTCACAGTACCATGATATTTTACGTGTAACCAAAAAGATAAAGTTTAGGAACATTTTTAATGGTATCCCATCAACGAATATAAGATGCTTACATTAATATGTAATGGAAGGTTCTGTGTATTCTAGTGCATTTAACTTAATTTAATGAACATCTTAAACGTGTGAAGTATATGATACAGCTCTACATTACTGAACAACCATTTGAACTACGAGAAAGAGGGTAGTCATTTGCGTCAATTGTTAGGCATTCGTTTAGTCTCTCGTGTTGTGGTTTTGTAAATACAACAGATCAATAACAACTTATACCGCACAGTTGATAACTATGATGCAAGCTAGAGAGAGAGTGCACTCGTTACAGAATGCCTAATCGCCGCAGACAAGTGAATGACGTCAGTGGCGCGCGCGCTGTTTTTGATTGATTTCATTGATTCTTCCTGGTGTGACTGTTATCATAAAGAAAGCTTGAAATTACTTCAATTTGTCTCCATCGCCTTCCAGTAATGAGAAAATTCTAATTCGATCTCGATTTCTCTTTTTTTTGCACAGCGCTTCTCAAGGCATTGAACTTCCCGCTTTTGGCCGTTACGCAACGGGTATCTTCTATCTGGATAAGACTTCGCACGAGGAGGCAGAAAAGGAGTTTAACTCCCTGGCTGAAAGCCTCGGTCTACAGGTGATCTCCTGGCGCAATGTTCCCACAAACCACGAAGCAGTCGGTGCAGTGGCACGCAAAAGTGAACCCTTATCCCGGCAGGTGTTTGTTACCGCCGACGTCGACGAGGAAACCTTTAAGCGACATGTATGTAAAGAGTGTTTCCTATCCTTTGATTGATTGAAACGCAATGTACTAATGGTGTTTTTTTGTCTGCATTTTGCTAGGTATTCATTTTGCGCAAGCGAGCCACGCACGAGCTGCAGCGTCCGGGCCGCCGGTTCTACATTTGCTCACTTTCGCCAAAAACGATCGTCTACAAAGGTCTGTTTACGTCGGACCAGCTGTGGGAGTACTACCTGGATTTGAAAAATCCCGATTTTCTCACCTATCTGGCGCTGGTGCACACGCGCTTCAGCACCAACACTTTTCCATCATGGGAGCGAGCCCATCCGTTGCGTGTGCTGGCACACAATGGAGAAATCAATACGCTCCGCGGTAATGTGAACCTCATGAAGGCGCGTGAAGGTGTAATGAAGAGCGAGCAGTACGGTGACGAGCTGAAGAAGCTCTATCCGGTGGTTGAGCCAAACCTGTCCGATTCCGGTTCATGTGACTGCGTTCTTGAATTTTTGACTCAAGTTGGAAATCGATCGCTTCCGGAAGTAAGTTAACATCAACGCATCGAAGAGAGGATTATCGGTTTACTTGTTTGTTTTCTTCCGTTTACAGGCTGTCATGACGATGGTGCCGGAAGCGTGGCAGAACGATCGTACCATGTCGCAGGAAAAGCGTGACTTCTATCATTGGTCCGCTTGTGTGATGGAACCGTGGGACGGTCCGGCACTGATTTCATTCACCGACGGCCGTTACATCGGTGCCATTCTCGACCGTAACGGGTTACGCCCGTCCCGCTTCTATGTTACCCGCGACAACCTGCTCATCATGGCTTCGGAAGTCGGCGTTTACGACGTAGATCCCAAAGACGTTACGCTAAAGGTAGAACCATTGTGTACTTATGCGGTTTTTCTTTTTGTAGATTCGTTTAAAACATGCTCTCATAAAAACAAATCGAATAAAGCCTCCACCATCATCACCACCACCACCATCTCCACACACACGCCAAACCAATCGTACCATTACCACGTCAAGTGAAGCTTCCCGGAGGAACACCCGATTGATGATGAGAGGGGTCAGACAATTCGCATCAACGGTGGACCGTACATCAACTGACCCGGGATAGTTTAACGCCATCGAAAATCATTTTCTCATCGATTGTTTGTCGGTCCACACCTTCGTTTTCGTGAGCAAATACGAGCGAAGAAACATGCCCAACCAGAATGGCACCGTGACCAAAGAAGTGATAATTGGCCTTCGGAAAAGAGACACATTATGAAATTATGCATCCACACTGGCGTACAAACATTTGGACGCCGTAATACGCTCAAAGCCAATGAATGTCAAAGTATTTTCCAAGAACAGCCCAAAAATGGGAGGGGAAATAATACTGCGAATATGCGTAAATACTTCTGTGTGTGTGGATAGAAAAAAAAGCGGGGTGGATGTATGTGTGGCCGGGCTCGCGCGCTCGTCTCTGTTCCCTGGTGGTACCGGTGGATTCCAAGTCTTCCCAGTCCCGTTTAGTCGTTGGGAATGTCCCGGGACAAGTGAGCGGTAATGCTTCTCACCCGTTAGCTCTTAAGGCATTTTCATTTCTAGTCTTGTATGTTTTTTCTCTTCTTCTTATTATTCAAGTTAACCAAGTTTCGTCCGAGATCGTCACGATCGCGTTTCCTTCCTTCATCATTCGTGTACCGTCTGTTTCGCGCATATAATCGCATACACACACACACGCACAAAACACATACTAGCGCTATAGGAACAAAAAAGTAAAACAAAAAATCATCGTTAAAAAAGCGATTGCGCGCGAGTCCCTAATACGCTCGTCTAAGCCAGCCAATTCATTCGAAACCAAAAACACTAGTGTCAGGATCATCATCATGCAAAAAACCAAAAAGGCAATATTCTGCTTCCGTTTACGTTTCGATATGCAAACTGATGCTTATCCGTTTTCTTATCAAAAAAAGTCAACAAACTGTTCTAATCATACCAATGTTTCCCTATTCTTTTCCCTGTAAAATCGCATCGCATACGACTCTCTCTATCTCCTACTTACTGCCTCAATTCCACGTGCACTATTGGCGCACATCGATGGTCTCCACGGATGGGCGTCTGACGTACAAATGGTTCGGAAATGTAACGCTAAACACACATTTGCCTGGATATCACGTAATTTCACGTAAAATAATTTAATAACCTTTACAATTGCAACACTTTCGAACAAATGATTCCACCACATGTGGTGGTGTCAATGCGGACGAAATGTTGTTGAATGGTCGAATAATCGGATGTGTGTGAATCCTTGTGAATGCGCGTTCATCGTCTAATATACAGAGCCGCCTGAAGCCGGGTCGTATGCTGCTGGTGGACACCGAGCAGAAGGCGCTCATTCAGGACATCGAGCTGAAATCGGAAATTGCCAAGTCTCGCCCGCATAGCGAATGGCTGAAGCAACAGGTAGGCAACCACATGCGATTAATGTTTTCTTACGGGGGTTTGTGTACTTTCAGTGCAGTTCATGAGGTGAAATTATCGAAAAACAATCGATAGATGATGGCTGCAGAAGGCAAAAAGGTTCTATATCGATTGAAACCAGGACGGAATCAGGAGACACCCAAGAAGTTCATAGGGCAATTGCTATTTTTTATTTCATCCTTTAACTCATTCCATTTTTCATTTTGTATCCTGGTGTAGTACTGGAACATTTGCGTCGTAATTAGCATCAACTAACACTGTGTCATTCATTCTAGGCATTTGGGTTATGTTTCGTCGAGAACCTTGTTCAGTCCTACGATTAATGTACATAACCATCTTCAAGAAAACAATTCGGCCAACTTTTACTAATCTGTAAAAAATATTTTCTTTTCTCTTTTTCTCCCTATCTCTCTTTCTCTCTCTCTCGCGCGCTCTCTTCGCTCGCTGTCCATTCGACGATTTACAATTTACTGTTCATCCCTCGAAAAAAAACAAACAATCTGTACTTGCCCACCTTTGTTATCAATCGACTATAATTGGTGATTTATTTATGTATTGAATATTTTGTTTCGTTTGTCTCCTGTTTACATAATGATCCCCTTTTGGTTGTTTTTTTTGTGTACTTAATTTTTAAAACCTTCTCCCCATTGATTCACACGTATAAATTCATGTCTTCGTTAATCATTTCTACGGGATACTTGGTTTGGTTTACGTTAACAATGCCGATCACTTATCGCAACCCTATCAATTTGTAATTTTACTATTGAATGCCAATGCAACAACATTCGAATGCAATTACTCTACACAACTTTAAAAAATTAAACAATCGTCACCTTTTCAACATCATCATGACCACACTGCAGATGGTAAGTGGATTACGAACAATCACAGTAATAGCCCTTCGTGATTATTGAGTGTGCCTCTCTGCGTGCAACTTAATTTCATGCTTTCATGCTTTATAAAATGGGCTTTTTGTTTGCTTTTACATTTTGGTTTTGGATGCTGCCTTATGTTTCCACTCGGGATAAACCGAGATCATTCATCGCTTAAGTATGGTAGAGATTATTAGCTTTGGTAGAGATTATTAGCTAAACGTTTGCTACGTTATTTTTCGCAAATGCCCCACGTTTAAGGTTGATCATGTGGTTTATTACTTCCCAAATTATTCTTAAGTTTTGTACTTGTTAAAAGTTCCGTAGCAATTGTTTGTTTGTGAAACTCATGTTTTAGTCATGTAAGCGCCTAGTTTTATGTGTATACATGTTTGTTCTATTTATTAAACCTTCTGTTTTTAAATACTACCTTTTTCCAGGTTTTCTAATTCCTGCTGTGTTTAGTGTGATGCTTTTGTTGTATTTTATTTTTGTTTCCCAAATTCAGCCCGTTTGTTTAATATTATGCAAATCACTCCTTTCAGATCACGATGGATGAGATTCGGCGCGAATCAACTGTAAAAACGAACGGAACATCCGACACGAACGCCAATGATGACAGTCAGCTGGTTGAAAAGAAGGGAATTCTGGATCCACGTCTGCAGCTGTATGGCTACACAACGGAGACTATCCATATGCTGTTGCTGCCGATGATCAAGAACAAGAAGGAAGCGTTGGGTTCGATGGGTAACGATGCGCCACTTGCCTGCCTGTCGGCGTTCCAACCATTGCCGTACGAATATTTCAAGCAACTATTCGCACAAGTTACTAACCCACCGATCGATCCATTCCGGTAAGTTGACATTGACCACTGTTGCGCTGTCGATAGAATATACAACTATTCCTCGTTGTGAACCTTTTTCAGTGAAAAAATCATCATGTCGCTACAGTGCCCGGTCGGGCCGGAGGCAAACCTACTGGTGGCCTCACCCTCGCAGGTACATCGCATCTGGTTGGATAATCCGATCCTAAGCATACCGGATGCTGAAGTTCTGAAACGGAACCAGCATCGCGGATGGAAAACTAAGGTTCTCGATATTACATTCCCAGCGAACGAGGGTCCACCGGGTTACATAAACGGGTTGCGACGCATCTGCGCTGAGGCGTACACGGCTGCGCAGAACAGTTACCAGGTGTTGGTGCTGTCGGATCGTAACGCGTCTGCTGATCGGGCACCGATCTCGTCCCTGCTCGCCCTCGGTGCGGTCCATCACCATCTCATCGAGACGCGCCAGCGCATGAAGGTGGGCCTGATCGTGGAGACGGCAGAGGCGCGCGAGGTCCACCATATCTGCGTGCTGCTCGGTTACGGTGCCGACGCAATCTGTCCCTATCTGGTGTTCGAGATGGTAGGTGCGCTGCGCGATGAATGTGTGCTAGATCCAGCGCTAACAGATGATGCGATTTATCGTGCGTATGCAACGGCCGTCGAGACCGGTATTCTAAAGGTGATGGCCAAAATGGGTATCTCGACGCTTCAGTCTTACAAAGGTGCGCAGATCTTCGAAGCCGTCGGTATGGGTGCGGATGTGATTGATCTGTGCTTCCGCGGTACGCAGTCGCGCATTGGTGGTGTAACGCTGGAGGTGCTGGCACGCGAAGGTCTCGAGCGGCATGAGCTGGTGCACGGTACGAACCATGCCGACGCGAAGATACTGCGCAATCCCGGCCAGTTCCACTGGCGGGCTGGCGGCGAAGGTCACATCAATGAGCCGGGTGCGATCGCCGCGCTCCAGGAAGCAGCGGTCAATGAGAACAAGGGTGCGTACGCTACCTTCCGCGATACGACCATGCGCAGTGTGCAGCTGTGTACGCTGCGCGGTCAGCTGGAGTTCGCGAAGGGCCGCCCGCGCGTTGAACTCTCGGAAGTCGAACCAGCGAGCGAGATTGTGAAGCGGTTCGCCACGGGTGCGATGAGCTTTGGCAGTATCTCGCTGGAAGCTCACGCCACACTGGCTATCTCGATGAATCGTATCGGGGGCAAGAGCAACACCGGTGAAGGTGGTGAGAATGCTGACCGCTATATGAACCAGGATCCGCAACATAACCGCCGTTCGGCCATCAAGCAGGTCGCATCCGGTCGGTTCGGTGTAACGGCCGCGTATGTTGCCAATGCTGACGATCTGCAGATTAAGATGGCGCAGGGTGCAAAGCCGGGTGAGGGCGGAGAGTTGCCCGGATACAAGGTGTCGCAGGATATTGCCGACACGCGCCATTCGGTGCCGGGCGTGGGTTTGATTTCACCACCACCGCATCACGACATCTACTCGATTGAGGATTTGGCCGAGCTGATCTACGACCTGAAGTGTGCCAATCCCAAGGCCCGCATTAGCGTGAAGCTCGTGTCGGAGGTGGGTGTTGGTGTGGTCGCTTCCGGCGTGGCGAAGGGCAAAGCGGAACATATCGTTATCTCTGGCCATGACGGTGGTACCGGTGCTAGCAGCTGGACCGGTATCAAATCAGCTGGATTACCGTGGGAGTTGGGAATTGCCGAAACACATCAGGTGCTTGTGCTTAATGACCTTCGTTCAAGGTAAGGTAGAAGCATTAGTTGCAGTTGTTCTAGTGGTAAAGTTGGAACCATTCCTGGCGTGGAATGTGGATTTCTGTTCTCTTTCTCAAGTGACACATCCATCATGTCGGAACACGTTACATAGAATTGATTTCGTCTTATAAAAGTGCGAGAAATATGGAAGAACACATCTGCTTGTACATAGTCCATTTTAAATTGAAAGGAATCCAGAAATTGCTCCAACACCAACTTTAGAGCTCTTGTCAACCACCGAACTTGTATTGATAATATTGGACTTATATTCTCTTTTGGTATGTCTTTTGCAGAGTTGTTGTTCAAGCTGATGGACAGTTGCGTACCGGCTTCGATGTCGTTGTGGCAGCACTGCTCGGTGCCGATGAGTTTGGCTTCAGCACTGCACCCTTGATCGTGATGGGATGTACGATGATGCGCAAGTGTCATTTGAACACATGCCCGGTCGGCATTGCGACGCAAGATCCCGTACTACGGGCCAAATTTGCTGGCAAGCCGGAACATGTGATCAATTACTTCTTCATGCTTGCGGAGGAAATTCGCGAAATCATGGCGAACCTAGGTCTGCGCCGTTTCCAAGAGCTGATCGGCCGCACGGATCTGCTGAAGGTGCGCGAAACAGTATCGCACAAGGCATCCCTTCTCGATCTGCAGATGTTGCTGAAGAGTGCGCTGGATTTGCGTCCGGGTACGAACATCGTGGGTGGCTCTTTGCGGCAGGACTTTGTGCTGGAGAAGCGGGCCGATAACGAGCTGATTAATCGCTCGATGGGTGTCATTGAGGGCGGCGAGACGCACAAGACGCTCGACATGAAGATCAACAATGAGGAGCGTGCGTTCTCCAGTACACTTAGCTATGAGATCGCACGACGTTACGGCGATGCAGGTCTACCGGACGGACGTTCGATCAACATCAACCTGACCGGTTCGGCCGGTCAAAGTTTCGGTGCGTTCCTGGTGAAGGGTGTCAAAATGACCTTGCAGGGCGATGCCAACGATTATGTTGGTAAAAGCCTTTCCGGAGGCACAATCGTAATTCGCCCACCAGAGGGCACTACCTTCGAATCGCACCTGAACGTGATCGTGGGCAACGTGTGTCTGTACGGGGCGACCTCGGGTCGTGCGTTTTTCCGTGGCATTGCGGCCGAACGATTCTGTGTGCGCAACTCGGGTGTAACGGCCGTTGTGGAGGGCGTCGGTGATCACGGTTGCGAGTACATGACCGGCGGTATGGTGGTCATTTTGGGGCTGACGGGACGTAACTTTGCTGCCGGAATGTCGGGCGGAATTGCGTACGTACTCGACGTGGATGGAACCTTCCGTTCGAAGGTGAACCCGGGCATGGTGGAATTGCTCGGACTCGACCTAGATGAGGATCGTCAAACGGTAAAGGATTTACTGCAGGAGTTCGTTAACGAGACCGGTTCCGAGGTGGCGAAGGAGCTACTATCAAAGTGGCCCGAACCTTGCCAACAGTTTGTGAAAGTATTCCCGTACGAGTATCAGAAGGCTCTGAATGCTTTGAAGGAGAAAACGGCAGCCAAGGCGATCACGGCAAACGGACATCCGAAGGAACCGCAGGTGAAGGATATTGAGGAATCGATCCAAGATGGGCAGCTAGCAAAGAAGAAACTCGACCAGGTACTGGACAAGACGCGCGGTTTCATCAAGTACAAGCGTGAAACTTCCGTCTACCGTAACGCAGCCGAACGTCAGCAGGACTGGAAGGAGGTGTTCAATTTCCCGCACGTTCGCACAAACCTGAAGGTGCAGGCTGCCCGTTGCATGGAGTGCGGCGTACCATTCTGTCAGTCGAACTCGCACGGTTGCCCGCTGGGAAACATCATTCCCAAATGGAACGATCTTGTGTTCAATGGCAACTGGCGCGAGGCCATCAATCAACTGCTGCAGACGAACAATTTCCCCGAGTTTACGGGCCGTGTCTGTCCGGCGCCGTGTGAGGGCGCCTGTGTGCTCGGTATATCGGAACCGGCCGTCACGATTAAGAACATTGAGTGTGCGATCATTGACCACGCGTTCGAGCAGGGTTGGATAACGCCGCAAGTACCGCAAGTGCGCACGGGCAAACGAGTAGCGGTCGTTGGTTCGGGACCTGCCGGGTTGGCAGCCGCACAGCAGCTTAACAAGGCAGGGCACCAGGTGACGGTGTTCGAGCGCAACGATCGTCCCGGTGGTTTGCTGCAGTACGGTATTCCCACGATGAAGCTATCGAAGGAGGTCGTACAGCGTCGGCTTGATCTGATGGTGGCGGAAGGCATTGAGTTCCGCTGCAACGTCCACATCGGGCGCGATGTGATGGGTTCGCAGCTGGAGCAGGAGTACGATGCAGTGCTATTCACGACCGGCGCTACATGGCCACGTGATTTGAACCTGCCGAACCGTGAACTGAAGGGTATTCACTTTGCGATGGAGTTCCTGGAGGCGAGCCAGAAGAAGTTGAACGGTGCACGACCGGACTGGATATCGGCCGAGGGCAAGGACGTGATTGTTATCGGTGGTGGCGATACCGGGTGCGATTGTATCGCAACCTCATTGCGTCAGGGAGCTAAATCGATCACCACGTTTGAGATCTTACCCATTCCGTCGGAGAAGCGTGCCCAGGATAACCCGTGGCCGCAATGGCCTCGTATTTTCCGGTAGGCATTGCGGGGGTTTTTGGGGAAATGGTGATGTGTTATCAGTCGTCTTAACATTGTTGTTTTAATGTTTCTTTTAGTGTTGACTACGGTCATGAAGAGGTGCGTGTAAAATGGGGCAAGGATCCTCGCCAGTATTCTACCACAACAAAGGAGTTTGTTAGTGACGGTAATGGAAGCATCAAGGGCGTTAATACGGTTCAGGTCGAGTGGACGAAAACGCCCACCGGCCAGTGGAACATGAAGGAGGTGCCCGGATCGGAGAAATACTATCCCGCCGATTTGATCCTGCTAGCCATGGGTTTCTTGGGCCCGGAAAAACAAGCACCTACGGAGATGAGTACGTGAGGCTTATCGTCTGTTCAGGGATAAGAAACTTATTTCGATTTTAATTCTAGATCTGGAACTGGACGGACGGGGTAATATTAAAACCAGCGTTGGAATGTATGGTACAACCAATCCGAAGGTTTTCGCCGCCGGTGACTGTCGCAGAGGTCAATCGCTCGTAGTGTGGGCCATCACGGAGGGACGTCAAGCGGCCAGACAGATCGACACTTACCTTATGGGCAAACCGAGCGCTCTTCCCGGTCCGGGCGGTGTCATCGATACCACGCGATCGCCGATTGCTGCAAATGCCTAAACGTAACGATGGGAACGCGCGCTTCGTCAAACCAGGCACGTGCAATGAATCAGCAGCCGAAACAGGAAAAGTGAATTGAACACTGCAAAGAAAAGGAACTCCTTTCTTCCCCGGAAGGTCATTTTTTGTGACTTGGCAATAGAGATATGAGCCGTTGGTGTGGCATATTTATTACGAAACAAGTTACATTATTCCTTACTTGCTCTGCTGTAGGAAGCACTCTGCTCCGTCGGCCCTCACATCTGATCTTTACGGTATGTTGAAGCAGTAGCAGCCAAAGGCACGTTCAAATAGTTTCTGATATAAGTATGCTACGGCGCACAATGGTCTGTAATAGTAATGGTAACAGAAGAACAACTTATATGTTAATGTTTGGAAGGTACCAGGTATCTTTCATTACAGCGTCCTTTGCAAAAAATAGAGGGACAGTAAACAGCAACAATAACAATTGCTAGCAGATTTAAGCAGGAAAAGCAGCGGTGACGACGAACCAGACATACATTGTTGAAGAAATTATTATAAAACGAAAGTGACATATTGATCTCACTTTCTGATTTCGTCATTCCTGTGCATTATATACACACAGTGTAGTGAAAGAATTGCAACGCTGTTCAATCATGCATTTTACTGTTTTTTTTTAATTCACTACATACAGGTTGTTTTGTATTCAGTCATTAGTTCGTTCGCCACCGCCCCTGCTCGATATTGCCACCGGCAGTATAAAGTGCATTTTAAGGAATAGTTTACGTTTCCCCTCAAAGAAGGATACCATATAATTGAATAGTGAAAAAGAAGCAACAGGCGAAACCGAGTAAACATAATCGTAGAATGAAATCGAATCCACCCATGTCAAAACCCTTGCTAACCATAAAATGGTGAGATGCTTGATCTTAGTGTTTTTGTTTAGGGTTAGGCAATACGACGGGTCCACAGTGGCAGATGCGATGAAGGCGGCGGACGATGGAATTAATTTATTTTGTTTTATTTCTTCGCTACACATAAGCAGTAATATAGGCACTGGCGCGAAAAGTACATCATTATGAAGCACGCGCCAGATATAGTTCGCACACTGCACCACTCAGCACATGATCATGTCCAAGGTGACTCAATGCACGGTGCGTGCAAAATGTTATTGTATTAATGGGAAGGAACGCTTTGTGTCCACTTTTAGTTTAGAACAATCATCAGATTACTTTTGTTTTAATTTTACCTATAAGTGAAGTGCGACTGTCTTAACAGAGTGTGGACAGCGATGAAATGAATAAGCTAAGCTTTTTTTTAATGCGCTGAGGTAAACACGAATGCCGTATATCCCCTTTCATTGTACCATCCGAGATCTGTGTTATAGGTTGCTTAGGGTGCGTTAAAATAATATCAGAAAGTTAGAGAATTTTAATGACGTTTTTTGTTGTTTGTTTTGGACGAAATATTTTATTTTTCTAAAAACGAGGAACGAAGCTCTTTTCTAGGAAGAATGGTTAGTCTAGAAAATATACCGTATTTCTATTTTTTTTCCCTCGATTTTGTTTTTATTTAGATCGCGATTACGTGTAGTCACAGCCACAAACAATTTATCACACCCACGGCCCGAGGGGAAAAGAAATTTTGAACATAACCAACAACGCAAAACTTACCTCAAACTCTCTATACCTGCGTGTGTGTGTTTCGGAAGAATTTAAAACTATATCAATTTGTGCGTTCCAGTTATCCATTCGTTGTACGAAATTCGTGGAAAATCATTGCACTCTACCGTCGTAGTGTAATGCAAAAACACCCAAGGAAAAAAAACACCCGGCAAGGCCGGGACTCATATATATATCCGGCCTTTTTGAAGTCAATTAGACACGTTATACAGACACACAACCATTGAACGTCCGTATGAATTATAATCACTTTCATCACAGGCGTTTCGTTTCACCGATCGCATTAAGAACGTTACAAACGTGTTGCACTCAGCACAAGTTATCCAATCATAAAGGAATGCAAATCTTCCAGTTAATGTTTGATCGCTCCTTCATGCTCTACTCGCACTGCGGGAGTTGCTTTTGACTAAAGCTTTCACTCTTCGGAAAAGGAAAAATAGAAATCCCGCAGATGAGTGAAGTGTGAAGAAGCACATGAGAGTTACGAGCGGGAAATCCAGTTCCCGAAAAGGGATATCAGCCGGTACCATTTGAGGACGTGTTATGACAATAATTAATGTGGAAAAGCATAAGATTGAATATATGACTAAGCGATTGGGGGAGGGTCTCAAAAGCGAGAAAATTAAGGAAAAATTAACAGAAAAATAATTTAAACTATATACCCAACTATGAAGAAATGAAATGTTCCGTGCATTACTAAACTTTGCCATGCCAAACGTGTTTAGAGCATACATACTGCTGTAAATGTTTATACTCTTTCATGTTTACTGGAAAGACAACTATCACCACAGCGCGAAACCCCAATTAACCGATGTGTCTATTTACAAAAATGCTGCATACATCAATTAAACAAAACAAAAAATAGTAATAACATAAAACCATCTTAAATGACAACAACAACAACAAAAACTAATAGTTCCATCAGTTCGTTTTTACGAACTGGGAAGAAAAAGCTCAGATATATTTTAACATTCATAACATGCGATTTCAAACGAGATGTAAACAACAAATATGAGCTAGTCGTTCATGAAAATAGGAAAAATTACATTAATGAAACATTTGAAACAAATGAAAAAAAAGTCAAACATGACCATAAAATTGTTGAAAAGAAGACAAAACCGTCGATAAGGCATCGCTGAAAACAAAACAAAATTTTAATATGTGTGAGGTGCAATGATGAAACCTTACATAATATATATTATACAATTTACATCGTTGTTAGTATTTGTTGCGATAGCGCGAAGGATGCAGCATCAACTGCACTTATGATATACACAAATGCTAGACGTATTACAACGCTTATACAGTTCTGGTAATGCTTATCAATATTTACAACTACAAATGTGTGTACAACAACACGGCCTGCAGTAAACATTGAATGATTTTCGACTTCACGAGAAAGCTCCGTGTAGTATGTTTCGATTGCAATAATGCGCATCATTTGATGTACACTGGCTACATTTATTTTAAAATGTAACACAAAACTGTAACACAGTAACAGTTTACAAAACTTTGCATTCGTTCGTTAGTTCTTCTGAAAAAAAATGATGCTTCCATGCACGCAAAATATCGATTACATCTAAATATGCTTAAATTATTAAGAAGCAAAAAGCATTTGCCGTTGTTAAATTGTTCTAAACTGTGACGCTTGGAAACTGGTTGGCAAAACAAAGACACTCAAACTTAAAAACCAAACTTATGGCATGTATGTTCCATATGCAAAAAAAAATACTTTACACATTATAAACAAAATATATACACAAAACGCTGTAACGTATCTTACAACCCTGTTCAATAAATGTAGAACTTGAAAATGGAGCTGGAGAGTAAAAATTTTGAGTTTAGTATCTTGGTGTGAATCCGATTCATGAATCTGGATGAGTCCTTGAACTGAATAATCTGAATCTTTATTCTGAAGATTATCTGCGGCTTCAAATGATTCTTGACTGACGATTAATATCAATAGGTGCAGAGTTGACAAAATGCTGACAAATTTGTCAAGTGACAAAATCACACGAATAGAACCACATACATTATCAGCGTTCGTTAATAAATTTATCGGCAGCTAATAACAACCGCATGATAGTTTACAAACATGCAACAAATAATACCATTCTCACTTAAATTTCACACAAAATTATAATGCAAATTTTTAAAACCATTGTGCTAACATTTGTTTTCAACCACCCTGTAATCATCCGGTTAAATACCACCTCTTGATTTGGATGCTCTCTTGTTACATGAAACGCAGCTCTGGTGCAATTTTTGGACGCGTGAATCTCAAACTCCCCGTCGGCAGATGCGAAATTCCATACAAACGAGCCGATTTTCGATTTCTGACACCAAGAGAGCATGACATCATGAGAGGTGATATCAATTCCCCTCCAGCGAGCGTGACATACGATCCTCTAATACATTGGCTATCACCGCTATCGCATACAATCAAACTCGTGAGAACGATCGCTAGTGCAAGTGAGAGCGATGACATGCTTTCTTTCCATAAGGTTCCCCATGTGCTGATAAGCACGCACACGATAATAACATAGAGGAGAAGTACCGTTATAGCAGAACTGTTACAGGGTGGTTATTACAATCCGGTATCAGCTAACTTTTTTATTATCTTTACATTTTTAATAATACTAGTAAAAGAATACAAGTTTAATTGGCTAATAACACCATTAAAGAGCGGATGATTTTTTATCCTCAACAATATAGACCCCACATATGATCGTGATCTTTCTTACTTATATTAATTGTTTAGTTATACAAATGAAACAAAAATATGTTTTTCACGATGTTTCCGACCGTTCATTGTTGAGACAATTGTCAAAACAGTGAATAATCTTAAAATTGCAATAAAACCACAGACATTATCAGCGTTCATTAATAAATTTATCGGCAGCTAATAACAACCGCATGATAGTTTACAAACATGCATCAAATAATACTATTAGTTACACTTAATTACGCTACATTCTTACTTAAATTCCACACAAAATTATAATTCAAATTTTCGAAATCGTTGTGCTAACATTTGTTTCCAACCACCCTGCAGTGGATGATCATCCGGTTAAATACCACCTCTTGATTTGGATGCTTTCTTGTTACATGAAACGCAGCTCTGGTGCAATTTTTGTACGCGTGAATCTCAAACTCCCCGTCGGCAGATGCGAAATTCCATACAAACGAGCCGATTTTCGATTTCCAACACCAAGAGAGCATGACATCATGAGAGGTGACATCAATTCCCCTCCAGCGAGCGTGACAGACGATCTTCTAATACATTGGCTACCACCGCTATCGCATACAACCAAAATCGTGAGAACGATCGCTAGTGCAAGTGAGATAGACGACACGCATTCGCTCCATAAGGTTCTCCATGTGCTGATAAGCACGCACACGATAATAACATAGAGGGGAAGTACCGGTATAGCAGAACTGTCGGCTGATGCGAAATTCCATACAAATGAGTCGATTTTTGATTTCGGATAACAAGAGAGCATGACATCATGAGAGGTGACATCAATTCCCCTCCAGCGTGCGTATAGCTGTTCTGCTTTCGCATGATATCATGGAGTGTGAGAGCATAATAAATATCACATACTATCAAACAGTGGAACACGTGGAGGTTATTTTATTGGTTTTTTTATTTTATTTTTTTTTCATTCTGATGCATAAAGTCATCCTCCGCTTTCCTTCCTTTTTCAATAGTGTCTATACTATCTTCCATTCTCCTCTCTGGCTCAAGGAAAAGGCTAACGAGAATCTAATAATAAATAATGTTTGTTTGTTGTCTTCTCTTTGTTTTACAATGTTTATCTGCCTTTCCTCTGTACCCTAGAAAAAATACCGTTTTCCAATAATTAACGATAGTTCACGCCTGTAAATGGTTTATCCAAACCCGCCCTGTTAGTGATTGAGTGTTCTATAATTTTGTATAAATTCTAATATATTATAACATGTTTTCTTGCTACACCAAAACAAAAAAAACACCTTTATCACACGTACGTATTAATCCTTATTCTGATTTTCAGTCAAATTTAACGCTTAAAACGTTTGCTTTGTGTTGCTTTTCCCTTTCGAACACTTTTCAATTTGAATAATCATCACCAACAGCCGAAATGGACGTCTCCCCTTATCCTAACACATCGCATCGTTAGAACACTTTTCCAGCAAATGTTCGCACTGGCGATTTATGTTCTTCTGCGCGTTCACTATTTTAATTTCATTATCATACTGTAAGACCTAACCGGTTGCACATTCACGCTTAACACTCACACGCCCTTGCAATATGTTGTAACACATAAACAGGAGCTTCGAGAAAATCAGGAGGTTGGAAATCTAGTAGGCGCTGTAATAACTGTCTGAATGTTGAAAGTTGAACGTTGAATTTGGAAGTTGACGTACAAAGTGTTTGAATTGGGCTTCTCTTCAACCGCGACCACCTTTGAACAGTCTTCGATTCGTAGCGTTACTTCTGTGAAACGTTAAAAAATTAAATATAAACAAAGAACCGCGTGAGAATTGGCAATAACAAGCGAATGCGAAAGAAAGCGTTATGTGACAGCGGAACGGCACAAATTGAGTGAATCTTTACCGTGGAGCAAACCCCGTCTAAGTGGCGTGTTACACCATTCTTCTTACCTAGTACAACAGCCTCTACCCGTGCCCTATCCCGATCGATGTATATCGCTGTAATCAGGAAGAACACACCCCCAAGGATCTCCACGAAGCAGGTGCTAAATAATGCGTACTGCAGGGCACGGAACTTGATCAGCGGTGGATCATCATCCGGCACGGACTGGTGACTCAGCATTCACACGAATTACTCGTTTGATCGCTTCCGATATCTGCACGGGTGGGAAACAGAAGGAGAAAAGATATCGATTCAGATTCCTTTTTTTATTGTTGGCTTGCTGCAACACTTACCACACACACGAAACTGCCGGCGTGGACTGCCGGCATCACCGAATGCATTGGAGATAAGAATCTGGAAAGCTCAACAATCAGACTAATGAGACCAGGAGCGCTAGTGCAAATGAGATAGATGACGCGCATTCTTTCCCTAACTTTCCCCATGTACTGATAAGCACGCACACGATAAAAACATACAGGAGAAGTACCGTTATAGCAGAACTGTTACAGGGTGGTTATTACAATCCGGTATCAGCTAACTATTTTATTATCTTTACGTTTTTAATAATACAAAAAAAGAAAAAGAAAAGAATACAAGTTTTATTGGCAAATAACACATGGCTAATTTATTGGCTAATGACACAACATCTATTTTGTCTGTTGGATGTCAAACACTGGCAAACTATCAAGTAGGCATTGGAGAAAAAGTAATTTGCTAGTTGCACTGGTAGCTCTACAGTGGGCTTACAACAGCTCCGGAGACTTCAAAGCGGACTATCAAATCTCGTTGCTTTAGTCCTTGCGTATTCAGTCAGGTGCAGTTATGGCATCATTTCAAAAGCCATCGAATCGTTCCAAAAGCCACCGAACAAGGAAACCATTAAGACGTGCATCGTCCGTGCATCTACTAAACGATTTGCCACAACATCAAACATCGGAACTGCGTGAATTTTTTCGTCTTATCGACACGAACAACACGGGCGAAATAGGCAGGGAGGATTTACGCACTATGCTGACCCTGTGGAATGGTAGCACCCCGCCGGAAGAACAACTGGATGAGATGCTCCGTGATGCTTGCGGTGTCCCGCTTAATCAAACGCTACTCCTTACATTATTCGCACAAAAGCTGAGAGGCATCGATACACCGGAGACGATTAAAAATGCTTTCCAATGTATGGATATAGACAACGCTGGAACAGTGGGTGCGGAGGAATTGCGCGTTTGGCTCGTCACGAAGGGTGAGGATCGGTTAACGGACACGGAAGTGGACGAAATCTTCTCCCGGATCACGCTCAAGGGTGGTCGGCTGGAATACGATGCTTTCACAAAGATGTTCCAGAATATTCAGGATGAAAAATAGATAACATTAATGTTTTACAGCTAACAATAAAAGAAAAGCTTGAATTGCAGGCGCAACGTCTCATTAATTCCGTCATACACAGTTCACTCTCTATTTCAAGTTCACTTGGGTCGGAAAGTGGGTGAGGAGCTATTTTTCCGAACTCTCTGCAAAGTCGGAGCAAATTACCAGGCGCGCTTTTTCGGGGTCGGTAGCGCAAATCTGTCAAACACTCGCTTCAAAACTTCGTCCAGCGAACCGTGCAACACTTATGTGCCCGGTTTCACCTGGTTTCCAAAAATAAACGACGCTACCGAGCACGGTTGATGTTCACCTACTCGTGTGATTGAGATTTATTTAAACACAGCGCTATTTTTTCTCCTCATTTTGCGTTACTACCTTTATCACCGGTATCGTTACGCACCGTAGCATCCCCCACCAGGTAGCATATTGAATGCATATTCATAGAGCGACAAGTTGGTTAAAGATGCTGGGCGATGCTACCATTTCTATGAGCATTTCTAATAATGCGATAAAACGGGATGCGCTTCCGAATGCTTTAAGGTAGCAGCGACTCTCCAGCGGCCAATTTCGTTTCCGAGTGGCATTGAAAAGAAAACGAAAGCGCATCGAACCGCAAGATCAATGCGCGCGCGCACACAGTACTGTGGATAAGTGTAACGCGTAAGAAGAAAGTAAAACATTTCCCAGCGTTGTAGAAAGGTGAGTCAACACATTTTTTTTTGTTAAGAAAAAGCGAATTTGATACTTCCAATGCCTACTTTCTTGTGTGAAATTTTAGTGTTTTGTTTCGGAATTCCAGTGTCCGATATGTCAAGCAAAACAGCCTCCCAATGCGGTAGTAGTAACTATGTTGGCTTGTGTGTGTATTTTCCTAGCAAATTTCCATTCTTCTCATGTAAGATAACTTCCGTGTCTGGTGCTCGGTAAAAAAAGGTAAATTGCTTAATGATGGTATCATCGATCAACGAGACAACCCAATAATCGTTAAACCCTATGGCACACCGTTACTTTACCCTTGCTTCCTTATGATCGGCAACATCTCGCGGGCTGTTTAGCTTCCGATCACGTGCAATGCAGTTTGCAGTGTCCCTTTCCTGCATGATAGAGGTTAGGCCATTTTTTCCACTTTCACTACTCAAACAGCTGACCGTACTGCAAGTCTCCACGCTCCACGTTCCACGCTCTTTACGGTATGTGCTACAATTGTAAAACGTACGGAGTGGTGGAAAAGCGACGGGGAAAGAGAGAAAGAAACATCTTGGAGATTATCATTATCATCTTAATGATAGTTTCAAACTAGATCATCTAAATGTCGAAGAATATAGCATAAGCTCCAGATCCCTGGACAGAATCCCCGGACGAAAGACTGACTATCCAGCTCCGGGTAAATAAAGTCAAGGTAAGGGCCAGAAATCGCAAACCTAGACCCCTTGAAGTTGTTGTTCCGAGAAAGAAAATAAGAAGAAGACGTACGTGCTTGAAGATGTTTACAGCACTATTCTTCTAAAATATAAGTACTTAGGGCATGTCACGCGAATGACACATCTGGAGCTCAGCGGGAGGAATTACTACCAGGAGCTCAGCCTCACATAGAGAACAAGTGGTACATAGCAAGAAGGTGCATATCTCTATAATAATTTAAATAGCTTAAATTCAAATATCTAATATCACCAACTAATCCACAAAACCAAACATTTCCGTCCGCATCTGTGGAGGATCTCTTGCTGAAAAGGCCTCCCCCGCTCTTTGAGTATCATTTGTAAGGTATTGCATAAATAAAGCTAATCCGACCCTTTCCCCAACAAGTACGAGAAAGCCGAAAACGGTGCCCAAAGCGCACACAACAAAAACAAACCTTTATGTTCGGTTTTGTGGTTTGGGCGCACGTGTAAAGGTGGGATCTCAAGATTGGTCTCTCCCACCAACAAAACCATCCAGCGCCCAAGAGTACGCTACGAAACCGCCACCGAAAAAAACACGACCGCTACGGATTGAGTTGCAAAAGTGAAAAGTGAAATGCAACATACATGTGTGTGGTGGACCCCGGTGTGTGGGTCGTCGTCGATGTTCGGCGGTGAAGTCATCGCCATGTCCTCTGCTGGTACAGGGTGGGGGGAGAATTGTAGCGTGCCGGTATTACCACATTCGCGACCACGACCGGAATTGACTCCGTCGGTGTCGCAGTCGCTGCTCGGGAACGGTGAAGTCAACATGCGGTCGGTATCCGGTCACGAACGTGTAGCGCGAAAGTGGGTTAGTGTGCTCAAGGCAGACGGTGGTAGGATGCGTTTTTCGGTACCGCTGGTGGTGCCGTGTTTGTTGCTGCTGGCCGCAACCGATCGTACGTGTGCTATCAGCTACCGGAAGGACACGGGGTAAGTAGGATGGGCGGACCATACTCGGACGTCGGAACAACGGTGGACTGTGATGTAACGTAACATTTCCGATCAGATTCGCCACGGATGGTGTGGATCAGTTCGTGTTCCGGGAACCTTCGACGAGCGCAAGAGATCCTCCTTCCGGTGCACAGTTTACCCCGATGTACGCACACATCGACCCACAGGTGAAACGTTCTGGAAGAGTCCGCTTCAGTGACGCTCCCGACACGGCGTCGTTCAATGGTGGCGTGAAGAACAACTTCTTCGGAACAGGATCCGTAACTAGCGTCGATTCGTCACCTGCTGGATCGTCGTATCTTCAACGCGAACGTGACAGTGACCAGTTCTATACGGTCGGTGCCTCGATACAGTTTGCGGGCAGTGGAGGGGATACGATAACGCCACCGCCACCACTACCCCCAGTAAACAACCGCCAGAAACCTAAACGAAAGAAGAACAAGTACAATTATGTAGCGAATGATAAGATCTACAATACGGGTGATGGTTTGGAACAGGGTCAATTTTCTTCCTACGGTAGCTACGGAGAACCGCAGCGATATTCTCCACCGTTGCAAGGTAACTATCTGACACCGAATGGAGCACGCCCACAAGGTGGACAGTATGATCCAGCGATATTAAACTACCCTGAGCTACAGAGGCCACAGTATCCGTTTAGCATCGGAACTCAATTCCCTGGCAGTAATTACTACAACACCCAACAGCAGGCAGCGTCCGGTGCGGGAATTGGATCTTATAATCCCTACCAATACCAATACCCAGGAACATACGCTTCGGATGCACCGTATGCCAATCCCTACCAACAAGGATACTATTCACCACACCCTCAACAACAGTTGCCAGGCGCCACCGGTTTAGGACAACCGCCCAACGCGCAAAGTATTCTCGGAGTGCTACAGAGCATCTTTAACTTTGCACCGGGAACATTCGGATCGCTCACTGCGCCAGGAACACGTCCAGGAGGTGCCTTTTCCAGTCCTCAAGGATCTGCCGGTGGATTTGGTGGTGTCGGAGGACAGCTGCGGCAGGCGCTGGATAACATTTCCGAAAACGATGAACTACAGTGCGTTCCGAAGCTGGTCTGCATGATGTCGCGGAGTTCCAGTGGGCAAGGGTTTAGCAGCTATGTGAACAGGGGTCTACTGTCAACGTAAGTAGTGTACTCACCAAACTATAATTTTCGCGAGCGAACATCTATTTCTACACTCACCTCGCTTCTTCCAGCATTCTTAGTGCTGTGCCGGACAGCTCACCATGGTTGAAGTTTTCGCGGGCCGCTCTGTTGGGTTACGGGATCGGAGCAAACAGCTGCGATGCCTACTATCCCAAGTGTCCGAAGGATGAAATGCAGATCCTGTACTACCTGAACAACCATCGGGGTGGATTTTTCCGGTTCTTCAGTAACGGTGAACAGGGCCCAGGGCAGCAACAATATGGATAGAGAACTACAAAACAGCAGTAATCATTAATGAGTGATAAGACGGAACACAAAAACACGAACATACCACGACGATGATGTGCCAATCGCGGTTGGATCTTCCAAACGCCAAGTTATTTATTGTGCGGCACACCAGTTAGATATTCGTGTCTCTTTTTATGTACATATGCCGGAAATCTTGAAGGTGCTTTTAGAGAGTGTTGCCCAAATCTAGTGTAACTAATGTGGCGCCTACTGCTGTGTGGGAAAGTGATTCGCAGCTGATGAGGTGCCTGGCAACTTGGCGGGAAAGTTGCCTACTTTGTTATCACACGAACAACAGTCGAGTTTGTACACCAACAGGGCAGGCGGGAAAAGTGTATTTCACACACGTGTTTATGCAATCGATTAACGGTGTGTTTTTAAACCTTATTTAACTCGATCGATATTTCAATTATGAATATCGCACAAACGGTAATGAGAAGAGAAATGATGCATGACTGTAAAATTAAAACTGTTGAAACAATAAATTTAATTGAAAAGGATTCGAACTGTTTGCTGAGTTACTATAGCTTCATTGCCAAATTTCAGCTTTGCATACCTGTTACAAATGGACACTTTCGCAACGAACAGTTCAACCTACCATTTCGGGATTCCCGATGTCATTGGTGAGGCCAAACATACACACACACAACATCTGAAACCCACCTGCGGAGGTGGACAGACATCGGGTTGTTTACTTTCATCGACCTCATCTTTGCCGGGCCACAGTCCCGCGCCGCATTACACCTTTACGCCTTTTCGCTGTTCACCCGATGATGACGCATCCCTCCTTCCACGCGGTTGCTCTCTCGATGCATTCGCGGAACGTGAGTTATTCAATCCAAGCGGACGTAATAATGGTAAGCGAGCGCTCTTCCGAAACTGCGCTAACCGGGATGTAGCCGGATTACCAAGATTACCACCATCACACATCGGAGACAAGTCACAGTTTCCCGCATGATTTTTTCCTTGCCCTGGACATGGCTGTAGGATGTTGGCAGTGGATGGCAAAAACAGGACAATAACCGATGTATGGCATTATTATCGAACCAATCAGCCCCGGTATCATCCCCGGCGGAAAAGGTTTGTTGCTGTTTGTGCAATATATATATTGGCCAACCGTGAGCTGAGCTTATTAGACGATGGAAATGTATGTTGCTTCCTACAGCCCGGCAATCCGACGTGCAACAGGTGAGCAGAGAGCAAACATGGAAGATAATAAAAATCAATTACATGACGTACGCCCGGTTGACCGGCAAATGCTGCAGCATTGGCCAAACTGTGGTTGATTGTTGTTTGGAGAAGGAAGTTATAGCATCTATCTTCCGTGGTATGGTGTGATAACATTCCGATTCATGACCTTTAATTGACTTCGGTGTTTGGTAACGTAAACGGTGTAGGAAAGGAAAGGCAGAGTAAATTTAGGAAGTAAATATAAAAAAGTACCAAAAATAAATTATGTGAAACATAGGGCAGATAAGTAGTAGAAATAAAGCAAAAAGTAACTAGAGTATGTATATCATGAGGTAAATAAGCATAATATATAAAACAGAAACGGGAAGAGGATGAATTTAAGATGCAAATAAAAATAAAACAAAAATAAAGAGCCTAAAACAAAAAGTAAAAGATCTAAAACGAAGAGCTAAGGGAAATAGTTGGATTGAAGAAGAAAACATGAGCAAAAAAGAACAAAATTAATTAATCTAAGACATAAGTCAATTAGTAAAAAATATAAAATAAAACGAGAGATAGAAAAATGTAAGAAGTAAATAAATATAAAAAAGTAACCAATATGAAATATCCTAAACATAAGGCAAGTCAAGTGAAACATCTATTATTCCATACACTTTAACCATTTTTTATCGCCAGAAAAGGATTGCGTTAGACAAATGCTCCAATTGCGCATGTCTGCCAGCATCCACAACGGATGCTGTTAAACACCAAAGACAGTATAAAAGGAGCGGCTAGTGCGATTTGTTGTCTTCATTTGGGCATGTGACACTTCCACGAAATAGTTGTGTTTTCTAATTAAAAAACCCTTCAGTAAGTATATTGTACGACCGATTATTTTGCCTGTACTAACTCTCTTTAACTTTTAGTTAGGCGCACGTTGAGATGTAGACGCTACTAGCCACAAAAACATAAAAACTGTCACCAATTCCTTCTCCCAATGATAACAACAGAAGGACCGGATGTTACTTCGAGTGAAGTACTCTCCAAAACCTCCCAAAATTCCCCAAAAACCACCCACCCCGAGGAGGATAAGAAAGCGGGAAGTGCTTACAACGGGTTTGGCTCATTCCTTCGCCGCGCTACCGGACATGACATCCAATGCTTTGTATCCTTCGACACGTTCGTACACCGGTGCATGTACCGCCGAGTGGATGGTGCCGCGCTGGGTGTTGCACGGGCCCTGTTCGGACTGGCCATGCTAATCGACATCCCGGAGGAACGCGGCGGTGGCGATTTGGATCTACGCTGGGGTGAACCACGAGACTGCAGGTTCCCGCTTATCCATTCGATGGAATCAACACCGGCGCTACCGAAAATGGGAATCATTTATGGATTGATGTGGCTCGGTGCGGCTGGCATTATGGTTGGATATCGGTACCGGACATCCGCGGCCATCTTCACCGGGACGTATTGGTACATTTTCTTGCTGGATAAAAGCGCGTGGAACAATCATAGCTATCTTTACGGGTTGCTTGGAACGATCTTCCTGTTCACCGATGCGAATCGATGCTGGTAAGCGGCGAGATTGGTACATCAAGAAAGTCTTCCCACCTAACCTAACCGCTCCCCTGTACTTTATTGCAGGTCCTTTGATGCTTGGCAAAATCCCGCCGGAGAGCAAACGGTTCCCTTTTGGAATTACTTTATCCTCAAGTTTCAGTTCTTTGTGCTTTACTTTGTGGCCGGTTTGAAGAAGCTTTGCCGCGAATGGTTATCGGGCTATGCCATGACCAATCTCAGCTATCACTGGGTGTTCTTCCCATTCCGGGCACTGCTCGGGCCGCACCTTACCGATCTGCTCATTGTTCATTGGTTCGGATGCATTTTCGATACGACGGTGGTGTTTTTCCTGGTTTACGGTCCAACGCGCAAGCTGGCCACCCTTTTCGCGAGTGCATTTCATCTGATGAACTCCCGACTCTTCCACATCGGTATGTTCCCTTGGGTGTGTCTGTCCCAGCTGCCACTATACTACAGTTTTAGCTGGCCGCGAAGAATTCTTCTTGCGGGCGGTGCTGCTCAATCAACTTTAAAAAATGAACACCCGCTCGAACATTCTTTCTCCAGGAAAGAAACCCCTAAACCGAACTGTCGCCGTCGAAAGTGCACAATGATGGCCATGTTGGCCTACTGCCTACTGCAACTCTTTCTACCCTATTCCCATTTCCTCACCAAAGGGTACAATAATTGGACGAATGGTTTGTACGGTTACTCGTGGGATATGATGGTACACGCCTGGGACACGATCATGATCGGCATACGGGTGGTGGATCGTCAGAACCCGGACCGGGTGCATTACGTCGAGCCGTTCGCTTTTACCGATAACGATCGTTGGACGAAACATGCCGATATGGCCGTCCAATTCGCACGCTGCATCGAACGAAACGTTCAACAGGAAGCGCTAAAGCTCGGGACCACCCCGACCACACCCGGTTCGATTGGTGTACCGGCACATCCAAACGTTTCTATCTATTTCGACATTTGGTGCAGTATGAATGGACGGTTTCAGCAGCGTATATTCGATCCCAATGTGGACATCCTGCAAGCACCGTGGTCACCATTCGAACCGGTCCAATGGGTGCTACCCTTGTTGCATCAGTTCAGCGCACTGCGCGATACGCTGATACGGCGCAAAACGGATGAAGTTCTTGGCTGGAGCAATCACTCGGATGTACTGTTCATTGCCGACTTTCCCGGTCTAACGCTGCGCAACTACGTGGGAGAAGATTTGTACAACGTTTCACTTACCATACTGCAGGGTAGCGTTCGCTATGGGACGTCCCCGGATGAGGACGTGCCAGCTAGTTCGGTCATCCTCCATGCGGGACAGAGTGCTTCACTTCCGGCGGGTACCTTCCATGCGGTTGAAACGATCGGCAAAGAACCATCTTGCTACATGTACACGTACGTCAACCGTACCAAGGAGCTGGAGACCAATCGGAATGGACCGGATGCGAAATCACACCCTGCTATGCTACCGCTCGGTGACGAGTTGCTGCATCGCTGGGAGAACTTTGTCCGCTTTCTGCAGCATGTGGGAAATTCGGCTCTGTATGAACTGTACGGTGTACCAATGCCAAGACGCCTGAAGGAACTCGTTGCTGATGGTTAGCGAAGAACAAATTGAGTGTTGTGTAAATTGGACGAGATAACGATGTGATTTTGTTTTGCAATTATTTTATAGTATGCTTAAGCACGAATAAACATCTAATTTGTAATTGTAAAAACCAGTTCGTTGTGTTTACGAATCGAAAAAGAAAAAAAAAACCAACTAATTCGCTCCAATGTACTTACATGAGGGGAATTTGTACAGATGTTTTCCATTGAATTCGAGTGAGTACATATTTGAATCTTAGCCGGATCGTGTGGAAGCTGCAAGCGAAGAGAAAAGGTGTTTGGTGAAGTTTGCGACGGAATGAACATTGGTTCATTTTCATTCCAATTCATCTCATCGAATTGTTTGCTGGGGATCCAGAAGTTCACTCAAAATAACATCGATTTGTTGTTTGGGAATATTTTCCTACGGAATGTAAACAAACAGTGCTTGACAGTTGTCCACGTACGTCATTTTTCCTTGCAGTTTCTTTTTTCGTCTAAATTGTTTTCATAATAGCTAATAGTACGGGTTTGCAATTTTTAAAACCACGCACGTATTATGGGAGACAAGTCGGGAAATCCATACGATATGGATGGTTCGTCCTTCGATGCGGATCGATACCTGCAGAAACTGCTGAAGGTACCAGTTCTTTGGCCGCTCGTCGTTCCATATGCTCCATTACTCACCTGGTTGCTTTGCTTCGTCTTCCCATCACAGGAATGTTCCCTCAAGCAAATTATGGACACCGAGGCAGGAATCGTACGCCAAACGCAAACGCTTCACAGCGACATGCAGACGCTCGTGTACGAAAACTACAATAAATTCATCTCCGCCACCGATACCATCCGCAAGATGAAAACAGACTTCAAATCGATGGAAACGGAAATGAATCTGCTGATGGCGAACATGACCTCGATTACAGAATTTAGCGAGCGGATCACGGACACACTGCAGGAAACGCGCTCCCAGTTAACGCGCCTGTCCGGCAAGCATCAGCTGCTGAAAAAGCTCCAGTTTCTGTCCTCATTGCCGGCGAAACTGAAAACGTTAATCGAGGAAGAGAACTACCAGCAGGCGGTACAGGAGTATTCCCACGCACAGAAAGTATTGCAGCAGTACGGGCAACAGCCTTCCTTTCAGGGCATACAGGAGGATTGCATTAAGATACTGGACGAGCTGAAGGATCGTTTAAAGGGAGAGTTCCGGCAGACGGGTAAATCGGCTCAATCGCTCACGGAGATTGGTGAGCTGTTGCTTCAGCTCGGTGAACGACCCTCGACGCTCGCCAAAGAAATGCTGGAGTGTGCCTCGAAGAGACTGCACGAACAGATCGTCGTACTGCAGGATCAAACCGATCGCGACATGATCGAGTTTATTGATCTAGGAATCGAGGGGTTTCTGAAGGACCTAACGCTGGTGATCAGTTCGTACAACGATATGTTCCTCACGAAGCATCTCGAGCAGGAAGCGGACGATTTCGAGCAGGCCGCACGTGTTGATCTGAATGCATTTGTGAACCGCAACGTGGATGAGTATCTGGCGCTGGTGCAGGATCGTGCCGAGCTGGAAATAGGACACGGTGACTCACAGATCATTCTCCGTGGGCTAGATCGGCTTCATCGACGCATGACCGCGATGCGAACGCTGTGCCGATCGTTGGACATGAGCAAATCGGGCATCGATATTATCGTCAACGCGGCACAGCAACTCTGCCAGACGCATATGCGCTCGCTAAAGGATCATTTTGCGGACAGCCTCAGCTCGGTACGGTTAGCGTTGGTTTCGGCCAACACAAACACCCCGAGTGGTTCGTCGACTTCTTCATCCATCCAGGCGGGAGGTGTCGGTGGACAAGGCAGTGGTGCGAGCGGTACGACAACTCCGGGCTCTGCCGGACTTCGGGAGCTAATATCAAACCTTTACATCTCCACGATCGAAAAGGTGAAGGGGCTTATGCAGGATTTGCTCATCTTCCTGCAACCGGAGTGGTCATTTAATCTAAAAGGCGATCCAAAGGGCGTGCAGTGCATTGAAGGCATTCGGGAAAATCTGCTCGTTGCCTTCCTGCGCCACTTTTGCACCACGGTCAACGGGTACGGGAATGTTAACTCGACCGCACCACCGACCCTACTGCTGGTACTCTCGAAAGTATGCCTCGAAATGGATCGGGCCGGTGTACATTCACTTACCTCCCTGGTGGACGAACTTTACAATCTGGATGCCGAGCGCAGCGTATCGCTCGTCCACGAATCGGAACTCTGCACAGAAATGCGTGATTCCGCCCAGCTGCTGCTCGACTCGTACGTCCGTCTGCAGGGCCTCCATCTATCGCAGATGCTGCGCAAAAGCGTCGAAACGCGCGACTGGCTTAACTGTCTCGAACCACGCTCCGTCCGTGCTGTTATGAAGCGCGTCGTCGAGGAGATATCGGCCATCGAGCTCGTGCTCGGCGAGCTGTACGATAGCAGTGTGGCACCACACGGTGGTTCGCGTACCACCGCCAGCAGTGATTCCAGCCGAAAGACCCACTTCAGCATTGCCGCCTCGAAGCAGTCCCAGTTCCGGTCGACCTGGTCAACGTACACGCCCCAGACCCAGCTGGACAGCAGCTTCGTGTCGAACATGCATCGACTGTTCTCGGAAAAGATCGAAATCTTCGCACCGGTCCAGTTCTCCAAGGTGTCCATCATTACCGGCATCATCAAGATCTGTCTCAAGACGCTGCTCGAGTGCGTACGGTTGCGCACGTTCAGTCGGTACGGTCTCCAGCAGATACAGGTCGATGCGCACTATCTGCAGATGAATCTGTGGCGCTTTGTCAGTGATGAAAAGTAAGTACAGGATACACAGGATAATATATGATTGAGTAGCGCAATGTTGTTAACAATTACCTCTTTTTGATATCAATTTCAGCTTAATACATGTGCTGCTGGATGAAATTCTCGGCTCGGCTGTGGTGCGATGTCTGGAACCCATTCTAATGGAGCCCAATGCGGTGGAAATTATCTGCGAACGAAACTAATCGGCAAATCGAAGCGTTAGAGGGAAGCTTTATTGTAACCGCGACATTCCAACTTACTCGTCAATGTTATTATTTTATGGCTGTAAAATAAAGGAGTAATTTAGGTCAAATTTTGCCTCAAATCGTGTATTGCCGTCTGTAGGACATCATTTTTTGTGTCATGTGTTCACACAGATACAGTTCGGAATATATAAAGATCCGTTTAGTATTAACGATTGAAGATATTTAAGAAGCTTCAAAAGAGGGTTATCGTAGACCATTCTTCAAGTATTAAGCTTGAATTTGTCTAAATTTCAATCCAAAAATTGTGTACTGATCAAACAACAGGATCGTCAAACAACACAGGATCATACAACAGGGCGAATCATGATTCTGAGAACCAAATTCATTTCGGATATCGCAATAAACCCATAACGACAGGGAACAAATTAAAACCACGACGGTCACGTATTAATTTTGCTGGATTTTCTTATTCCACATTTTCTTATTCGCTTTATATAATACAAATGTATGTACAGTACAATCACATTAATCTTTAATTTGTTGTTTAATTTGTTGTTTTACCTTTGCTTCTCTCCTACGCTTCGTGTTCTGTGTCGTTCCCGATTTTACTTTCCGAGTTTTACCCATTTTTTGTTGCTGTTAGTTTTACCCCGCGCGTTTAGCTTGTCTAGCATTGTCCACAGTTTTTGTATTTTACGCACATGCTTCTTGCGTCCTTCTTGGGTTCGTTTTCACCGTTCTACTACTCCCCGGGTGAGCACACCTTTTCCCGTGTGCCACTATATCATGCTATGTAGACAAAAAGCCTACTCTCGCTGTGTGGTACCGTTGTTTTGTTTGTAGTCTAGCTTGTACTGACTCTGCACTGCAATTCCACCTTACTTATCCATTCTTCTACCACTTATGCGTGTGTGTGTGTGGGGTGTGCATAAACTGGTTGGGTTTAACAAATGTTTTTTAAACACACGGATCGTTTTGTAATTTCACAACTCTTCTCATTCAAATTACTCCTCCGGTACGGGCTCTGATGTGTGTACGAGTCCGTATATCCGCGTTCGTGTCTCTAGCGCATATGAGTATAATCATATTTACGTTTTGTATGCTTTTGTTTCTACACTACACTATCCACATATTTATCAACTTACACCTGCCGTTTCTCCGTGTTTTAGTATTTTGTTGTGTGATTTTACTTTCTTTTTATCTTTTTTGTTATTGTAGTATGTGGTTGTAGTTATATCCTTTCTTCTCATTCCTTACAGCTTTGCTTTGTCGCGGGCTTTGTCTGGCGGCCTTCATTGTGTTCCATGGGGTAGTGTTGTTTTGTAGTTTTTTTGTGTCCGCAATTTGGCGGTCTCATTTGGCGCATCCGGAAGGAATTGGTTTCACGTTACGTTTTGATTACTTTTCGGTTCACTCTATCAGTGTCGGTACATCTCTCCTCATCATCTGCGCATTCGCATTTTGTATTGTGGAGCAGTTCCAAAATTTGTTTGTGGTTTTTCGTTCTTTTTTCGCTTATCACAACAATCGATTCGATAACCATGCATCTCAACGCGTAGTTGGATGCATTGCGCGGGAGTTTAAAAGCGAGCTACGTTTAAATGTTTTGTTCACGCCCGTCAAATCCGAAGAAAACAAAAGGATTAGTCAACTGAGTGTGTTTTTTGCAGCAGTCCACATAACTCACAATTCTTTCACCAAAAAAACGCTCCCAAGAGAGTATTTTTAAAAAAAGGCAGAGTAAGGACAAAAATTTTACTCCATCTCAACGTGTGTTACGGTGTGTGTTTTCGGACTAGGGAAACAGGAAATCAACACACTGAAGGGAAAGGGAAGTTCCATTACACACTCTAAATAGCATTACCTCCTGTCGTCCCACACAGCAAAAAACAAACGCCCGGAAAATTCAAGCATGATGATTGCACACGGAAAAGACGTCGCGTACGGCGTGTATGTGGTGTGTGGGAGACACGATTTGTGCATATATGCATTTTAACGATTAAATTCGACAGATGTGTGTTTCCACGTGTTCGACAATTCACCGTGTGGTGTTCACTGTGTTTTTGTAGTTCGAGTACAAATATGTGTACGGTATCTGGGGTGAGTATGATCTGTGTATATTATGAGTTTGGTAAAATTTTACCCTTATCATTCTCTCTTTATAAACAAAAGGACATTCCCCTTGCAAAAACCCGCACCTAACCGATCGTATCCACCCGAGAGCATCACAATCAACCAATCACAATTACGTTTGTTTGTATGCGCGCCATTGCATAGTGGTGATGTGTTGTACAGCAAAGGACACAAAAAGTACGCAACGCAACAACGACGCGAAATTTTGAAACGGCTTTTACAATTGATTTGCTGCACGCAACAAACACAACTAATAAAAGCATAGTACGACACAAACAAACAAATAAGACATGACAAATAATAAATTTCACAGTATAGTACATCTGCTGCTCGCAACACAGCGGGCGCAGCGACCCCACACCCAGCACTTATGAGTGAGCGTTGGAATAGAGCCGTATATGCCGTCTGCCCCCGAAAAGATCAAATATATGTGTGTGTGTAAAAATTATCGTATGTCCCGTGGGGGTACTTTGTAAAACAATCATTCTTGGCGTTATGGTGATGTTAGCCCTAGCGCTAAACCTATACACGTTTTACACTAGAAATAATTCTGTTTTGCTTTCGGTTTTCTTCTCCTATTCCGTAAATGTCCTGGCTTGTTGTACTTATCCCGCAAACCACCATCACTCCGTGGTCCGTCCGTTCGTCCTTCGTTCGGCTTTACTCCTTCTTGATGCACCACACGCGCTTAAACTTATCGTTAACGCAAACTTATATTACGAGTAATGGGTAGTACGGCGTGTGTCTATCTGTCCTTTGTGTAGTGTGTGTACTTATGTTGTCCCAGCAGAACCGTCCTACGGTGCGCTGCTGCGGGACAAAGAATATATAAGCAGCAAAAACCCTTACGTACCTTAACTGAGAACCAACAAAATGCGCATTTATAGAGGTATTTGACAAACAGGAAAATTAACACAAATTTTCCCACAATCTCTCACTCTCCTTCTTTGTGTCCCTTTCGCACAACACACTGCTATAAAATAGATTGTATCCACTAGTTTCCGATATATGCACACTTTGCTCTAAACACTAAAACATTGGACGCATATACGAGATGGGGCACCAGAACCTGACCTGAACCGCCCCTCCTGGCTGGCCGGCTGTGTGCATTCGCGCTTTGTGTATCCTGTGGGTGCAACTCTTGCCTTCTTGTTTTTCCACCCTCCCACCCCGGTCGGTCATTCATTCTCCTTATCAATTCTTGGTTGGTACATGAATTGGACATTATCCGTTTGTTTTCCAAACATTTCTAACTAACTGCCAGTGCCAGTGTTTTGTTTGTTCTTTTGTTATCATGCACATTTATCCTCGATCCGGATCCGGAAAGAAACGTTCCTATAGCCTTTGGTTTTGCGTACACAAAAGTTGCACATTCACCGATGCGTACCATCATCATCACACATTCGTGTACCCATCCCCTACCATCCTAAATTCCATCACGATCATCACTGTGGGGAGCTGTTGGAGTTCCAAACACTGGCGCGTTACGCTTTGCTCATCCATTCAACACACACGCGTTGCGCCCCTTTCCTTTATAGTAGATGTTTTTGTTTTCTTTTAGTTTACTTCCTTGCGTTATCGCTTCATCACATACATTTTCCGTTTTGTTTTGTATCGGGTCCTGCCTATATAAGATCACCACGTTTGCTTTTACTTTTGTTATTGTTATCTGGTTTATTACTGCTGTGTAGCTACGTTTACTTTTATTATTATTATTATTATTATTATTATTACTTCGTTACCATAGGTATTGTTAATGTTAATATTATTAATAGTAAATTTGTACATGTTTCACATGCTACGCTTTCACATTGACCGATTGGATTTTGTTTTTAGTTATATTTTTATCTCTTTTGCTTTCTTTACACAATTTCCTTTTCCATATCTGTGTTTGTTTTCTTTGTTTTTCAACCATTTTTTTTTTGTTTGCTGTGCTTCTTTAGCTTTTGCACACATTTGCACTGCCCGCGTGTGAATTTTAAAAACATTCTTCCAGTGTTTTTTTGTTTTGTTTTAAGGGGAGAGGAAGGTTCGTTTGGCCTATTGGGTTTCAGAGTTATGTTTAATGTTGTGCTTGCTATTTTTCTTTGCATCCTCCCCCTTTTGCTATTCACTATGCGTAAGAGAATACACGCGCAGTTAGCACAGAAAGGGTGGTGGTATGCATTACAAGGAAGTAAAAGTGCGACATAAGCTAGCTAGTAGAGTACGCGCTACATTAACTGCTGCCCATTGTGCCTCGTCAGCGTATCATAACGTTATACACGCTACATTAAACGTTGAACTATCCCTTCAACAAACTGATACGTGTACAGTGTACAGTGCGAACATGCCACTTTATCATGATGTCCCTGGCGGATGTACGCGATACACACACCACGTTTAAAAGGATTGTTGCTACTACGAATGGAGCACTTTCGACTAGGCGTTTTGCTTCTTGGCCATTCGCAAATAAATGTGCTTTGTTTCGTGGTTTGTAGCTGCTGATCCGTGTATAGTTTTTGTACGTTTTTCTTCTTCCGCGTTCTTTCGCGCATTTCACTTAAAAGATTCACGGATATAAGCCTACCGGAGTAACGAACACACTACAGACACATGACACACAGGAACAGGCAATTCGTATTCGGTGTTAGCGCTTAATTGATTGCATGTGATAATAGCTAATGTGCGGTGTTTTTTTTTGTTTTGTTTTGTTTTGTAGGGTAAGGTGGCCGCGGCTACGTGCTGGTGCGCTCGATAATGGAAGTGGGATGATTGGTTTCCAATGCTAACGACTAGACGAACAATGCACAGCTTTATATTTCGCATATGTATATAACCACCCGCCCCCCGTGTTGTAAGAGAAGAATTGTTACGTTGGACTATATTCCTGCACGAGTTTGTATATCGTTTGTTTATCACTGAGCGCGACACTTCTAAACATCAATCAATTGGTGCCCGCGATGTTTGTTTGTGTTTTAATGGTTTACACTCTACCACTAGGAGTTAGTTTCTTTTGCTTCTATCCATGTTTGCGGGTTGTTTTGTACCTTTTTGAACAAGCTGAGACAGAGACACGGCGCCCTATTGGAGCACTGAAACGCTCGAACGAACTTAAAAACTTATATCCTGGTGTCCTGATAGTGTCCTATAGCTAGCGACGAAGTGTTCTAATGATGTTCAGTGCTGTGACAAATGGATATACTCCCCCTAGTTCCAAGGGAGCGCTACTGAAAATACCCTGCGATATAAGCACTCACTTAAAGTGGGCGTGCGGAACACGCTCTGTATGTTGAAACATCCCAGCTCATCAGACAGATTCATCAACATAAACGGTACGAATGATACGTTTACTCTACCCCGTACTCGTTGTTGAAGATGATCTATTCATAGATGGCGCTTTAGGCCGTTCCGTTAGGAGCAACGTGATCAGTGCTTCAAAGGAACAATGTCACTAAGGTGCACTGCGGACGCTCCACGAGGATCATCACATCAACAACATAGGTCGTTAATTCAGCTGCAAGGACAACTAGTTTCCAGCTGAAATCCAACAGAGCAACCAAAGCTGCTAGTAGTGAAGAAAACTACTTACTTGGGAGATACATGGGAAAATGCCCTTGTTTATTCTGCACATACACAACCGGACGGTGCCTTGCTACAGAATATGGCTGCATCGCCTGGGACAAAACACATCTTTGTGGGTACGACAGACCATCCTAGAAGCTTCGTGCTGGAAACAAATCGGAAACACCATTCAAACGGAAGGCGAAGGCAAGCACTGGCAAAAAGCTTGTCCTATTGACCTATTTCAATTCCAAGATCACCTTAAGAGAAAACTACATGGGAAAGAAGCGCAATGAAGTGTATACAACAGTAATGACAGAGCTGTGTAAAATCGATAAGGCGTTACTGGAAACTAAGCTAACGCTAGCACGCGTAAGTTCGAGCGAATTCGTATCCAATATAGTTAAGTCGGCAGGATATACAGCTATAGTAGCAGCGGAAGTACTTTACAATCTCGAATGCAAACCAGTATATGTAACCGATGAAAGCAAAACCGCATGACCAACTCGTAATCCACACGTCCGTTGTGAGTTGCTTTTTGCTGCATTGGCTGACAACAAAGGCATGCAGTCGATCGCAGTACCTCTTAGCTGTACAATTCGCGTTACTGGTGTGTTATGACCATACGATCGGTTATTGCATTTGACCGGTATTTCCTGATAACAATCCGGTTTTGCTTTCAAAGGTAGCATATTCTGATGTGCAGTTTTCGTGGTTTTTTTTAACAGATTTTCGTAACCAACCTGCACAACAACTTTCCACACATCCGAGCCTAGTCACACTAGGTACATATATCTCGGCTGTTTCTATTTGTTAAAGTGTACACACAAGTAATTTGTTCCTTTTTGCGTTAGCTTACAGCACATCATGCCACCCCTTTTCGGTAAAGATTATCCTGATAGCATTTGTTTGTATTACTATGTTTTGTTGTTGGTCTGTGTCTGTAACGTTTTTTGTTTGTTTTTCGTTTTGTTTTGTTGCACAAAATTGTTCTTCTTGTTCACCAGTGTGCACAATTTTAGGTATATTAGGATACCGCCTATATATCTATCTATACACACACGCAGCATGTACAGCACACGGCATATGTGCATCTATGTATACACATACGTACACATATCTCTATATATAATTTAATTCAATTTCTTCAGAAAGAACGGCCAGGACTTGTATATATAATATATATCTATGTATATATATGTATGTATATATATCTATCCTTAATGAACGCTTACATTATAGTTTAACACAGTTACGCAATATTTGTTTGATTCCTAAACATTCAGACAAACTTTAAAACATCCGTTCATTCTTTGTCTCAGACATTCAGACTCCCACTATATCTCATCCCATCGTACAACCCACTCGTGCACTCCTTCTCCTCCTTCATCCGATGGTTTAACCCACATATTCAAACACTTTACAAATATTCCACACACATGTGTATGTACTTCCAGAGACTCGGTTTTCCTCGGCGAGAGTGCACACATGCAGAGCCAGTGTAAATTATTTGGCCGCGTTCGTTAAACCGTACATGCTGCTTTTGTTTCCTGACCCATCTGACTCCTGACTCTGATCTGAACCCTTTTCACGCTGAATGCAGATCCGTTTCACGCAGATCTGTCTTCCAATGTTTGAAGGGCACCCTGCGCGCACATTTTCTTGTTTGCAGCAACGAAACAAACTAAACACACCCGCCATCATTCATCATCATCATCACATTTCTTCTCATGTGCTGCTTCTTGCATCTCTACAACTTCTGCACAACGATCAAAATGCACAAAAAGAAAACATAAAACTTGTACCATCACATCCCTACCTAGCGCATTGTTTACCATCCGAGAGCGAGATGATCATACTAAAATTAGGATAATGTAATGACCTTACAAATTACCATATACAAACGAACGAGCACGTAATCTGCAACCATTACGTCGATGTATTAGAAGCCGTGTTTTCACGAATATGCCGTGCAGGAGTTATGCGCGGTTGGTTCTTTTAAGCGCAAAACTCACACCACACGCATAGAACCGATTGCAAATCTGCTCTTCTTTGCTGCCTTTATACTTGTACATTTATACACGGCTGGCTCGTTTTATCACCCCAACGCTTTTCTTCACTACAACACTGAGCTTGCGTTCTATCTTAGCATCTACCGTTTTTATTCCTCATCCCGTCCGCGTCTTTTGTTATCACCCGTGTTTCTTCTATCGGACCATAGTTTAACTGGTTACTGCGTCTTCTGCGTTCTGCTGTTGTTGTCCTTACGCGCTCATTTCATTTTGCAAACTTTCCAAACTCATCCGATCAACTAACTCATGGAGTTTATATTATACGATGCACGTGAAAGGCCAACAAACTCACTTGCGACACTTTATTCCCTTCCCCGTTCGCTTTGCTTCATGTGACGGAGGAATATGCTAAAATAAGGGTTTATCCCACCCCAGCTAACAATAATTCATTGTCGGTGCAAGATTACTCGCGGTACGTATCGCGCACGTACAAATGATACACGTAAACATAAAATTAATACCCTTCCAGCGATCAACAGCTTACAAACGCTTATGCGCCAATTCGTATCCTTTTTAAGGACATTGGCGATCCTGATTCGATTCTAATCAAATAAGAGCAATATTTATACGGTACTTCTTTTCTGCTTCACTAACACAAACTATTAACGCAACCCCATGAAAATAAAACGCAAGAACGTACGTTCATCGGCAACAACATGGTGAAACGAACCCAAACGAATATCGGATGTGTGTGAAGAAATGAGCCATATGTGGTTCGTTTCATCACACACATTTACGATACGGTTAAAATTAGTCTCTTTTTAAGTCGCTCGACAACAATTTTACATTGGATAGTATTGCCCTGATAAGCATGCGAACTTGCAGCTGAAGCTGAGTACATTTTTCAATCTCATATGAGTTACGTATGGTCTGTCGACCATTTTCGACAGGAATTTTAACGAGGAATTATTACAGATTTCCTATAGTTTGGAACTGCCAACGAACATCTTCAGAGGATGAACGCGGAATCATCCCCCCTCAGTGGAAAGAAAAAGAACATTGATTTACTTTATGTTCAATCGATATCAATGCTGTAATTGATAAACTAAACTAAGTGAACTTCAATTCTTAAAAAAATGTGGCGAAAAAATCTGGAAGAGTTCAACAATCAGTGAAAGACAAAGGAGTACTTCACTCAACTTCCAAGTTCCCCGCATATTGTCGATTGGTTTAACAATGACAAACCAGTTCAACTTTACCTAGATCACTTATGCACAGTGTAGGTTAAGACGAAAAAAAAAACTACGTTTGCTACCTCGAACAAAGTGCAGGATTTGCGAGTGCTTTGGGGTGCTGATAATAGTGTTGTAATATGACATAAAATTGAATTGTTCGCTCTCTAATCTCAACTTACTACCTACGCGCTAACCGTACAGTGAACAAAACGAACAGCGCACGTGTGTATACGTATTTGTGAAATATTAAAAAAATAATAATAAAAAAAGCTACCGAAAGCATTATTCAATAGTTCGTAGCCTTTTTTTTTTTGGATCACATATCTTATCGAAGCAAACGAGTTAAAAATGAAACATAAATGATACCCGAACTAACAACGCGAAGAAACACGTTCCGAAGAAACAAACCTAGCTGAGCTTCCTCGTTAGCAAGCGCATTTGCGTTGCTTATAAACTTTTTAATTACTGAACAGCGAGTAACTGCTCACCGCATTGGCAGGTGACCGATGGGAGCGGACACCGAACTGAAAATGATAGCAAAATTTGAGTTCAGTGTTCGGGACAAGCATATGCGGTGCAAATGCGCAAAAGGATAGTTGGATCCCCAGAGAGGGGATTAAAGTTCGAAGTCTAAAACGCATTAAAACATAGTTGTTTTTCAACAAACAGTACCCGAGAATAAACACAAAACAATACGTACGAGTTAAAAAAAAAACTCCCGATGCATTGTGAAGAGTGCGCCACACACCTTCGACAGATGGCAGAAGAGTTGGTGTTTCGATGTAGATCTCGCTACACATAGAACGTCAATAGTGTGCTTATTTATGGTGTATCTTGACTGTGCTTTAAGCAGCAAAAGACGTCATCCCTGGCCAACTCGGTCCTCCACTACTACCTCCACCACCACCAACACCAGCAGGCGCTTGTTGCCGGGAAGAGGATGATGCTTGACCTGCTTGACCGCTTCCACCACTGCCGCTGCCACCACTTCCTGCGCTTCCGCTTCCACTGCCGCTCGGTAGGTTCGGTGCAAATGCCGGATACTTCAGCGTTGTCTGCAACAGATCGTTGTGCTCCTCGAGCGAGTTGGTCGCGTAGTGCACCACGAGTGATTTTAACGAATCGTATATGAAGTACGGTTCGGCGAAACCGTACCCTCGCTCCGTCTGGTGAATTATGCAATGATTCACCCGCCCGTCACACGCAATCGACAGCGCATAGTGGCCGGCATTGCGCGCCCGAATCAGGAACGTGCCGGTCGGTTTGTTGGCCAACTTTTTCTCTGCATCCTGCCGAGTGTAACGTTCCCGCAACCAGGTCGTTTCGTCCAGGTGCGGCAGGTCCTGGGTGGAGTCCGGATTCGTCGCCGAAAGGTAACCGTCCTTGAGGATCTGCTTGATTTGCGCGTCCGTGATGGACTGACGCTTGAGCGCCTCCAGATACTGATCCTTCTGTTTGCTTAGGTTCAAAATTTCCGGCTTCAGCTTCATGGCCTCGCGCTGCAACTCACGCATACGCTCCCGTTCCCGTTCCATATCTTCATCCAGATTCTTTTTACACTTGCGCAGCTCCTCCAACCGGTTTTCGATCAACGTACGGTTCTGTGCCAGGCTGCGCTTTTCGTGCGGTTGTGCTTCCGTTTCGTAGCGTGCCTGCGTCTGCAACTGATCGTTGAACAGTTTGTCCGCCTCGATGAACGCTTCCTGTGCCTGGCGGCGTAATTCGAGGTGTGACTGAGCCTGATTGAAAGCTTCCAGCGTCGATTCACGCATGTTCTGCAAATCTGTTAACCTTTGTACCGTTTCATAGAAGTTTTGCGCGAGTTGATGAATGTCTCCAGCGGTCGGGTAGAGACTTTCGTCCTCAAACCGCGATATCGGATACAACAGGCTAATGTCGAGGATGGTGTTATATTCCTTCAGCGTGGTCGTGCGAAACTCGTTGATCATGCCGACCAGACTTTCGAACGTGCACTCCTGCGTGAAACCATACTTGCCGTTTTTGTGGTAAATCTTTATTGGACGATCCGTACCGTCCTTCTTCAGCACGAGCGTATATTCGCCCGCATCATTGATGGCGTCACGCACCAGAAACGATCCATCCTGTGCATCCATCATCTTTTCCTTGGCAACATCGCGCGAAATCTTACCCCAATACCATTCTGCATCACGCAGCTCCTGAGGTGTATCCGCATCGGTCACCAGCGGAGCACCACCAGTGAGCAACATTCCGCCACCTCCACCAGCACCTCCTGCTCCCGGTTGCTGAGGCACGGTCCGTCCCAGCGTTGCGGAGGTGGTGCTGTAATCGCTTTCAATTAACGGCGCCCCAACGGATCCTCCTTCTGGTGATGCAATGATGGATTTCTTCGTTGATCCAGTTACACCGCTACCACCCGTACGGGAAGTCTTTCTCGGTGGAACGGCCGGTATGGAAAGAAACTCGGGCAACGCCTCGTTCCAGTCCAGTTTGTACATAAGAATTTCCAATACCCGCAAATGGTTCTTTATGTTACTCACAAAGTGCCTGCATCGAAAAGAATTATCATTATTAGCCAAAGGTGCAAACAAAACTCTTGTTTAATGCTGCTTGTTTAAAAACACGCATTACTTACACAATCCTCTCCCACGCTGGGCGCATCAAAATATGGCACCAATTTTGCAACAGCATCGTTGGCTGTTGTTTGTTTCCGCGCATAAACTGCAACCGACAGATTCGGATCAGATGCCGCATGAAGTAGTGCAACGTCTTGTTGTGATGTGGTGCCATGTCTTGTATAATCGCCTTCATACGTTCCACAGCCTGCTGGTCATCGAGCACTGCGGAAATCAAAGTGAAAGTACGATCAGTACAGGGTGATCCTTTCTGTGAACGACATTTTACCACATACTTGATGCATCGATAAACGACTGGTACAATGTAACCGGTATGAGTGGATCGGGCAGCTCGTGGAAAAACTTCTTCAGCACCGTTGCAACGCATTCCGGCGTGTAACCGTTCAGATCAATATTGAGCAGATTCTCGTTGAGTGCGTCGCGCAGTTTGTTCACCTCGTCATACCGAACCGGTGTAGTACGGTACACAACGTACAGGTCAAGTCCTTTGTCCATCATGGCCTTCTTTTCCAGACTGGTACAGAGATCTGCCACGATTTGAGGTGTAGGTTGCTGCTGGGCGTCGAACAGCAAACAGAGACTCTTGCCAAATATGTGCTGGTGCTCCTGGCGGAATGCCCCACCAAGCATGTACCCGCTGCCATACGTGGAAGGAAGCTGTTGTGCCTGTTGTTGCTGTGCGCCACGATCTGGAGCAGTGCATGGCTTCAGGCCCATCACCGAGCACTGCCGGTGTACGACCAAACGACACTGGGTGCAGAACAGCCCCTGATGGACCAATCCTAACAGGTAGTTCTTGCACATATCACATTTTTGCTGTTTCGAAAATGAACCGTTCATCAGCTTATGCCCGTTATGCTGTTGATCAGAGCCGGCCGAAAGGTTTACTGTACTGTGTGCCGAAGCAGGCAATGTCGGCAGTTCTGCCGTTGCAGACATGTCTGCACTCGTCAGAAGTTGTCTAATCGTCGTCAGGATAGAATTCTGATGGAAATCATTCTTAATACCCATTTGCTGAAAAAAAACACAGACGTAACAAATTAACAATTAACAAAACTCAGTTTCGACAATGGTTTACCAAAATCAACTGACAAATGACATGTGTCTCAACTTACTTCAAGCTTATCACGATCCAAATTCGGTAAATCACAGCCTTTTATAGCTTTCGTTTTGAATACCTCCACATGGTCATACATATTAACAGCGGTCATCCATTCCAGCACATTTTCCGTTGTCCATTCGTTAATTGACTGAAAAAAATACATTACAGTCGTATTAATGAATTCGATTCCCAGCCGATTGTATATGCTGCTGCAATCGCTTACCTTTTCCGTTCTGAAAGTACTCGGTATGTTCATTTCCGAATTTCTTTGGCACGGCCTATACAAGGCCATCGGTAGACAATTGACGTGGAAACACGCTGAACAGTCTATTGCAAATGACAGAAGATAAGGTGAGAATGAAACCACGTAAATAAACATTGGACAAACAAAAACCAATTCTATTGGTATACTTACTTCTACACTGTCCACCTTGCCTTCCAAGCCCCCAGATGTAGTCCTGGCCTGAGCATTCGATGACGTCAGATGCCACATGAGAGCCGCGTGAAACAGTAGAAACCACAGGCAAGGAGTGGAGGAGGGAAAAGAAAATTGATGTTCATACAGAAGGATGCCGCGAAAGTATTGGGGAAACGGGATGATCATGAAGAAAGAGAGCAAGGATTGGTTTTGGGGAATACAGATAAGACAGGGGAATCAGTAGGAGATAAAGAGAACGAGAAAAAGGAAGAGAATAAAGAAAAGGAAAACAAACAAACAAACAAACAAACAATAGAGTTAGTTCAATCTCGTTTTCTTCTCTTTTATCGCCTCCATCTTGCACTAAAACGCACTAATCACCAGCCAAACCACCAATAGCAGTACGCCTTTGTTTTGCGTTCACAAAAATTTGATCAAAAACTTTAAACAAAATTAATCAACCAAACATGACCTAACATTATCTTGTTTCCGAAGTAAAAGTTAGCGAAAACGATGCAAAACAAATCAATAATTCATTTTCAATTTATAATCTGCACTATTTTCATGTTCAGCACTTCCATCCACATTTATCCCAAAGTGTTACATAGCAAACATACGAATAAGAGAGTCGGGTGCAGTCAGTTATCCATGCGCTCTACATTTCTCTTATCCATTCTATCATTCATTCGTTTGACATCTCCTCGCAACGGAATGCTTGTTGTTTCGTTGGTTGGTTTAGTTTGATTGAATTTTGGTATTATCTCTTCTTTTCGTTATACTTACAAAACAAACAAATAATGGGTGTTACGAAATAAACAAACTCGGTCGCGTGAGCTCTGTTATTACTGGTTCTACTAGCCATTTCATCTTTTAGTGCTACGAAACATTCACAAGTTAGAGTAAGTAATGTTTTATGGAATTTTTAAATGGAAATAATTCGTACACGTAAGTTGAAAAAGGAGTGATTATTAACAAAGAAAAAATCATAAAATATACAACAAAAACAAAAAAAAACACAAAATGAAATACAGGAAAGCGGCAACAAGGTAATGGTGGGTGTTTTGTTATGAGAAAAGAGAAAAAGAAAGAGAAAGAGAGAGAGAGAGAAAAGAGAGAAGAGAGAGAGAAAGATAAAAAGAGAAAAAGTATAAATCAACTTTGTATCGAGAAGACGGCTCGAATGTTGGGATAAATTTGATTCTTACATATCCTTATTCTTACGCGCATAATGTGGTAAAGACATACAAATTTCTTCACAAAAGCTATTGACTATGTTTGAAGGTTTGCAAAGAAAAGCAACATTTGTGGCGAATGTTTTCGTTCCCCATTTTTTGTCGTGTTTTATGTCATAATTTTTACCCACTAGCTTCAACATATGAGAATGCTTCTTTTGGTTTCAAAATTTCCGAATATTGTATTCTTAAAAGGGGTTCTATATTAACATCAAGCTTTAATTAAGCATGTGTGCTTTCTTCATTCGATATCAATTTATGTTCTCGTGTCTTTTATAAATCAAGCCCGCATAATTGGCAAATCTATAAACGGCATCTAAAATATTCATTTCATTACAACATCACATATTACTACGATGCTGAATTATAAATTTAACGAACAATGCGCTTGGTGGGACTATAGTGAATATGAATAACATTTACTTTTTATGTACCGGATTGGAAGGTGATGCTGCTTTTTTTTTATGTAACAAGCTAATGACTCCATTTAGTACATAATTTTACACGCAATAACACCCGCCATCACTTTTTAAATGATCGCTACAACAAAAGGCTTTTTCTCTCTCTATCTCTCACTTTTCGCTGCAGTGAGGAGGTATTATTACAACGTTAAACGAAGGTGGTGCAGTTTTGTTGGGAAGAGTAGTAGTAGCATTGCACAGGATTCAACAATACTTCCACACTTGTTATATAAATTTGAACAAAATGTCATAAATAATCTAACCTTAATAGGCATATCTGTTGGTCGTGAACGTAGCATTTAATGAACAAAGCAAATGAAAAACCTTTGCACATTTCGTAAAGGATTTACTAATAGCTAACAGCTTTTCCGAAACAACAAACGAAACAGTATGCAAGCAGAATCGAAAGTGCACGAGCACTGACACATCGTTTAACTGATCTGCACCAACACGCTCTTACAAACGGAGGATTGAATATGCGCAAGATCTACCCGTTGCCGTATGTAAACTTTAACACATATACGGCCTTTTGTGATAGTTGGAAGGCGAGAATTCGTTTATTGAAGAAAAAAAACATAAAATAAAACAACTGATATCCACATGCTGCAATTTTCACCGCAAGTGCAGGAATATTCAAGAACCAGAGAAAACCCACCAAGAAAAGCATTTATAATTGCCAAAATATTAGCTTAACACAACAAAAAAAAAAACAACAAATTAGACGAACACAACAGTGGGCGAAAAATTGATGAAATACAGGGCACAACCTAGAACCGAAAGAGTTCTCACTCTGTACTAAATGGAAACAAAACTGTAAGTCAAACAGTCATGTAGCTATTAGTATTATAGCTTCTAGCACGCCGAAACGTGTGTAGTTTTTTTTTGTGTAGCTCTCGACAATTAACGTAGATGATGGTGATGTGTGTGCAGAAAGGTATTAGATGAACTAATAATTATGATGATGAGAGGGGTGATATTTAAATGCACTATGAAACGTGTGAATTGTACGTATACTGTTGGGTGTTTATATAACAAATTTAATACACAGCATCAATTTTGAGCAAATGCTGTTTCTGTGTTAGAAATATATATAGTAGTATAACTTTAATTGAACCAATAAATCCTCAAATAGAGCTTCGTTCGATTGCATTACATCTGATTCTTTGACACAAAACCCAATCCAAAATTGTAAGGACGAAATTAAGCAGAACTTACAGAAAAGGACACACGATAATTTTATCTGTCGGATAGTCTATAGCTTACCTGGATCTTTCAGCACCGTACCCGGTGTAACGCACTTGACATAGAGCTCTTCCGCATTGGTCGTTGTCGTATCGGTACCCTGAGTGGTGCCACCGCCCAGCCGCATTCCGCCAAAGGCGTCAGAGATCGCGGTGTGTTGTGGCTGTTGCTGCTGCTGTTGTTGTTGCGGCAAACCACCGGCAACGCAGGCGCAACCAATAGATACGCACGCGCCGGTGGAAACGCTACTCAGGTACTGCCGTGCTGCTCCAGAGCTATACAGAACAGGGTCGATGTTTTCCAACGGCGAGAGTTTGCTCACTAAAAAGAAACATTAAGACGTTATCAATTTTAATCTAGTTTGGTGTTCATTTTTTTCGTACTTCAAACGTTTTTTTTTTTTGTTTTTGTAAACGTTGATCATCTACTTACACTGCACGTAACCCGTCTGCTTGGTGCGAGCATTGGTGGCCTTGTACCAGGCGACTCGAGGACCACCCTCACCTTCGGCGACGGTACTGGTGGGCGGTTTGGCCACCGTCGGAATCCACACGTGCACGATGTCATCCTTGTCAAAGGCTAGTTCGTCTACGAGCGTCAGAGGAGCGCTATCATCCTCAAGTGCGATGTACGCACCGAAGCCTTGCTGTTGCTGTGACGGCGGTGCTTCCTTCGGCTGCTGTTCCCCCTGCGATTGGGCCTGTGTTTGCCCTTCCTCCATTACTAATGACGTTTAGTATGCGAGTGGCTTTAATGCACCCTGAAACAGTGTTGTTCACACGGTTTTCCTTCTGCAACTTTCGGCGCTGTCGCTCCTATGACCGGCTACTACGACGATGATGATGCGTGCAGCACCAGCGCCGTTCACACTTTTCATGCGCGACGTCTAACCTCGCTGGATAAGCGAAACACGAAACGTCTGAGCTGGTGGGCTGCACACAAAACACAGGAAGTATTGATACCTTCTTCCTTCTTTCCTTTCTGACTGCTTCTTACAACCGGAAGCCAGACCCCCGTTCGTACCGAACACGGGAATGGGTTTGTTTTTTCTTGCTCTTCTTTAACTCTGTAGTTTCCTGCGAGGATTCGATCCCCCTTAACGTATGGCGTTGTGGATATTTGCATGTGTGTTTACGTTACATACTAATCACACCTGTCTACGACAAGTGCTTGTTGTACTACGGGTTAATATTATTTTTATATTACTGTTTTTTGTTTGTCGTTTTCTGCAACACTCTCTTCAACCGGACGTATCTTTTGTATGGTTAAATTCTGATCCTTTCACTGCCATAGGCCACAACACTCGTTATGATGCTGACTGATGGTGCCGGTTTTTTGTTGTTCCGAACTTAAGGGCTTTGTTTTTCGCTTACAGCAACCGTCAATTCGTTGTATTTGCAACGACCACAGCGTCACAGAAGATGTGCCAACCATTGACGCGGTGTGTGTGTGTTTAATTGATTGATTCGCTGCTTTCAGACCCCCGGTTTTGGCGCATGAAAGGATACACTGGGACTCGAGTTTGATTAAAATATAAAACTACAAATGTAAATCTGTATATAAATCCAGTTCGCTTAGTGGGGAAACCCGATAAGGACGTCGGTGATGCAAAGAGAGTATAATATAGGTAAAGAAGCGGCTTGTTTTGTCGTATCCTTCCAGGAGGCTTCGTATTCAAGTGATCCTGATCCTCCTTCTTTGCGTATCCGATTGATTGACTGTGGGTTGATTGTTTCTGCCTTCCACTTTTCTCTTTTGGCCTATTCTCTTGCCAAATCTTGCTCCCTTCTCCAATTTGTACGTGTGGTCGTATTTCTATATTTTACATCCAGTATATCTCCAGCTTCGCGGTTCTATCATGGGCTTTGTTTCTTTTTTTTTCTATTGGTTTTGTAGTTGCCGCTCCAAAATGGAAGAGTGCCTTCGGGGGAATTGTGGTGTATGTTTCATGAAGGGGGGAAGGATAGAGAATTGATGATGCTGGTGTTTGTGGCCCTGTATATCGTACAGAAGCTGGTGCGCGCGCTTGTGCTGGGTTTCGGATCCCCCTACTGACGAGAATCGTCGGCTTTGTAGTGTTAGCGTTGCGTTTCGCAATGAGATAAGGCACACATAGTTGTTCACGAGGAAAGCTTACACTTTCGCTTCTAGCGATGCATCATCGTCACTGTGGGCCGTTGCCGTGGGATTGGTAGTGGCCGCCTCGTAGTAACTGCTGTGGAGGATGATGGCACTACCGGCGTTACTGCCGCTGCACGTCGGAAACCGTTTGCCTACGTTCGTGACAGAGCTGCCGTAGTGTAGTGGTGGTTGCACACAACCCAAACGATGCATGTTCTAAAAGAAGAGAGAAGTATAAAAAAGAACGATTCGAATGTAAGTTTCAAGCAACACAAAATTTTAATTCTGATTGATTACTCCTGAAGTCACCAATGGTAAATTAATCATTTTAAAAATATTGGCAATAATTTATGAATAAATGCACTGTATGTAGCGCGGTTGTGGACAAAAAATATATATTTATTAAATATGTATCTTAACCTTGGTATAATAGTATAATATTTAGTTACGGTACACGCATTACCATTTCATTGTTTAGCAAACAAACAAAATGATTCATTGTTGAGTGTAACTGTAAATATAAATGTTTTCCTATTTTCTTTTGTTTTGTTTTTGTTTTGCTGCAAAATCATACCTTGTTTCTGTGTCATTATTTAGTTAGCTAACGACAGCAAACAAACAATTGTTATTAAAATCACTACCAGCGAGGAAAAAAGCCACAAGCACATATCATTCCTGTCGGGTAGGCGGGGGCCTCACTCAATGGCAAATGTGCGATGGAATAATAGCGTAATTCTCGTCGGCAAAGAAGCTGGAACGACGTTATTTATTCCACACACGAGTCGCACCGAACTGGAACCGATAAATTATACGCGTATAGTCAAACACACACGCACACAAACCAGCAGCTGAACAAGCAAATGATGGACAGTGAGACGATCGGTAAACATTCATCAGACCGATCCGTACAAAATAAAAATCAAAAAAAGAACACCTCACCCCACACACGATAGTGGCCACACGATTTACCCACGATTGTTTGACGGTTTCTACCATCCACCACCATCCCACCCCGCTTCATTTCCCCAAAGCTGATTGCGCCCTGTGATCGTACAATCGTTGACCACACCGATTGACATTTTATACGTTCGCTGTTTGCGGTCCACGGAACTCGCGCGAATGCGCGTAACGTACGTCATCAGCGTGATCGTTCATCTTTCCTTTAATTGACAACACAAAACAAAAGAGGAGTCGTCTTGCGCGGTCCTCCACCCGCCATCCGCCCACGCACGCACTGCATATCTCCCGTCTTGTGGAGTGACGCGGACGTGCAATCAAACTCGAGCATCATCATTATCGTACTTATTTCCCTTTGAACCTCTCTCTCTCTCTATTCCCCGCGCGTCCCATGCTTCTCTTCCTCATCTTCAATGTGGTCTCCTCCCCACTGTTAGAAGATGCTCCATTCCATTCATATTGCTTGATGTGCAACCACCGGTGCATTCACACACACACTCAGATGGCGGGGCTACAACACACCGCAGGACAACTGCCTGACTGCCACGATGTATGCACGTAATAATTATTCATTGCACACTTGATCGCATTTTCGGAACGGCAGGGAATGCATACCGACAGAGCAGCAGCAGCAGCAGTAGTAGTAAACAAGCATCCGAAGAGTCGATTTGCATTATATTGTATTACATTAAGTTGTTAGAGTGGGGGTATTTGGGATAGTGCAACGAAAGGGACAAGCTTTATGAGCCAACAACAAACTAAGTCGGTAACTGAGGCAGATATAGTTTTTGAACGCTTTTTATTCTCATTCTGCGAGTTGGTTCGGTGGTGTATTGGTAGTGGCGCCTATCTCCACACGATAGGACCGATCCAAAACCCCATCTCCCGCACGTTGCACTTGGCTATTAAGCTGCACGGGCTAACATCAGAGATTATGTTTTATTTATCTGATAAAGTCGGATCCGTTTCTGATTGAATTGTTCCTACAGTGGTAAAGTGGAAGCCATTTATCCATTCTCTTTAAGTTGAACTATTGTATAAACGTCATTAAAACGGTTCTGTTGGTATATTTGCTAAGCATTCGCTAAGCTAAATTTCCAAAAAGTTAGAAAAAAAACTCCAAAATTCTACCTAAACACACACCTCAGTTTAAACTAGAAATCAGCTCAGTTCTAACACTTCAGTTCTAAGTTCCCTGTATGCTTTACCACGCAACAAAAATAGTCCCCGGCCCCGGAAAGGAATCAACCTTCTGGGACTGCAGTGTGTTGGACACAAACCACGGAACGAACAAACCATCCTTATGCATTCAATCTCATTATAGAATGTAAACCCAATTTAATTGAATATCTTTCAATGATCTTGTTTTACAGCTGTGTGTGATTTTGTACATCTTTCCCAACACAATTGTCATTGTAAAACATAAACAATCTGTAATGCACATCTTTTCGGTCCGCGCGACACTTTATCTCTATAGTTATAAAAATGTGTGTCAACAAGTAATGTGTAATTTGTATGTGTTTGTTTTTGTAATTGTCCTTGCGTTTGTTCTTTTTTTTGCCTTACTGGTTCTCTGCTTATCAAAATGTAGTGACACACTCCTCGTTAAGTGCATTTGTTTGTGTTCGAAACAGTCAAATTGATTACAGTGCCGTCAGAATTTTGGAGTACTAACCGTACCAACATCAAGATGAAAATTCCATATGGTACAAAACAAAATTTTAAGCGATACTAACATGAAGAAGGAAACAAACAACCAACGATAAGGAAAAACAAACAAACGAAGTTATGTTTTATAATCCTCCATTCACGAATAATTGCAACCAAACTCGCATTTAGTTATCGTCATCAAGGGCACAGCTTAAATACGCTTTTCCTAAAGATTTTTTTTGAAATATTGTAAAAATAAGCATTCCACTATCGTATCCACCCAAAACATCTGCCTGACTTTTACCAGCGGAATCTGCACATTTGTCAGCAGCATGCATCACACTCCGAATAGAAACAAGCGGCCCGGGGCCCGGTTCTGGCACTCTTTCCTTCCTGCTCAAGATCAAAACTTCTCCACTGCACGATCAATCACCGGCTCCACCGATCTCCCCGGCGTTAACTTCGTCGTCATCGGTCGTCAGCGAGCGTAGCAAGGGAAAGAATTAGGAATCAAACGACGCGCAATTCCGCGACTCGCGCACACACTACCATCGCAACGTTATATAAATATATATATGCTCGCAATGGTCTGCCACTTTTGAAAAAACGACGCAATTCAGGCACACTTCCCAAGGGTAGTACGGAAAACTGCGAATATGTTTCCCTCTATTTAATCTTTTTTTTTATTTGTGTGTGTTTTTTTTGTTTAATGGGAGCTTTAAACGCAACTGCTTGCCTGTGGGGGCTCTGTGTGTCCCCCGGAGAATTATCATCCAATCGGTGCACGGTTGCGGAATATTGTGAAACTGATATCGAAAATCAAAGCGAAGCTATGAATTTATAATTAAGGAACACATTTTTTTTTCGAAAGTGCGAAACAAGGGGTCGGTCAAATGAGTCAAATCAACGACATGAAGCCAAGAGTGTGGAGTCCAACAGACTCTCACAGCGAAACTCCTGGAGAATGTTTTACCAAAAATTACCAGTTTCTTTAATATCTTGCTTAGTGTTGAGTGAATCTAATTCCGATTCATGAATCTGAATCACCATTTAAAAGATTCATGAATCCTCAAAGAATCGAGTCCTAATTTGAATGACTCTTTCTTAATGATGTAAGCACTACACCTTTGACCGTGATTGAGAAATTGGTAACCCACGCGCTGTACTATGGAAGGTAGTGTCCGATTAAAAAAATGGTTTTCAAATCCCGTTGGCGTGTTTCAAGAAGAAATACGAACGAACTGAAATCTATTATTGTGCATTTGTGCAATTGCATTGCTTGCATATTTGCTTAGCTAAATTTATCTGAAATAGACAGCGTTTCTTTTGTATTGCCTTATCCAGCTGTAACCTCGAAAAGGTCCTTCGCCTCATTCGTATCAAGCGGATGTTACTGCTGCGGAACGGTATGCCATATGGACCATCTGCTCAACCAATCACCTGATTAAACAACGATTCCCAAAATTTCCCACACTCGCTCTACATACACAGACGTTCTATTTTTCTGCCAAGCACTGTATGTCTTTCTTTTCTTTTTTTTTTTTGCTTAGACGAATATTTCGATGACACAGGCACACACTGAAGCTTCCATTACATTCTCCACAAATGTGCAAATGTTGAGTGACGAACCCAGATAGCGCGATAACAGCGAAAGAAAAAGGCACGCCAGACACGCTGATTGGGAACTGGGGAACTGGGGAGCAGATCCATCGCTGCAGGCGCGTTCCATTTCCATAGCCGATAGGGAAGGAATCTAACGTGTCTAAACCCCCAACCGGCTGAACAACTGAAGCAACTCCTCAGTTCGCCGTTCGGGGCCCGATATAGGTACACCCCACAAGCGTTCGCTTATCTCTTATCATTTTATTTTTTTTTTAACATCTTTACCTCCCAACCAGTCCTACCTAACGTCTACCAGACGCTGCCTTTATCATCCGAAACCCTTTCCCTTTTTTCTCGCGTTGCTCGTTCTTCGCAGAATGAATGGATACCATTCTTTATCAGACCGGTCGTCGCTTCGATGCAGACTATCGGGAGACATTGGCCGGCAAAACGAGCGCTTACACCAAGTGATAGTCAAACTCCTATTCCGGCTTTACCGGTTATTCGCAAAGAAGGGGGAACGAATGATATTACAGACCCGGAGAATTAAATCGAAAAGATTTGTAAAACAGATTCAGAGCATTAAAAAGTGCACTATTTTTAACCCACTCTCATCAAGAAGCGGACAAACATCAACCCCTCCACATGGCAGACACAGGAAACGATCTTCTGCCTAAGAAGTGAACGAACTCACTCGAGCACGATTGGCTATAATTACGGAACGCACATCGCAAGTGCAGCAGAGAACCAACTTCACAGGGAAGTGTTGGAATCGATTTTGTTTTGCTTTGCTACTACAATCCACACTATCTTTATTGTGCATGGAAATAAATTTATGCACACTGATCCTAATCAGTACGGCGGGAAGCGACTACAATCATCCATCCGTGTATAGCCCAGTTGCTCGGCAACTCGGTTGTTACGAGCAAATTCGTTACGAACAAACACACTACTCCGATCCGCTCGATCCTCGGCAGTGCAGTTTCATAACATTCGTTTATTTCTCTTAAAATGGCACAAACCCCCAATAGAATGAATTACTACTGTTTTTATTTTTGTAATCGTTACTAATCCACGTACAAACAATTATTATTGTTCACACTACATTTCTTCCCTCCGATGCTAAAAGCTAACACAAGCTAACACTCAGCATAAGCCAGCAGAATTAAATATAAACGTAATGCAGCATTAATCTCGAGCGCAATATACTGCTTACCTTGACATTTGACACACAGATAAAGTTCTTCGGCGAACGCATCAAAGTGAAACGCCGTGTATAAGGTGTACGCGTAAGTTTACATTTATTTGGTAAGGTCCTTACTAAAAAACAAAAGGACACCCACCCTTTTTTTTTGTTAAATTTTATACACAAATTTGGGAATTTTTTAACAAAACAGCAATCGCAACTCATCAAAAAGTTTCTCTTGTAGTAGGTTCGTAATAGACAACCCAAAAACCGATCCCACCAACATCCGAAAAATATATGTGTATTTAATTCCTCAAACTATTGGTAAAATTATGTATATTATTAGCTATTTTATATTATCATGCCATTTTTAAATGACTATTTCAATTATTAACTTAAGTAGTATTCTCGAACTGAAATGAAGCTTCTCAAGAGGTCCATATACCTTAATAATTACCCAATATGACTTGTGTATTTGGTGCATTTGTATTTGGTTGGGTTTAAAACTTATTTTTACACCCAATATGATACTGCTCGCGCGCCCAGGTTGCGATAATCGTTCGCCAGAAATGCCGTTTTACAACACGAGACTGTTTGGCCGCCAATGAAACAAGATTAAAAGTTTACCGGCGCAGAGTGTAGCAGTAGAAACGAACACATCGGAGGATCGGATCTCTCCTCCACCGCCAGAAGAAGCCAACACACCCTTTACCGAGGCGCGTTCGCTGTGCGGATTGAATAACTACCCTGCATCACAGTTGGGGCCCTTATCAAAACCACGGTGAAGTACCAACGAAACCTCTGACGCACCACCCAAAAAAAAACAATCTGGCATCGTGTTGCGCGCAGAAAACTCCTTCTGTGACCGATTATCTTCGTTTGTGCTAATCAAGGCTGAGGTGCGGTTGAAAATAAAAAGGAGAAAGGAAGAATTTTTCCAGCGGCTATGGATGAATTTGCAAAAACGTGAGAAAGAAAACAAAAGAAGCGGAATCAAATCCCTATCGAGATTAGCGGCGTATCAGCGTTCGGTGAAAAGTGGACCACATACACCACCGAACACACATGAACGGTTGCAGGGTTAAAGCTTAAAGACATCCGGGTACGGGGCAGAGATATAGCACCAACTCTCACCGTCACCCTCACACTGTGTTGATGACGTTGGGAGTACCCTTTTTGTGGACATTCATTTTATATGGTACGTGCACGTGTTTTAGATAAGCAACTTAATAAAGCAGCTTCTGCAAAAGGAAGAAGCTCACCAGATCATTTACATTCGGAAGCACAACTAACTAAAATCCAACCAAACAGCGCAATAAAGCGGTGGCCCTTCTACAATCTTCCCCACACCATTAATCGCTTCCCCTTGATCGCACGAAACAAAAGTTTGAGTAGAACCGCAAATAGAATAAATACACAACTAATCTTTCAACAAAGCATTCAGGCGGGACCGTGCGACCTAATTTTGCCACCCATCCCATTAAAACATCGTTCAATGTTGAATCGGAAGCATACAGCAAAGCGCGTCAGTCTCATTTACACACCGTGTGTGTACCATCATACCGAATCACCCCCAAGACGATGGGGGGGGGGGGGGGATGTCCAACGCATCCAAAAACGATGAAGCAGTAGCAGAGAAAAGAAGGGGCAAAAAGGGAATTTGCTAAAAAAAAAGTTTTATTACTTCGCACTTTTTTTTTGTGCTCCCCATTTTTGGGAGTACAAATCATCTGCTCCACTCACACACACACACACACACACACCCGGCACATAACACCGTCGTGGCAAAATTAGCAATCAATATTGTACGCTATGTACGGGTGGAAGTGGATGGCTGAACACAACACACCCGGGACATGCAAAACGAAAAGAAAACAACAATAAAACTGCATGACCAAAAGATTACACATTTGCCTCGGAATTAATAGATTTTACTTTATTGATTATCGCTATCAAAAAATTGGCTTTTCACACCCATCGCAAATAGAGGTGTGATAATGGAGCGGGAAAGCAGACAGCTTGGTTCCCCCTTCTCTCTCGGCATTACCCGGCGTCCCTCCTTTCCCCTGTGATCAAACACAAACAGAGACGAGTGATCATGAGAGATTCTTGAAGGATGTAATGGGTTCGAGGATCGTAACAGCGGCCCTCAGAAGGTGGGGTAGGGGGAGTTGTATTGATCAAACGCATTAGGATGATTTAACTGAGCACGGAACAGATTTAAAAATGGGCTTAATAATAGCCATAGCTGTAAGAACACCACCAGCAAATGTCTCATTTTAAGGTCTCATGTTGCGTTTAGACACACACACACACACAGACAAATCAGCGTAAAAAAAAGGACAACCCAGACGACAGTTGACAATCGATTGATTATCAGAGATACAGCACCATCACCGCCCATAATTCGCACCATCGCTCTAATCGGTATCATGTGCAGGGTTTTCCAATTCTCCACCCAATAATCCCATTCCCCCGGTAGCGGACAACGGATGGCAAGCGCGCGAGCGAACACGGTTGGGAGAATTGGACGAGCCCCGGCGTTGTGTGTTCGGTGGAACAAGGTCGCCGGATCGGAATCAGCAACAGCTATCTAAATATAGTTTTATTTATTGTCTTGGCGCGATAAAATACAAACCTAACAACACACCCGGTCCTTTTCCATCTCCCTCTCGGCGTGAAGGGGGGGAGCGCGCCTGTGTGTGTGTGTGTGTGCATTCTTCAAGAATTTAATGAGTTTCCACCAAGATTGCCACTTGTCGGCTCGTGTACCCCCCCCCCCCCCCTTCCTTCCACCCCCCGCTACATGCTGGAGACTTTGGGGACTGGCACATCATCACCGGTCCCGAATCTTGACGAGACGATCGCTAGACGAACAAGCTGTTCAAACACACCGTGAAAATTGTGTCGGAAGGAACCAAACGGGACGGGCCGCCCTCTTACTCACATTCACGGTCCAGGGGGTTTTGGATACCTGTTTTTTTTTTTTTGCTTTACAATACACGTATGACAGCGGAAAAGCGCACTTTGGAGTATGTGGGAGCTGATATGGGTGTGTGAAGGATAATGACGATGACGGGGGCTTCCCATATCTAGAAAAAGCTGATCAATCAATCTGCCTCAGTGTGGCGGAATGTGGGCATTTTGCTGGAACTATATGGGAAGGAATTTGTATTGGAAAATATGTTCAATTCATCTGATCAATTTGTTTACTGGGACTCGATGGTTTAGTGGACATCCAGATATGGATATCTTAATATGGGTACAACCACTAAAATTTGGTAAAATGTGGCGTAGCCAATAATGTGATTTATCCGCGGTGTGTATGTCCTTTCTCGCGGGCTTACAATTTTCAACTGTTTATTCGATCGTTCCATAAATTCATTTTACATGTAGTTCATTCGTTTCAATTCTCTAGTGTTCCTAATCTGTCATGACGCGTCCGTTTATACTGCTAGCTCGTAGTGTTGTCAAAGGGTAACAAATACAACACATAAATTCATGAAATCTTTCCTAATCGTAACGTATAAATTCCAACAGATACATTTCACAAATAATTATCCAATGCAAAAAGTTGATACAAGTTGTTCGAAGTCTACGATCACCGGAATGAAGTTTTTAGAGTTTTTGATTTATTTCTTTTGCTTAGTGTATGATCGAAGATTAGGCCTAAACAATGTAATTAAGCTTGTGCTGTGCTTAATGAATCTTTTGCCAAGAGTCAATCATATGAAACTTATTAAGGAGTCATTCAAATTAGAAATCGACTCTCAAAAGAATCATGAATCCTCAGGGGTGGAGGGGGATTCACAAATGTTGCATGCTTCAGAGGATTAATGAATCTTTGAAATAAAGAATCAGATTCATTTATACAGTACAAACATCCATTTAGATTTATGAATCCGAATCACCGAATTCACCCGGCATTACGAGATTGAATTAATATATCGTGATAAAAGTTGAGTATTCGAACTTTTGCATTCAAGGACGTCAAGGACATTCAGGTGATTTGGAAGGACAATTCGTTCCCAGCCAGAAACCCCTGTAAAGAACAATTTTTTCCCCTAAAATTGCAACAATGCCGATATGAGAATATTCCAGCACAACCTTATGATAATGTGTGCTAATGATTCGCTGCAAATGCGCCAAATCGCTGCGGAAATTTACGGAACAAAGCAAACATTAAATTTTACACATCTTGTGATGAAAGGAAAAACACAAAGAGAACGGAACAGGGAACAAAAGCCCATGTGGGATGCGAGTGGAACTAGTGTGGTCATATCACACCGTTCACGTTCAACCTTTTTCGTTCTCGTCTTAGAAAGAAAGTCCTTGAAACAAATCGTCTGTTGACCGTTGGAAATGTCAAGAAATTCCTCTCTCTCTCTCTCTTTGCGGTGTTGAGAAAGCTTCCGATATTATTATGATTATTAGCCTCACACTTGCGTTTCTTTTTATTTGTGCTATATCTAATTTAATCGACATAGCGATGGGGGCGCATCGTCCAACTCAACGATAATGGCCGTCCACCTTTACGCACATCTCTCACACACCTTTTCCCGTGCCACGGAGGAAAAAGGCAGTGCACTGTGAAATCTGTTTTGAAGGTTATTTTACATGACCGTTCGTTCCACCCCGCTGTCCCCTTTGTGTGTGCAACACTTGATCCGGCATGGAGGATCATCCCATCAAGCGGTGATAAGGCAATATCAGCAAGATGTGACGGTTGTCATACACGGCATTACTCACTTCTGTACAAAAGGTGCAGCAAAGAAAGGCAGCACCAAACGTTACAACACAACCCGCCCGAGCTGGTTTTGCTGGCTGCTTGCTTGCGGTCATTGGCAACATTTGACCCCTGGGTAAAAGGGGAAGCTTACCATCAAAGAGTCGTTTTCCGCAGCGACTTTGCACGGCAAGAAAACGGAGAAACCGACCGGCAGAAGCCATTGGCCATTGCACACCTCGCGTGGGGGTTTTTGGGCACGTGGAAGCAATGAAATGTGGTGCCCTGAAACGATTTTTCCGAACAGTGTGGCATCATCAAGAGAGCGGGCCCGCTAATGAAAGGGAAACGCCGGACGTTGGAAAATTTGACAGGTGATGGAAAATCCCCAACCCTCTCTTTCTCTCACTCTCACTCTCTTTCTCTCTCTCAATATGCTTTGCGCATTCGTGGAAACTTCAGTTTCAAGGTGAGAGCCAACAGAAGAGACAAGCACGTGAAATGTGATTTTCATCAGTGGAGGAGGTGCGGGTGGAAGCCTCCTGTACACACACACCTGTGCGCTGTCAACGGAAACTCTCTGTATATGTGTGTGTGTGCGTGCACGTGCCTTTCCGTGTGAGCGTATAACCGGAAGCGTCGTGTCAGTGCACGGAGGCAAGCCGGTACTTTTCTTTCTTTTCCAAGACGATTACACCCACGGCGGGCAAACATGCGGCGTGTTCGCAACTGACTTCCGGAGCGGAACACATCACCTTCATCGAGTTGATTTGAATATCATCAACACATACACATTCTGACACACAAAGAGAAGGTTTTTTTTGTTGTTGAGGGTGGAAAAAAAACCGAAGAGCGAAGAGCAGCAGAGAAAGAGAGACGAAGGTTTTTAGAGACTCATTATACTGGGAGCCACGCGCATGCGCCCTACTAGCTTTTCTCGCACTTCATCAAACGGTATGGCATGAGCATGAATTTGAGAAAAAGAAAAAAGAAACATAACCAGAAACTTTACACAAAAACAGACACATTTCACCCAAAGGAAAGCAGTTTCCGGTACGTAGAGAAAATTCGTACGGAGCGAGAAAAGAGAGAGAGAAAGAGTGTGTGTGTAAGCACACATACGCCAATTTGACAGTAGCAGGAGAAAATTCCGAATGGCGTTGACCCGATTTTACCGGCATTATTCAAATTTTCATGCGAATTCTTTTTGTTTTTTATTTTTATCAAGGGAATTGGAGTTAATTGGAAAACTCCAACCAGAGAATAAAAACAACTTAATGCGATGTACTACCGTTACGAAATACTATCTTCTGTAGCTTTTCGTTCCTCGGTGTGGTGACTTGATGAATTGTGTTCTTTTACAGTGGCTGCATTTGATAAGCGTAAATGGTAGACAAAACATTGAAAACATCTCATTAAACATTGAAGTGAAAGATTTCAAGATTAAGCAGAATGTTTGGAAATGAAATGGGGCTCTTTGAAGGTACATTAATCGTCATCAAAAAACTCGTGAATCTGAATCAGTGCAATAACCAACACTACCAAAACCTTTCATCAACATTACAACATGGCGTCGTAGTTGAAGTATAAACGTTCGTTCATGCAACATAAAGGATATCATGAATGGAGCACACATAAGCTGCGAAACCAATTACAAAATGCTCCAAATGTATGGAGAGCTAGCGCACATGTGAGATTGAATGAGCGATGATGACAACACAGCTTCGCAAACTAAATAAAAACACATATACCAACGCCGAGTAATGTTCAATACTCCCCCCCCCCTCCCCCCTCCCCTCCCTCCTCTTCCCAACCCAACCCAGGAATAACAAGCAACAGAACAAAGAAACTTCCACACGGCAGCATAAAGGGAAAATTTATTAGAAAGCAAACGCACCACCAACAACAACGTCAACAACGACAACGGCAGCATACTTCATTTCCTCCTTTCTCGTTCTCTCTCGCGGTCTCTCTCGCTCACACGCAGGTGTCGGTAACGACCTTGAGCTATATAAACCGTGCGGATCCCATCCCTTTTCCATCTCGCTCGCGCAAATGCAACAAGAACAAGCGATCCCGTATGAATGGGCTAAAGTGTTTGGGGTGGGGGAGCGAAGGGCCCGATGGTATTTGATTGAAAAGGATGGAATGATACTCACACATACAGCTGTGCTATGGAAAGTGAAATCGCGTTTCGAAAAAGGATGTGTGTTTTTACCAATGGAAGAAGATTTTTAAACTGAGCATATCCCCTGCTCAAACCTCCCCCCCCCCCACCCATTCTCCCCACCCCTACTACATCACTAATCCATAATGAACATGGTATTTCTTTTGCTTCCCCGTAGGAAAAAAACCCAAAACCCTTTGTTTTCCTTCTTCAAAGGGAGGTAATTTTGGAGAAGGAAAAAAAGTTGCTCACCCTCCAAAAACCCTCCAAAAAAATACAAACGAACCAGTTCAATCCGGACAAAGAATCACTACTGACGAATGATTGGGCGGCAGAGTACATGCGTGTGTGTGTGTGTGTGCAGATTTTTATGAGCCGATAACTTTGGCCATCAAAAGAGCGAGGGAGAACGTAAGAGAGAGAGAGCGCGAGGAGAGAGAAAGAGAGAGGAGAATCGATCAACAATCGGTTTCTATGCAACATTTATTGTCATCTCGTCCACATTCGCTTTCACTCTTTACCACCCTCTTCTATCCTTGCGCATACATCCTTTCGTCCTTTCAAATCTAACCCCCCCCCCCCCCCTCCCCCTCCCTCTCCATCCCACCCCTTTTCCACACTAGAATATTCCAACCCCTTCCAACACAGTCAACGTCAACCTGATTGACAAAAGTGCTCCCTTGCACAGGCATTAGGGAGCAAACATATCCACAAAGAGGCAAATATCGGCGAGCCGACAAGAAGAAGAACCCTATGGAATAACACACGCACACAGCCCGTGGAGAGCCCCGGCAGCACAAATTATGCAATGTGTGGACACACATGGACGAACCGGTGTTCGAACCACGGGGAAGTAGGAAAAGCGGTAAGGGGATGAAGGCACACAAATACACTCTCCCATACACACCCTACGGACGCGCGAGAGTTCGCCGCATACAAGAGACCGGCGACCAAATGGCGTTCTAAAAAAATGTGTATTAGAATATAAACCACGCACACACACACACACACACACACAAACGCATTCCCTTAGGGGCTGACACAAGTTTGGCCCCCGGGTTCAGAAACACTTCCGCTAATTCCACTGTAAATGTCTGTGTGTGTGTGTGGAGGATGGAGAGCGAGTTGAAACAAATTGCCCCAAAAATAAAGCACCATTCTTGAATATTTTCCATTTTTCTTTGCTATTAGGGCTGCCCCTTGGAAAGCTGTACTGTCCCATTGCTACCAATATAAACATCTTCTACGGCAAACCAAAGCCGAAATCTTTATCCACAAAGTTAAAAAAACTTCCGATATTCCCTACAATCTCCAAAGCATCCAAACAGTAAGAAATAAATCGTCGAATTGCTTCAAAATATTAATCTGCTACTCTCTTTCCCCGCTTCAATCATAATTCCCGACCGAAAAAGCGAAAAAACCGGCTCTCGGTCAACTCAACTCGTCAACTCGAGATACTAAACCAACGCACGCACGTAAGCGTGCCGGCAGAGAGTCAGCACACACAGGCGAAAAAGTAAAGCGCAACAAGAGCAGTAACAAGCCAGCAACCCAGCAGCCAGCCAATACAGGCAAGAGCAACCGTGGTTCCTTTCTCAAGGACAAATTGCTCCCCGCGCGCCCCCTTCCTCCCCTCTCTCCTTCCCTTTCCCATTCCATATTACGTCTCTCACGCGCGCACACACACACCCACCGCGACACGGCACACCTTTTTCGAAAACCGAAATCTTCTATCACTCGCTCTCTCTCTCTCTCTCTCTCTCTCTCTCTCTCTCTCTCTCTCTCTCTTTCGCGCTCTCGCACCGAATGGGGCGCAATTGTCGCTTTTCGCGCACGCAGTCCGTCCGTCCATTCAAAACTGTACCATTTCTGACGTTTCCAACGGTGCGCTCTCGCTCGCTCGGCAACGAGAGAGACACCCCAACGGCATCACCCCAAACGGCAACGAAAATCACCCCAAAACGGCAGCAACAGCACAGCCAGCAGCAGCTTCTGCTTTGACGATGTGATGATGATGATGATGGTCGGTTGCCTGCTTGGATGTGTGAGGGGTTCTTTTTTTATATGTTCATTTCGTTCTCTCCCCCTTTGCCTTTGCTTTGCATATATGCTATTAGATTCGACTTTTCGATTGACTTTCGCCTCTACTCCCTTCAATCCCCCCCCTCACCCCCTCCTCTCATACAACAGAGCAGCATGACGACGACATCACACAACACCACCGCACGACACCTCTTCATCATCATCATCAACATCCCTCTATCCAAGCAGGCGTCTTTCTCGTTGGTGGTGTGTGTTTCATTTGATGGAAAACATATATTTCGCCCCATACGCCCTCCCCACCATCGCCCTTTTCATACCAACCCCCTCCCCCTGAACCCAATGCTCAGAGAGAGACCCCTCTGCGTGTGCATGTGTGTGCATCTGGCTGTGTCGTCGTTCGTTGGTGTTGGCGCGCGTCAGGCTCTGTGTATGGGTGTGATTAACACACCAATTCAATGCGCACACACCTTGTCCCGCTCCACACATCCCCCTCCTACTTCGCTTACCCTTCTTCCTGTAGAGGGTGGCGGACTGCTGAATTCCGGAAGGAGTAGACGACACACACAGCAACCAACCAGCAGGCGGCCGAGAAACATACACAATACGGCACACCCTCCCCATCAACCCCTCCAACAACCCTACAGATACTATCTGATCATTCGGAAAAAAAACCATCCCTTCCTAGCCACCCCCCTATTACCCGCTCCTAACAACGCGACATTAAAAGCGTACACTTCCATCGTGCGCGACACACAAACGATCGACTGTGCTCTGCTGCTGCTGCTGCCGCCGCACAAGAGTATGTATAAGTAGGCTATAGGGAAACGACGCGGCCAAGGAGCGTTAGACACATGTGCGTGTGTAGAATCGACGATCATGAATCCGTCGCCCGAAGGTAACTTCCGCAGCGCAGCCGTATTGTGTGGGGTGTCCGCCTCCCTGCGGTGCTGCTACCACTCCTCTCGCTCCCTCCCCTCCAACACTCTCTCGCATCCCCCATCCACCCCTAACCATGTGGCTAGAAATATAATCGCCAACCCGCCGAACCATTCAACGAATACACCACCAATCCCCACAACACAACAGCAACAACAAAAACTGTAGCGCAGAGGCGCACAAGCGGTGTAGAAAATATTCAAATTTATATCAACCAACACCACCACCGCACACGCACACAGACGACATTCCGTGGGTTATCGCGGCAAGTAAAGGGGTGCCGCTGATACACCGCGCGGCCAAATTAAGGCGCGGGTGGTTATAGACAACACGCTTGAAGAATACAGCGCATTGCTGCTGCTGATGGTGCTGATCGTATACGGTCTTCTCTCCCCCCCCCCCCCCCCCCCCCCCCCCAAGCAAGACAGCGAACCTTTCCACGCTACCGGTTCTGTGTTGTGTGCAAGAGGCCATGCGCCATACGAACGGAGATCACGGTTCGGAATGACGTACCGAGAGAGGCTACAAAGTGTCTACATTTTAATAGCATTAGCCCGAGTTCAAATCTCGCCTGGACCTTGTCTCATATACATAGCAGATTTGCTTTCTACCAAGCTAAGCCTTCTTTGGAAGGGATGCGCTCTAGCAACTGTCGGCAAAGTCAAAACCAAAGAACAGTTCTTGAACGATGCTGCCTAGTGTTCGATGATTGTGTACGAATCTTTGAACCGAATGCAAGAATCTGAATCGCTCTTTCAAAGATTCATGAATCCTGTACGATTTCTGAATCATCCAACGTAAATGATCTCCACCTATGAATATATGTTCGAAAAGTGCATGATCCGCTAAAGCTCGGAAAAATCATGAATCGTTTGAGAGTCGATTCAAGATTTGAATGACTCCTCACTATGGATTCATATGAATGACACTTCTCAAAAGATTCATTAAGCACAGCACTAATGGTACCCATGTATAGTAGTCCCATAGATCCCATAGCTCCCGTATATTAATGAATCGACTCCAGATTACACATTCCGTTACCATTTATTAGATGCATACTAAATCCAATTGAAGAGAGCTCAAGCGCAGATGTTCATCGTCTGCCAACAGATGAAAATTGGTAAAAGATGATTGAGTTGGCCAGAAGTACGTGGGGGGAGAATTGATTCCAAAATTGACCCATCGGATGCAACTCCGCATTCAACTTTGCATTAGACTATGGAATCGACTCCGGTTACTACTCCGAATTAGACTCAGGGTTGTTTGTGGAGTTGAACCCCTATGTCAAGCGTCAAGAGGAGGGATCGCGAATTTGCAATGGGATTTCCATTACCAATATGAAGAGAGCATATTTGAGGGCGGCCCGGTGGTAGTATATTGATAGCGATGTCGCCGGTTTTCACACCGCAAGACCGGTCCAAATCCCCATCCGGACCAATCCGAAATCCCAACCGCACGCAGGCTTCTACGAGTAAATAAAGTCTAAGCAAGCCAGAAATACGATATGATATCTACGATATCCATCAAAACTACTGTTGTGGTTGTATAAAAAATCTTTTGAAAAGAGTCATTCATATGAATCTATGGTAAGGATTGATTCAAATCAATACTTTCAATTATCCTTATACCTCGCGAGTCATTCGCTCTATGTAGGCCTTATCAATTCGAACATTAGGGACAACTATCAAGTTAATCGTTCGTTGTAATGTATTTCAATACCGGTGCAACTTTTAGGCATGATGCAAACGATCAATAACATGTCTTCTGAGGACGTACAGAATAGATCACCTGCCTGTCCGAGCCTATGTAGAGTTTTCTTTGGTAGCACCTTCTCCTTTGCCATCGTACATAATACAGACTTCTCATTAGTTCAACGAATAATTGCTTAGAAGTCATTGCTTTTACTTGTCATTACTCGTTACCGGCCTACGTGAAAGGCTTAGATAAAAGCTCATCTTCTAACGAATCTTATTAATTTGCAAAGTTAAAGCGATTAGTCTCCTGAACCCGCTACAATGTTTGTAAGGTAACGTGAATTTTCGAGCCATTAGGCCTTTTTAAACCAATTCGGCGAAATTGATGCAACGGTCTATCGATAGTTTGATCACTTGGACCAATCCCCAACGTATCCGATATTGTCATTTGACATTTCTTGACTGCAAGCCTAAATCCCAATGCATTTAACCACAAGAAATGGGCCTGTTGTGTCACGCAGCACTTTTCGTCCTATTAAGGAATAGAAATAGCGCTTCTTCTGGCAAATAACGCAAACTTCACTCAAAACTACCACACCTCTGGAATCACCCAATCGATATTGAAAAATGCGTAAACTTGCAATAACATTCAGGCATTTTCTTCAGTATGGTAGTAAAACTGTAGAAAACCGAAAATGTTTTACTTTTTAATTAATACACCTAACAACTCCAAACAAAGTTGAGTAACTTAAGAGGAATGCTATTTGCTTAAAGATCACTACCGAGTGACCCTTACTGTAATAGTTTCAAGTAATGTTAAACAATTGTATGTCCCTTGACATGAATTCTGAAATATACAACAGACACATTTGTCGAAAATTGACGTTGTACAATGGACTTTTACAGTGAGCAGCTTTGAACGGTTCGCGTTGTACGCACGAAGGGAGAGAGAGAAATGTATGCATGCGTACGTGAGAAAAGTTCTTTTCAGCGCTTGCTGTACATCGAAACGATGGCTTCTCTCTCTCTTTCTCTTCAACCCCTCCTCCCTTTCACTATGACCATTCTCTTTCTCTTTCTCGTTTTCTCTACCTCTCCAAATATATCTCTTTATGGAGCATTGCATACGGTCCAACATTACGCCAGTTAGTAGCCGGTAAGGAAATTGCCATTGCCAAAGGAATCCAATGCCCCAAATGGCAATAAAAAAACCCCGAAGCAACTCTCAATTTCAAGTGCGTTTTCGTAACAACCTGAATTCACACACGTCCATAATTCGGTATCTTCTGCGTTGAATGTAATACCCCGCCACCATCAAAACCCATCATTCATGCAAGTTTTCATTTATTCGTCCGAGTGTGCTTTTTTCCTTGTATTCGTCCAAATTCAAATTTATTCCCTTTACCTCCCACACGCTAGATTGGGAGAATCGTGCGATCAAGAGACAAATTAAAATGATCCACCATCTCTGTCTCTCTCCAGGCATGTGATTTCTATCATTTTTTCTTCTTGCCGTCAGATGGTTCGATTAAGTGAACACTGTTCATTTTATTCGAATCCACCCTGCACTGCCACACTAACAACAAACCAAACGAAGTTAGTTCCTGATATTTAAAATAATGTTAAATACATCATTTTATAGAAAAAAAAACATATTTTTTACCATCATCCCCAAAACGGCACACACTTCATCGCATTGCGTACGTGTACGCACACACGTACAAGAGAGGACCCAACTGTGTAGGTGTGTGTATGTGCAGCACAATTCATTATTTGATCTAGTAGCATAAGAGTAACCTTTTACAGCACATTTTACATCAGATACATATCGCCAGAGATTTACTTGTTCTCATGTACTGCCAATGAAACATACTGACAAAAAGTAGACAATTTGTATTAAAAAACGAACCATTCTTCCTATTTTAATTACCTTTTTTGTCGGTCAATCTATTTCGCCAATCGATGTGGTCAACTTTGTTGCCAGCAGAAACGAGGTGTGCAGCTGTCTCGCTCTCGCTCGCTCACAGCCCAGCAGCGCCAGCATACATAACCGACAGCATCTCTCATCGGCTCATCTCTCTTCCCGCTTGGTTGTGTTTGAGTGTGTGTACGGCTGCCAGCAACGTCGCAAAGTGTGCGTCGGGCACCGAACGCAAACGCTTCTGTATTTGCTGTGTTCGCGGTGTAGTTGTTGGATATGTACGTTTCCAAATGTATGAACCAGCCTCAGTAAATGGATGCGTATGTCTCTTTCTCTCTCACTCTTTCTCTCGTTTTGCACACACACGCACGACAGCTCACAATAGCGACCTCCTCTGCACTATCTTCGTTCTCTCCTGCTTCTCCTATTTGCTGTCGTGTGCTTCCACTTGTCCACACACCACTAGGACGGACACTTTGCACACACTCCACTACCTAACGTATGCACACACACATCTACCACACACATGCGCGCACACGGGCACACGGTCGCACGTTTCCACGGCAAACTGCTTCGATTCACTTCACGCGCGACACCACACATCCGCGACTGAGATGCATGCACCACATCACCTTGCGCACGAACGAGATAGCGGAACCGGTCTAAGCCTTTCCCTCTCGCGTTCACTTCCAACAGCCAAATCCGAACGTTCGCGGTGCCTGCTCGCTCAGACCAACCGTGCGCGAGAGCGCAAGTTAACACCAACGAAGAAAATAAAAGGGAAAAGCAACAAAAAAGCCAAAAAGCAACCCCGTGCACGAACAGACACACACACACACGGGCCGCACACTCGCAATTTCTTTTCGCGTTTTTGCTGTGGTTACGGAATCTTTTTCCCTTCTTCGTCTTCTATTGCAATCTTCTGCTTCTTCTCCGTTTTCACGCACCCGCTTTTCACCTAACCAGCGCACTATACATCCTTGTGTAAGTGCGAGTGTGTGTTGCAGCGGCAGCAGCAGCACTACACACGACGGGGGTAGAAATGGGTTGGCTTTCGGGCTTGCCTGTTTGCCACCCCACTCGTACACAATTGCGCACACACACACACATACGCTTACGTTCACTTCATCCCGTTTTTTCTTGATTTTGGCTGAATTACGGAAATCCTCTTATTTTGGGAAGTCGATTTGCATCAAAAACCACTTCTTCTGGAGGTTTCCTGTCAACCAAAAAGGAACTTCTCCAAGAGAAACTCCCTCTCCCCACTATGGTGGGGCGGCCGGATGATGTAGTTGCTGCACGGGCCTAACCACACAAAACACGTTTTGACAGCTCTACGGCCTATTAACAGTCGCAGCCACCGCAAACTCTCATCTTCTGACACATCCGAGACCACGTCGAGAGCCGCTGCTGAACGTTTTAATCGGCACTCGCGATTGGCACCCCCACGGTCCACCACACAACTACTGGCCTCTGCACAGCACAGCACAAGGGGGGACACATATGAGCGCGATCCGCCTCCCACCTTCCTCTTCCTTCCTTCACGTCTCTTCCGTGAACATTCGTGCCTCCCCCACCCCCACACACACACACGCGCGGGCGACACACACAATCCACTCAATCAATGGAACACATCCAATCCGACCCCAGTGCAAGCAAAATGTGCCGGATTATGCTTGAAGAAAACTGCACGCAGGGTTGCTTCGATCCGGAACGGCCAGCCTGGAATATTCACAAATTTTCACCGTTCTCTTTACTCTAACGACCCGGTCACTTGATCGTGAAGATATTACTCCCTCAGATACACTTTCTTTGTCCTTTCTTTTCACCGTTGATACGGCGGGAGGAAGTCTCTCGGAGTTCGCTGCTGTTCGCCTGCCCTGCTACTTACTACTGCTGCTTTTTCACTGCTGACAGCCACTGCGAAGCTGCTGCTTCCGTCGGCCGATTGGTACCACTTACACAAGCGCACGAGTTCGCACTAACTCATCTTTGCCTATCGCACACGGCGGTACGCACACCGTCGTACACTGCCTTTGCATACGCACACACACAGCTGATCGACGACGTCCTTGTGCCGGGCAAGAACGCAACTTACAGCGTCCGTTTGCTTCTGATATTGCAAAAAGCGGCCACAAATAGTTCACATTTAAGTTTATTAACTTTTCGTAATGATTTGAGGTACTTTCACGTATCTGAAGTCGTATAAAAAGCACTTAGCAACGGTTTGTACAGCAAAAAAATCGCCACTCGATGGCCCAAAGAACAGAAACTTCGTGTGTAGTGGTGAGAGGTACGGCACGTCAGTTTAGCGTCCATTTGCGGTGTTTATGAGACGGGCGGATTCGTTAGCTTTTCGTTTCATTTCCATGCAGTCCGGGTAACCGTCCATGCAGGGAAAGGTTGTGAAATTTAATTCGATAACGAATAAAACCAATCAAATAAATTCCCAGGTTGCGAGTTATTAGAAATCGGAATGAAATATTCATAAACTAACGAAGTCAATCACGTGTTGGGTGTTTTAGGTTTTTGTTCTTTGGGTATTTCACGCTATTTTATACACAAAAACTATTCAATTTGTTGAGTGTACGAATCGATCTGAGTAAAATCTTATTTTTTTCTAGAAACTCGCTTTTAATTTCGTTGAAAATTTCCTTCATCCTTCAATGCAATGGCACATGCTAATTTGGAACTGTCAAACGCACGTTGCTCTGTTTATATTTGATCCATCGCCGGGATTGCGAGAGTACAACCAGGAACGTTTCCCGACTAACGGCTTCTAGGTGCTATGGAGACTACATCTGTCGATCTTGGATTTCTAGAACCCTGTGAACCGTGGCTCCTAACAAACAAGTTCTTCCGCAGCAAGGTTGGAGGAAAACCGGCCTGGTTAGAATTGAAAAACCTGCCCAAACCCGAGGATCTTCTGTGTGGACAGTGCAGTGAACCACTTGGATTTCTTTGTCAGGTATAATGGAAATACATTTCTAACAAAAAGCGAGTTTGCATTCATCTGTCTTCTGTTTTAGGTGTACGCTCCGATTGAAGGAAACGATAATAGCTTCCACAGGACGTTGTATTTGTTCGTGTGTTTAACAGCGACCTGCAATCAGTCTCCCGACGCACGGTAACAGGAGATTGTCAGCAGCAATGTTTATGAGCCGTTCTGATCGCAACCACCTTTCATTTCAGTACCATCAAAGTACTAAGAAGTCAACTTCCAAGACAAAATGACTTTTACGCTTATGATCCACCAGACGAATCAACGGAATCGGTACTGGTTTCACGCGTCACGCGGTATTACGAAAACTCAATTGAAATGATTTCTTTTCGTCGATATTTCAGCCTGCGGTAAAATCTCCGGTCCCTTTGTGCGTTATTTGTGGTTGTCGGGGACCGAAGCTTTGCTCCCGTTGTAAATCCATTAACTACTGCAGTGCATCGCACCAACGATTCGATTGGAAAGCGTCCCACAAAGCTGTGTGTAGCGAGGAAGGAGTAGCTACCACGGGTACAGTTACCGGAACAAGTTCCATTCTATTTCCTGAGTTTGAGATCATAACCGAGGCAGAAGAATATGTGAGTAGTGGTTTTGTTTAAATGTAATTGAGCAAAAATTCACGATACACCTTTTCTCAGGAACCGAAAGCAAAACTCTCCGAGGAAGAGAATACAAAGCGTCAAATGGCAGAACTGGAGCGCCTAAAACAGCAAGGAAAAGCTGGTGCTTTGGATGATCTGCCCGAGGCGGAGCTGGACAAATATTCGGCCGATCAGGTGGAAGATAAAACGTTCGATAAGTTTAAGGAACGCATTTCTGCAGATCCAGAGCAAGTGTTGCGGTACGAACGTGGAGGCAAACCGTTGTGGTTGTCGCCCACCGTCCCGAAGAACATTCCTTCGTGCGAACGATGTACTGGTCCGAGGGTGTTTGAATTTCAAATCATGCCTCAAATGTTGAACAGCTTGAACAACGATCAGCTGGACTGGGGAACGCTAGTGTGCTACACCTGCGAGGCAAGTTGTGACATTCAAGGCTATACGGAAGAATTTATCATCCGACAAGACGTACTCAATACGGATACGGCAAAGCAGTAAAAAAACATTTGGCAATGAACGTACTCAACTGTAAGTATCGAACGAATTTGGGCCTTCATGAGGACAGCTTAAACAGAGTTTACGATATATGGGTCGACGGATGTAATGTCTAATGACGTGACCATGGATTGTATTGGATTGGATGAATAAGCATAGAAACAAAACTTCTGGCAAAGGTATTCTGATCACAATTGTACGTTAGTGAGTTGTTTCAGCCTAAAGTATAACAATGTGATGATTCGTTTCAGCTTGAAAATAAAATCTAAACGACAGGTTTATTGACGTTCATAAATGCATGCTCTGGAAGACTGTATGCGCTACTGGCTGTTGTTACCCGGTAGGCGCCTGGACACCGACCGAACACCAGGGATTTGGTTTTCGTGTGAGCTTAGCTCAGCCACTCATTTGCCCTCTGCGTTCTTGAGAAAATCGTACACAACCGAAAAGTCCTTGTTTGCCAAGCCCTTCGCCATCAGCGTCCGGTAGATCTGGTGCGTGAGCGCACCGAGCGGTATTGGCGAGTTCGAGCTGGTCGCAACCGCCGACGCAATGCCTAGATCCTTCGTGATAAGTCCCGTCGCAAAACCGCCTGCATATCCACTGGCGGCCGGTGCGGTTGGGATAATTCCGGGCACCGGATTATTCACCTCCGACGCCCAGCTACGTCCGGTCGAAGCGTTCACGATGTCGGAGAACACTTTCGGGTCGAGTCCTAGCCGGATAGCTAGATTCATACACTCGGCCAACCCGCACATCGAAATGCCCAACATCATATTGTTGCACACTTTGGCCGCTTGGCCCATGCCGTATCCGCCACAGTGCGTAATTTTCTTGCCCATACCCTCCAGCAGTTCCTTCACCGCCTGGTACTCGTCGGTCGTACCGCCAACCATGAAGGTGAGTGTGGCGTTCTTGGCTCCGGGCACTCCACCCGACACTGGAGCATCGACGAACGTTGCTCCGGCAGCTTTCACCTTTTTCTGGACCTATTTTAACGGGAATTGGATAACATGGTTTAGGATTTAAACCTTAGATATGTTGAAGAAAGCTTACCGCCTTTGCCACGTTCGGATCGATCGTGCTCGAATCGATGAAAACCGTCTGGTTCTTGATACCACCACCACCGATGATAGTGTCGTACGTGTCTGCCACAATATCGTTGTTCGGCAACATGGTCACAACGAAATCAGAAGCCTTGGCTAGTTCGGCCACATTGTCGTACGGAACGGCTCCTTTCGCCTGCAGCGAATCCTTCGCCTCCTTCGAGATGTCGAACACGTGCAGCTTATGTCCCTGGTTGGCAAACGAAGAATTGGAATTTAAAAATGTGAAAGATATGTTTACAGATCCAGAAAAATCTAAAAGATTGCAACATAAACAGGCATGACGTTCGTTCAACTATTTAGTTATCGTTCTGTGGAAAATTACTCAATTCTCAATATTTGAAGCATATTCAATAGGAAAGTTAGCAACTTTGCTAGAAAGTAAAACGAAACGCTGTTCTGAATTGCGCAGTATCCTCAAGCGCAGCGTACTAGTATCTATGTGTCCGTGATCGTTTCACTTTCGTTCTAACCGCGACCGTGCAAATGAACTATACCAACCGTTACCAACCTTTTACGTTCCGAGCCCTTCCGCGATCGCAATACTAATGTATTGATGTTCAAGGTCAGCTAAGAATAGTTTAGAAACGTTTTGTCGCTCACCGGCCCTTTGCCAAGCGGAACGGGATCATAACATACTGGAGATGGAACATTTAACACTTCTCTTTCGGGCACGACACAGTTATCAGTAATTAGCAACATTGCGCAGACCCGTGATATGGCGCATGTTCCCTAGTGGGGTTTCTGTGCATACTGGCGTTTCTAATGTTGCGCGTATGTATGCATACGTTATCAAAGTAGGTGTGCGATGCTGTTCGCACACAGCACACCGTCGATCGCCAAGCCTCCACGCGTCCGATCATCATTACGGGTATTACGACGAGTCACTTTTATCAATTTGACATTGAGCTTATCGTCAAGCTGCTTGCTTTTGATAAAACCGAAATCGCCCCACATGATGTGTTTGTGAAGGGGAAGCCAGACCTTTCTGCGCAACCGATTTCTTTTCCTTGTTTACCCTTAAATTCTCCTTCCCCAATCCCATTTGGGCACACGTGAGTATTCGTGTGCAATTTCATTCACGCTCATTTTACGTAACGCGCGATCGAATGCGGATCGGGACCCGGCCCAAATCGCGACACTTACCTTTGCCATCAGGTTGCTTGCCATCGGACCACCCATGTTACCGAGACCGATGAACCCAACATTCTTAGGGCCGCTGCTAAACGAACGGATCAACAGGTCGGACAGAAGCTTCAACTGTTGCTGCTGGGCGCCGGTGGTACGCGTCAGTACACGGAAGGCCATTGCGGATGCTTTCGCTTTTGAAATTGCTACAATTCACACTGTTTCCGACTGGCGGGACAAAATTCCACTGGCGGATGGCACGGGCAAATGAACGGTGAGATGTCGCTCGAACGCTCCGTCGCGGTCGTTTATTTGCTCGATACTGTCGATGGAGCAGTCTGGTGTACCAAGTGCCGGGGAACCGATGTTGGACGTACTACGCAACACACACGTACCCGGGACGTTCGGCTCGCGGATACGCACACCGACATAAAGTGTGGGACTCGCGGAACCGGCTCTACATTGTTGCGTTGACGTTGCCGTACGCCAAAACACGCCTGGCGCAACACTAGCGTTACCGAAATTTACTGTCGATCAACAGAAAAGATCGCCTTCTACCTGTCGATGATTTGCTTTTGCTGATTGTTTTATATTTTTACAACTCCCTTTGGAACACCAGAGCCATTAAATGAGTGTGAATTATAAGGAAATGTGTGAAGGGTGAACGAATGTAATGCGAATTTATGTTGTTGTTTAATGCTCATCTCAATTAAATTTTTATAGTGTTGAATGTTCGCATGTTAGAAACATTTATTAAATCTTCAATTAAAGCCCAATCTTCAATAAAATATGAGGCCCGCATGCCCGACAGCTTGCACGCAGCTTCTGGAGAATAGCGCCATCTTGCGGAAATTTTTGGTACCGTTTTAGGGCGGTGAATCGGAGAACAGCGTGCGAGCAGAGGAATTTTAAATTAAACCCTTGGCGCTCAGCTGTCCCTTCAGAGGGAACATCAAGTGAGTAGCAATCAACTCGACTGTCCCCTCTGAAGGGATTTGCAAGTGAAGCACGTTCAACGAAAGAAAAGAAAATAGTTTTTGTCGTTTTGTTTTGAACGGTATTCATGGCACTGCTGTGCATATACATTTATTACTAGGTTTACTATAAATATATACTTTCTACGGTTGATTCGAAGTGCACTAATTTACTATAGTACAAACCTACTAATTCAGTATAACTTATACTATTTTACATTATAGTAATTTAGTATAATGTATACTTAAGTTGCAGTGGTTTTGGTTGTGGCCGATTCGCCACACAAGGACTTTGGAAGAGATATCTGTAGAGAATAGGATAGATAAGAAACTTGGAGAGTAACGAAAAATGAGAATATATCATGAAAGGATTAGCTATCAACACAAGAGAGGCTCAAAAGAGAATCCTAAGATCCTGAGTTACAAAAAAGAGGGTTCGTTTGGTGAGAGGATTGAGCGACGATCAGCAAGAGAAAGCGAAAGGACAGGCAGTTTTTGGACAGACGTGTAAGACAGCGGTCTGAACATTTGGATTTGTAATCAAATATATAAAGAAAAAAAAAAGAAAAGAAATCTGCTTCTAATCGGAATGGCGGGTGTACGCAGGAAACCGGGCAAAAGTCACGACAATGGCGCAAATCAAGCTCCCAAATTGTAAGTATGCTATTAAAAAAAGGTGTGACTTTACAAGTGAAATGAAAAAGGGATCATGTTCGAACACGAACGAACGCATACCAGAAATGGCTGAATGATTGAGGAAAGTGAAAAGTATTTCCGAGCGATCTGAATTAATAGTTATTAAACATATCGCATACTTTACCAGTGAACTGGCCGTTTGTTGCGAATGTTTCGAACCGGGTATATCAGGTGTTTTGTGTGGCTCAAGCGTCCCGTCTTTTCTTGGAACCAACGTGTTCGTACGTGAACCGGTGTGTCGCGATTCCTGTGAAAGTTGTTCTGAGGGATTTATCAAGTATTTGATGTGGTTCTGCTGACTTGAAAAAGGGTTGGAAGTGGAGATGGGACAGTGAAGTGTATATCTATTGATCACAGTATTTGAGAGTGTATGCTGATTGTCCAGAGGACCGCGTGCACTGCACAGTTCCGTGTAAGCCGAAGTACATGCTTTGCCATTGAACTGGTATGCCCCACATGGTGCGATTATGAGTATGTCGGAACTTTTGTCTATTAACGTATAGTCTCGAAACCAACGTGTTCGTGCGCGAATCAGGAGGGCGTGATTCTTATAAGAATATCAAATGGCGGACTAGTTGGACGCCTCTGGAAGTGCTTAAAAATGTGTTAACGAACGCTTTTGGGAATGCAAAAAAAAAGAAAAAAAAAGAGGAGGAAGAAAAGTACTGTTATATGGACGCCTCTGTGAGGGCTACGTGAAAAAAGTACTGTTACATGGACGCCTCTGGGAGGGCTACATTATGTACTAAATATAATACATGGACGCCTCTGGGAGGGCTACATGAAAAAAAAAAGAAAAGTACTGTTACATGGACGCCTCTGGGAGGGCTACATGAAAAAAAAAAGAAAAGTACTGTTACATGGACGCCTCTGGGAGGGCTACATTATGTACTAAATATAATACATGGACGCCTCTGGGAGGGCTACATGAAAAAAAAAAAGAAAAGTACTGTTACATGGACGCCTCTGGGAGGGCTACATTGCGTACTGAATATAATACATGGACGCCTCTGGGAGGGCTACATGAAAAAAAAAAGAAAAGTACTGTTACATGGACGCCTCTGGGAGGGCTACATTATGTACTAAATATAATACATGGACGCCTCTGGGAGGGCTACATGAAAAAAAAAGAAAAGTACTGTTACATGGACGCCTCTGGGAGGGCTACATTATGTACTAAATATAATACATGGACGCCTCTGGGAGGGCTACATGAAAAAAAAAGAAAAGTACTGTTACATGGACGCCTCTGGGAGGGCTACATTGCGTACTGAATATAATACATGGACGCCTCTGGGAGGGCTACATGAAAAAAAAAAAAAGAAAAGTACTGTTACATGGACGCCTCTGGGAGGGCTACATTATGTACTAAATATAATACATGGACGCCTCTGGGAGGGCTACATGAAAAAAAAAGAAAAGTACTGTTACATGGACGCCTCTGGGAGGGCTACATTATGTACTAAATATAATACATGGACGCCTCTGGGAGGGCTACATGGAAAAAAAAGAAAAGTACTGTTACATGGACGCCTCTGGGAGGGCTACATTATGTACTAAATATAATACATGGACGCCTCTGGGAGGGCTACATGAAAAAAAAAGAAAAGTACTGTTACATGGACGCCTCTGGGAGGGCTACATTATGTACTAAATATAATACATGGACGCCTCTGGGAGGGCTACATGTGAGAACGATCAGAGGTTAAAAAAAAAAAAAAAAGATTTACTATTCCTTATACTAATAAATGTTTCATTTCAGAAAGCATAATAAAGTGAACAAACTTCGGAAGGCTCTTGAGGCAGAAAGGAAACGCAACGTTTTGCTGTCCGCTAGATTGAAGAAGATTAAGGGAAATGGAAAGCAAGTTCATAAAATCAAGCCATTTGAAGAAATGTTTGACCCAGCTCCAATGCATTCGACAGCAATCGATTTACAGGGTCGAGAAAATTCGATACTCGCTACATCCATGAATGCGTTATCGGCAGTTTCAATAAACATCCCAGATTGTAAACCAAACGATAAAATGGAGGAAATCGACCGTAAATCTTTCGAGGATTGGAAGGAGTTGTTAGAGGCTTCCATGGACCTTGCCGGCATTACAGACGAATACACTAAAAGCAACGTCTTTAAAGTAAAGGCAGGACCGAAACTCCTAGAAGTTTTGGAAGAAACACCCAAACAACCATCACCCGATGTAGCAATTGCTCCATATTCAAACGCTATGAAACGTTTGGAAAGTTTCTTTGGGTCTCGAGAATATCGTCTGATACAACGACAAAAATTTAGGTCACTTACTCAAGATAAGGAGGAATCAGACCTAAAATATCTTAAGCGAGTGATAGCATCAGCTAAACTGTGCGATTTCGACGAGGAAAAACTCATGGAAAGTGTGACAGACGTCGTACAATTACACGCGCTCAATATCAAAGTCCGCGAAGCTGGTCGCAAAATTCTGCGCAAAGGAGGTACTCTTGCGGAGCTGTTGGAAAGGATTCGCGGACACGAGGTAGATAAAACCAATGAGGAAATTTTCAAAAAGACGCACCAACCAGCAACCGAAGTTACAGTAGCAGCAGTTACACGCGAAAGTAGTTGTTCAAAATTAACTTGGAGTACAATATACCCGCAATGTGGTTGATTGTAAGAAAGCGTTAGAACAGGAGCAACTTCCATCGAATACAAGTACAAAACCGACAGTGACACCTGAGTCAGCGCCAAAGGATTACGAACATGAATCAGTAGATCATTCCGAAGATAGGCTAGACGGTATTACGGAAAACAGACCGAAAAGAGTGCTTAAGAAACCGGAAAAACTTAAGGATATGTTCCTATATCAAATTTTTCAGTAGAGTAGGGGCGGGGGTGAATGTAGAGAATAGGATAGATAAGAAACTTGGAGAGTAACGAAAAATGAGAATATATCATGAAAGGATTAGCTATCAACACAAGAGAGGCTCAAAAGAGAATCCTAAGATCCTGAGTTACAAAAAAGAGGGTTCGTTTGGTGAGAGGATTGAGCGACGATCAGCAAGAGAAAGCGAAAGGACAGGCAGTTTTTGGACAGACGTGTAAGACAGCGGTCTGAACATTTGGATTTGTAATCAAATATATAAAGAAAAAAAAAAGAAAAGAAATCTGCTTCTAATCGGAATGGCGGGTGTACGCAGGAAACCGGGCAAAAGTCACGACAATATCCACAATCAAACAAAGCGATTTCAATCTCGATTGTTTTTAATGCGCTTAACCTTTTAACATCTCCTAAATCGAATATGCTACACGTGATCAAACATTGGTATTCTAAAGTTGGCTTTCGTTGTGCACTGTTGCATCGCTTCCTTGAAACCTTCGCAGATCTTCACATCCATTTCCTTATCCACGCATGAAAGAAATTGCTTGATTTCCATACCACATGGCTCCACGGAGGCGCTTTTGTCCGGCTTGGTCAACTCCATCGCAGACTGCTGCTCCTTCTCCACGGCATCCGTGCTTACCGCTTTTGGTTCGGAACGTTCGAATAGTCCGCCAAGTGCACGGCCTAGGACGGATCCAATTGCAACGCCACCGGCAGTAGCTGCCATTTGTGAGAAAAAGCCCGATCCTGGTGCTGGTGTTGCTACTGTAGGGGCAGTCGGTGATTTCGTTGGCTCGGCGGCTGCTTTGGTGGGGACACTTTGACCAGTTCCATGCTGAGATTTTGTATCGGTGGTAGTAGATTTACGGGATGGAGGAACCGTTTTCGAACGAGTATCACGGCGTGGCATTTTCTGACTTTACGTTTTTGACAGTTCCAATGCAACTCTCACTCGAACACAGCCTACTATATTACCAGGAATTTCAGTCGTGATAATTTTTTTTTAACCAGTACAACTTAACATTTTGTAATCTTCTACATTTTAAACAGCGCGTGGAAAGTTTACCGAAGTGCAATATGTTCCAAGTTGACCCTTCGATATATAGTAACTGGGTGCTAATTAGCTCCATCACGAACGACACAACCTCAAAATCTATTCAGGTGAGACACGCTTTTAGCTTTACTTAACCTCATTTTCCCTGCTGGCGTTCAAATCGCTCACAAAATCTGAATCAAACTATCGATAAGCATAGCGAACATAAAGATGTAAAGAACTTCATGACTTAGATGCCGAAAAGATGAATTTTAAACCAGTATGAAACGTGTAACATTTTCTAACAAAGTAAGGAATAAATTTCATAAAATGTATCGAAAAAAATGTTACAAAGATGAACAATATTAACGCAATCGAGACGATTCTTTGCCTTATCGTGCCCGGGTTTCGTCACGTTATATTTGTTGACCGTATCTCAAAGTATTTACATCTTCGTAGCATCCGGCTCACAAGACGCCCCAAACGCGCAGGCCCATTGCACTCTTTGTTGGCACTCCGGCGCCATATTGGAGCAAACAGTGCGGAAACAGAAATCTCGGCAATCTAAAGACTTTGTCCGCTGGTTGACATCCGTGGGGGAGGAAAGCGCCGGTAAGGGTTGTAAAGGTAACAGGGAGAATGATAAAAAAAGAATTAAAACAATACTACCCAATCGGACGCAGCTGGTAAGAGAGTCAGACAACGTGAAGAAGATCCAATGTCTTGCTGGCGCACTGTTTCAGCAATATAATTTCAGCCGACCACCGTCATATCGTCCTCATACACGCGAAACCTCATTTGAACAACGTGTCGCCTATCTGCCAGCAACCTGTGCGATGGTGGTGATACTAAAATTGTACTCTCGCCACTATCTTATCTCCCGAGCGAGCGGAATGTATGAAGTAAGGCATCCAAACCAGCCAGCATTATTCGAAGGGGTGGCCGGGGCTGCACAATGAATAAGCGCCGTTGTTCTGTAACCCCACGTCACATTTTACCTGGATCCGCAAGTGAAAAAGCATCCCTTACACCTGAAGACGTCCACCTGGAAAATGTTTCACATTTATACAGCACATTTAAGCAACTTAAATTTACTTGATCTGGTGATCGAATTACTATTTTAAATTAATAAATTAGCATTATTGAAGATTGAGATGAGTTGGAATGGACGTTTCAATTGCTTGAATAATTAAGGAACTATTGTTAACGCTATCACTCCATCTCAATTAGGGCGTACCATGCCTACTATGTCTATGTGAACGACCTGACAGAGCTTTGAGCACTGGGTCGTTCGGTGTCATTCTCATGATATGACCAACCTACCGGAACCTCGCGAGTCTAACACGCCGCACGGCATTGAGTTTGTTGTACAGTTCATAGAGCGAGCTCGTCATTCATTCTTTTATACGGATTAAACTAGATTATGGATAAGCAGAGAGATGTTGGATAAAGAATCTGAGTGCATCTTGACAACAATTGATCAAAGAAGAAGACTTGATCTCATAAAGAATTCTTAACCTAGAATTCAATTGCCAATCAGATATTGCGATGCCATGCTGCAGATTTGGGAGCAGATGGCGCTATCACTCTATCTAAATTTGCGTCTTCCATGTCTCTTCTACCCAAATCCATTGGGCTAGTTATGTTATTATAATGATACCGGGCAATTTACAACAGTTTTGTAAATTTTTTATTGATCATCCATATGGTTAGAGGAACTAAGGTACCAATAAATTGTGATAAAGAGATGACGTTTACATATCAATCAAGTAGAACGGAGCCCGTGTTTGGTAGACGATGGCGCTCGACCTTGTGCGCTTCTTTATTCTTTATTTGAAATTAAAATTTTAGAGAAAAAATAGCATACGTTTAGTACCAACCGCCCTATAAAGAAACTTCTTCAATTGCTGTACTTAAGTGATCGATCAATTTTTTAGATAACCTTGTGGTTGATTCAAAACCGCTGTTACTTCATCGCTACGGTAGATGCCACTAGCCAGCATGGGGTAGGTATACTGCATATCTTTTTGTTTCCTTTTCTTTATTTTAGGTGGACAATTAATGTTCGTTGTTTCCCTCGGCGTACGACTCATAGGCTAGTTCAAGACTTTAGATATGCGCACCGGCAAGTGTTCTCTACTACCCTCCAGGTTTTCACCGACCACTGAAGCAACGCAACGGTACACCGGAAGCTGCTGGTGTGTATGTCTTTATAGATACGAGGTGCATGAAATTAGATTGCCACGGCAAACTAGAACAACAAACAACTCCACCGGTTCGCCCGTCGAGCCGTCGGGTGATAATGGTACGATCATGTGCGCGACGATGGTCCGCGTGCCACCAAAGGCGCGCAGCGGAATTAAAATAAAACTGCTTTCGCAAGGCTTGTGCTGTGGTGCTGTGTACGTGGAATGGGTCATGATTTATCATAACCATCGTCAACCCTATCCACTTCGTCTCGAAAAAAAAACCCCTAAATAAAGTTAAACACGATGCGATGCAGTGTGGTGGATGGAGGTGATGGCTGGCATTGGCATATCCGCACAGTACCAACAGAAGCTTCAGCAGTTTGAGACACCGTGGCCTCGGTGACAGGTGACTGATACGTTTCCGTTTGTCCGCCCTGTACCCCGCATACTCCCAAGCCGGTGTTCCATCATCATCCCATAAAGCTAGAAAGAGATGATTCCAGACACACATTACCGTGTTAACATATTATACAAACAGTATGTACACAAAACCCGCTCGATGCGTTGTGGTAGAGTGGCCGTACGTAAAGCTCGCTGCTCTGTGGCTAGCAGAGGTGTAGGCAAAAGTGTCCCACTTGCTTCGTTTGTCCCGTGTGACCTTTCCCTTTCGGGATTGGACCGAGATGTCCTGGAGCCAGTAGGCAGTAGGCAGCATCCGACCGTTTAAGATCACTTTATTTATTTTGTCCATAAAATCAATATTTCGGCTTTCGGTTGCCTTTTTTTCTATTACACCCCAATCGTTGTAAAGGTGCTTTTTTGCCCAAAAAAAACGAGCTATCGGACTTGCCTTGAACACGCAAACATTATGATACGCAAAGAACAAAGGCAGATCGGAAGGTGTGAAGATGCTGAGACAATGTGCATGAGGGTCGCGTAAACAAATTCACTTACACATGCAATCACCCTTACCTAAGTATGATAACTACGCAGTTTGGGTGTGATACTGTTGTATTGTAAAACGATTACTTACACTATTACAAACGGTATGCATTCCAATATAATTTTTCAAAAATAATTTAATCATTTCCTGCAACGATATTACTTAAAACACCAGACAATTAGTGTCGTAAATGACCTACTATGTTTCTTTCACATCTGTCATTATTTAGTAGCTTAAGTACACTACTTAAAAACACATTTCAATATCTTTGAAAAATGGTAAGGCAAAGATTTTATCTCCTTCAAAGTTACCCGAAAAAGAGTACAAATTGTTGCAAGACCAGCTTTTATCGCTCTGCACTCGAATTTGATCCCCCATTCCCCCACTATCTGAAGATGCCTAGTGTTAGCCCAACGACGATAGGTAAAGCCAACAATAAAACAATCCCTTAGATGCATGTATTTGCATAGATAACGCCATTTTCTTCCCCGCGCACGATTACTACGGAGATCGCTCGAGATCGGTCGCCGGTTACGGTGCAGCGTTGCTCTTGTTTTCGTGGCCTGTGTGTCACCTCGCAGGTCGCGGACGATCGTCAGGTAGCTTGCACACTGCTTCAGCGCTTTTCCTTCCCCGCAAGAACAGGTGCCTGTTGGTGGGCCGGGGGGGGGGGGGGGGAAAGCGCGTTTGCTAGAGCGGGACACATCATCACATTGGGAAAGATGGGAAGGTAAGTACCGCATAGTGCGATATCTTATCAATTATCACATATTTGCTCTTCTCTCACACGAGCAACCCTGTACACTCGATACCTAAAACCCGCCAGGCAACCATGATGGCGTGAATCCGGCAAAGGGGTGGCATTCGTTGTGGGGCGGCCAGGAAAAGCAAATGGTTTCTCTGTTCGCGCTACAGCCTGCGCAATGGACGGTCAGGTTTCGGAAGGCTATAGGAAGGTATCGCACCGGCACGTCAGCTCATTTCGTGTCGAAACGTGGTCGAAGTCACACTGGTCGGAGGATCTAGCGTGTCGGTTGGTGTAGCACTGTGGTCGTAGTCAGCTCCCCCGTCTCGTGACGATGCGTTCGTCAAACACTACCCGTGTTACTTGGAAGCCGGTTTGATGGCTCCTTCGTGTGTACAGTTTGCGGCCCCCATCGATACCGAAGAAGCCTGCTGCCGTGTGCTGGGGTTCTGTTTTGTTGTTTTAGGTAAATATTAGACCATCCAAAGCGATGGTCGAAACCACCGATCGTCACAGCATCTCGGACCATCGATTTTACGTTGCTGCGTGGAAGAGTTCAACCGCTTCTTCTTCGGCAATGCGGTGGTACACCCTTGTCCATTGTCGAGGGGAAACTGTGGGGGAGAAAAGTATTCCGTGCCGTTCGATTGTTTGTGTCAACATTACTCGTTGCGCATTCGAAGATCGGTTCGTTCGGTTACCGAGCGACAGTACATTGCCTCCGCTACACCTGTGCGGAGGTACGCCATCGAGGCAGAAATTCGTGCATCCACGTTATCCGGTTGTGGGGTTTTGTTCTGGTAGGAAGGCGACGGATGTGTCACTCGTACTGTCGCATATACTACCAAATCGCTTCGATGACGTAACGATCGAGGCAGGACGGATTTGCAAGTTCTCTGCGCAATTTTACTTCCCAGACGAGATGACACGTCCAGCAGTACGCTGCCTCCCTGCCACATCCCGTGACGGTGGGGCTGATTATCGACAAGATCCTAATCGAATATGAAAATAAAGAGAGCTATCCGTCGACAGTAGGGATATAATTCACTGTCATGGAATTGCTCTCTTTATGTACAATTCGATATTCAACGTGTTCGGCACATTGCGTCATTAGAGATGGTGCCATGTGACCATGACGAAGTCACAGGTAGTTACAGTGCCGATGTACAGTGCTGATGTGTTTCACATTTATAGTGACAATAGTTTCCGGTGTAACCAACGAAATTTGGGCTAAGTATTGATAAATTGCTTGATGACCTTAATTTTACTTTTTTTCCGGACACGTGCACGGTTGTGTAGACCACTGGGATGAAGAGCATGCGACTGTTCTGCACGTGTACACGTCATTGCAACTTGATGTTTTATTTATCGTTCAGGTTAACAAGTTTTGCAGGCACTTAAAATATCATTTCAACACACACCGGACGCAGTGCAGCAGCATTACAAAGTAGCAGCGATGGCTATTGAAAAAACGGTTTCCAAAAAGAAATGGTGGTGCTGCAGGGAGAGGGGCGAGGGAAGGCTCCCTTATCAGAGTATGTGCAGTTGTTTTCTAATACCTCAACTCGAAAGTACAATGATTTAGCACGTCGCAACGGTACCAATACTAGAGATATCAGGTGTTCCCGATGAAGTGTGTTCGCTGCGTACGTGTTGGAGTTATATGTTACGTGGCGCAATAAAGCGCGTTCGCTCTCTATCACATCTTATCGCCCATCGGCACCTCGTGCAACACAATGGCTAAAAAAGAACACTACGGTTATCGATTTCTGTTACATTAACGCAATGCTGTTGTCCATCGATAAGGATAAAAACACACACTGAGGTATAGATACGAAAAGAAGAGGTGAATAAACACATCTGAAGTAGAACATGAACAATGTTTGAAAAAGCATAACGAACAAAAAGTTACAACATTAACAGAACATCTTCAGATATAAGGCTTGGCCGTTCTGATGGCAATAAAAGAAAAAAACACAGAACATTTTTAACTCCATGTAGGAAAGGCACTGAAAGAATTGCTTGAGGATGTCAGGAGTGCGTGATCATTTCACTTCTCCAACATCCGTATCCAGGGACCGCATGTAATCCTCGATCTGCTGCTTAAGTTTACCGTTTTCCACCAACTCGTCGGTAGACAGCTCCAGATTGGTCATTGGTGAAATGGCTTTCTCTCTGGAGAACCATTCCTTTATAGCGGACCGCTCGTACGTGAAACCATCTAGAATAAATGACAGTTTTACAAGTTTAAAAGTAACCTGTAGCGTATGTTGTTTTTTGTGCATAATAAATAGTCTAAATTTAAATCCCTTGGTAAACGATAATTCATCTTCAACATTCATATCTTGCTGCATCTACTTACCTTCCGCGTAAACAGGATCCTTCATCAGCTCATGCGTGATCGGACAGGTAAACTCAAGCGGAATGTCAGCCGTCTTCACGGCGAGCGAGAACAGCAACGATCGTATGCCGGTGATGTGTGAGTTCAAGCTCAACCTGCTGGTTAAATCCCACACTACCACCGTCCGATCGTTCGAACCGGACGCAATCACCGACGAATCGCTGTTGATGGCCAAACAGTTAACGTACCGCGAATGTTCGGACAGCGTCTTTAGGCACGTGCCCTGTTGGTTCCAGATTTTTATTGTTTTGTCGAGGCTGCAGGAGAACAGCAGCGTGCCGGTTGGATTAAACCTACAAAACAGAGCCAATTGTAAACGATTGTTACAACTTCTTGCCGCTGACCTGCACTTACCGTACGCAAGTTACTGAACTGCCGTGAGCTGATATGGTTTGCACGCAGCTAGCATTCATGACTTCGGTGCTGTAGATGGTCGATTGGCCCGCAAAGTGTTCCTGGGGGCTTGTCGGTATAAGTCGCGATCGACGGCTGCGATCAATGTTATTTGGCATAAAGAAGATCCTCCAGATTTTGATGTAATGATCAGTGCCGCACGTCGCGACGGTGTAAATTAACGAACATTTGTCGGTAGCTGAAAGTGGAAAGGGTTTATATCTTTGACTGTGCGGGGAATAAATGGCACAAATTAACAGTATCTTACGATCAGTGTGAACTATTTTGCAAAAGTCTGCCGATAGTACCCCCATATCATGTGCGGCATCGATCGAACAGTCAGCAGATGAGAGATCACCTAAATAACACGGCCAGTCCAGTTACATTTGCAACCCAAAGTACAGCACCAGCAACTTACCAGCAACGTCATTCTCTACGGCATATAGCCTTACATTGCCCAACGTGCAAGCCGTCAGCAGAATGTTCGAATCGCTAGAAAACGCGATCGTATGAACAGCTTCATCGTGGACTTTAACGTGGCTATGGAAGTTGAAAATTTAGATGAAACTCTCTTGCAAAAAAACAAGTCTCTGATACGTACCACTTCAAACTTTTATCCTGGCCCCAGATACAAACGGACCCATTGTCGTCGGAACTAACTATGGTCGATCCGTTGGGGCTGAAAATGCACGAACGAATGGCTTCACCACCCTCTTGGTTGATCACATTGGAAATTTCACCATTGCTCAGGTTCCACAGTATTACCGTACCATCGACGGAGGCGGATGCTAGAACAGCTCCCTGGAAAGAAAATAGGACATTTCAGCTTCGTAAACTGCACGCTTGCATTCTACAGAATTCGAACCTTATTCCCGCCATACCAAACGTCAAATGTGACAAATACTTCCCCAGTTCGTTTGAAAGCGATGTAATTTTTGGGCAATCATGATTTTTTAAATCACACTTAATTGTCTAGATGAAACATAATCACAGCTTCGAACCATTAAAAAACCGACACACATCCTTTCCAAATATAACTACGAGGACAACCTCAAGCAATTGTTGTAACTGCTGTTGGTACATATCAATTGTTATACCCTGACCTACTGTCAATGAAAAGCGCAATAGCGCTCCGAACGTCAAAACACAATACAGTAAACAAACACCGGTTTCTAACGCAACGGAAAAGTAAAACGGGCCCAGTTTTTTCCTGTTACTTGCATTCAAAGCATTTTAAGCCGCATCCGGGCTAAAACGGTGGGCGTGCATAACTACCGGTTCCCTACCAAGTGTTGACAATTGTTTTGCCTTCATCATGAGCAAGAAAGATTCGGAAAACGTTTGCTTCTGGTTGCCGAACCAAACGGCCGGCAAGATGGATGTGCTAACGCCACACAAAATGATCGTCGTCTTTCTCATCCAGGAGTATCTGCGGCTGAAGAAAACTGCTACCGATGGTGTAACACGTGATCAGTCGCATCAGGTCGAGCTGAGTGCCGGTGACCGGAAGCGGTTCTGTCTGCTGTTGCTGAAGCTGATCCAGTATCCCGACCTACCATACAAGGATCTGTACGCTTTGCTGCTGTCACCGGTGTACGGTGTGCATCCGGTGCATTTGGAGGAGTTTAAGAAGCTGATGAAGCTGCTAAAAACCGTCGGCATCGATGTCATGTTCGATCTATACAACGAAATCGATAAGCTCATTGTGGAAAACACCTCCAGCTTCCAGATCGGTATAGTGGGGCTGTATTTGCGCAAGGTGTTCGTAACGATGGACCGGATGAGCTTTCACGAGATGAAGGATCTGTATCTTGCCACCATCGCGTACTACGACAAAGGCATGCACGCAATCCGGCTCGAACCCGATCCGGACGCAAACTACGAGGGGGATAGTGTGAAGCAAACCCAGAACCAGTACACTCCGATCGAACCCTCCGACCATGGGCAGCTTTCGGCCAAGTGGTCCGTTAAACAATCGGAACTGTTCATCGCCCAGCAGAGCGCACTGTTGAAGGAGAACGAAGCGAAAGCACTCCCCCCGAAGGAGCTACAGAAACGGCTAAATGAAATTATTCATGACCGTCCACACTGTTCCCAGGCGTACTTTCTTACCTACATGAACAATTTGCGTGTGCGGGAATTTTTCGGTGCCGTGCACGCGTTACAGCGAGTGTTCGATCGCAATCCTTCAGCCGGTGCGCCACCGTCAGTATCGACGGCCACATCCGAATGCAAAGAATATCAGTACTCGAGCCTCAACCTGGCTATTTTGCATGCTGAATTTGGACAGCCCAAACTGGCCCGCACATGCCTGCGGGAATGCATAATGCTTGCGCAGGAAAATGGTGACACAACGTGCTTACAGCTGGCCCATGCCTGGCTGTCCCATCTAGAGGGACACAGTATGCCACTGCCGGACAAAACCACTAGCGGAAGTTTGTTTCACGCAACCTCGCTGCGGATACTGTCCCATCTGCGGCACGGATCGATGACCGGCGAACCTCCGTCGAAGCTGTACGGTTTACTGATGGTAAACGATCTGCTCAACGCTCAACGATCGATGATGGATCTGGTAGCGACCGGTATCGCCGAACGAACCGCACTTTGGACCGTGTACGGGAAACACGAGCAGGCCTCACTGTGCGCCCAGCTGCTGCTGAACGTCGATCTGAAATCACTCGGCAAAACGTACAACGGGAATGGAATCTGTCAGGTGCTCTGCTCGCTCGTCGTCCGATTAGCGCATCTGGGCGAGTTTGGCCACGCACTCGTCGTGTTGCAACACACCAAACAACGGTTTCCACGCTACCCTCAATCGCGCGACTGGCATCTGGCTGACCATTACGTCACGGTGCTACGTGCCATCTACCGTGGACGTTGGGCGGAAGCGACCGGCGAATGTCAGTGTCTCTTCTCATACGATCGCAACCTGGCACTGCTGCTGTTTGCTCACATCGCTCTAGGGAAGCAGGATTTTGGAATGGGTGAAAAATTCATCGCGCGCCTCCTGCAGAACGAACAGTTGGATCCGCTGACGCGCATTCGTGCGATGATTCTGCACGCAAACGTATACCTTCACTGTGGTCATCCGAAAGCGTTCCACATGCTAAGCTGTGCCCAAATGTTCGCCCAAAAGTATCACCTCCAGTACGAAGAAGCATTGGTGAATCTACATTTCGCGTATCTGCTGCTGGTGCATTTGCATGCACCGATGCAAGCATCGCTATCGCTTAAAGCAGCGCTCGAAACTATTCTCGCGAATGGACCGATATACGATCGCGCACGGGCCCTGTTTCTCTTCGCCCGCACACTGGTCGAGATGGAAAAAGAATCATCAAGGGCGCAACGATTACAACAGCTCGGTACGATGTTGCCAACGTTCGAGGAAGCGGTCGATATGTTTGAAAAGCTGGCATGTTACTGTAAGGCGAAGGATGTGTACGTGTATTTGGCCCAAACGTACCATGAGCTAGGATCGTTCGAGGATCGTAATCGCTACTCCTACCGGTACCGGCTGCTGGAGGAACAGTATCCAACCGAGCGCCAGTACCTGAATGTGTTTCTGTGAAGTGGTGAAACATTACGCCGAGTGCATTACCTTTGGCGATACGCGCACCCCCGTCACACCATACCGATGACCGAGCAATGGTGAGAACGATTCCTCCCGGAACCCGCTGCCTGCCACCCATCGCCACACACGAACCGTTTTGTCACTGTTAGGAAAACCCGATTCAAGGGAAAGAGAGAGAGAAAAGAAGACAAAAATAAATGAAATCCATTAGTCATGAGCAATCTTCACACGGGAGAATAGTTCCAATAAAGGGGGAGTAACACCCCTTTGTGGACGCCCGGGACGGTACACCGCGAGATGGCAATCATGTCACCGCCAACATCGGCGCTAATGAAGTTAATGTATGCAACTGATCCATAATTTATCACCGGTACAACGGTGTTGCGCATCCGTTTTCCAGTGCTAATCGGTTCCGAATGGCGATGAAAAATAAAGCAATTTATGGAAACTGTATGGCGTTTTCGAAATTTGTAAACCTTTAGAAATTCTGCAACCTACATCGGTCGGTCAAAATGGATCTTCGATGCAGCTGATCGACTGAGATTAGACTTGTTTCACACGATGACATTCAAAATTTAAAAATGAACACCGAAAGCTTATCTAACAGAACATGGAATGCAATAAAGTAATGAGGAGCGCTTAACCCTCGGTTACTAATTAGCAAGGGAAAGCAAGTAGAAATCCACAATCCCTCTGTCGGGAAGTCATTGGCACATTCCCACCGGTGATGGTGGGAAAATGGCAAAAATATCGATTCTACGTTGGAAAGCTAATGATGAATAATTAAGACACAGGGATAAGAAGCGATCGATCCTCGGGTGCATCATTGATGTATGCGTTTACGGTAGTGTGGGAGATAGGACAAAAAGGTAAAAATAATTGCACTCTAATGCATAATGATCGATCCGTGTCTTACCTTGACCCTGTCACCAGCAGCGCATTTCCGTAAAAATCCAGTGACGTCACATCGCTAGTGTGAGTAGTTAATTTTTGTAGAATAGCCGTTTTTGCTGCACTCATTATAAAGCTTCACCGTACTGAACAGTACTTGTACTGCGATGTTCAAAAATGTCGAGTCTATCGTTCAAGAGCTTTGAAGATATTCGCACCCATGAAAGCTGTCACAAATTGAAGCAATGATGGCCCTTTGTTCCTTATCTTATCGCATCACAAGAAAACACCCACGGCAATAATAGTCACGACAACTTTCGCAATACGATTGGTACGACAAACGCACTGGTCCGATCACTCACTGACATCTGCCCTGCAGTGACTGTAGAACATCCGGTTCGCACGAGCACGCGACCGGTTATGCTACGAGGACGATTCGGTACATCCTTTGCCAGGCGGTTTTGTTTTGATTAAGTTTCACCACTCCCTAGTCTGTTCGGGCGTTATCACCACCGAGCGGTATTGCTAGCTTGGTGCTGTGTACCGGTCGCATTCGTGTGCGGCAAATGCGTATCAACCGTCTCGCGATGCACTATTCACACACACACACTCGTACCCGTGCAAAGCAACGTGAGGGGGTGAGTTGTAGGGTGGGACGTAGTAGTAATGGGCACCTGTTGTGCAGCGTCCTTTAATGTTTCTCCTTTCTAGTATGTATGTATTGAGCACTAATACAATGCACTTGCTGATACGTAATGGTGTGGGTGAGTTGTTGCATATGTTTGCAAGTATATCAGGATGATTACTTTCCAAACAAGGCATGCGCTGTACTTTCGGATTGTCTTGTAATTCGGTTCCAATCACAGCAGGCGTGATTATTAAGCTTCGTTTTAATCGTCCTTTACACCAGATTTATTCGTGCATCCTTTTCTGCAATCCAATCAGTCGTTTTGCATATTATCAAACCAACAGCTTGAGTCTTTTTTAAGTAGCCGCGAAAAACGCGTTCCAATTGCAATTCCAATCCGTCTTGTGCGTTTTCTACCGTTCGTCTCGTCACAGGAACGTAGTGCAGCACCTAAGGCGTTAATCGTTTCGGGTCACGTGGAAACATGGACGTTTTGCGGATATTATCCAAACCCAGGTAGAGCATTACGACTCGCTCCATACCGATGCCGCCACCAGCATGCGGTGGACACCCGTACCGGAATGCGTCGATATAAGCGGCAATTTTCGACAGATCGATAGCGTGCAGCTTGGCCCGCTCGATCAGATACTCGGGATCGTGTATTCGTTGCGCTCCGGAAAGGATTTCCTCACCCCGCATAAACATGTCGTACGAGTTGGAGTACTTCTGGTTCGTTGGATCGGGCATCGTGTAGAATGGACGTACCGCCAATGGGAACTTGTCCAGCATGTAGAAATCGGTGTCGTACTTGGCTTTCACCAACCGGCCCAGCAGCTTTTCGCTCGGCGTCGACAAATCTTCTTCGTCGTCCATCTGCACACCGGCCTCGCGCAACATAGCGACGGCTTGGGCGAATTCCAGCTTTAGCGGTGGTTCGAGGAACTTGAACGGTTCCACATTGTATTGTTGACCAACGGCGGCAATTTCTTTCGCGTAGCTAAATTATAGGAAAGAAAAAACGAACGATAAAAAACATGAAAAAGCATAAAACATGGCTTGATCGCCGCACTATCGTTGAACGTACTTGTCGCGTAATCCTTTAAACATTTCCGTGAACGTGTTGCCTATCGTATCGAGCACTTCATGATAGTGATACTTGAATGCCATCTCCAAATCCAACCCCACAAACTCCGTCAAGTGCCGATGAGTGTTGGAATCTTCCGCACGGAAGACGGCACCCACCGTAAACACCTTGTCAAAATCGGCTGCAATCGCCATCTGCTTGTATAGCTGTGGCGACTGGGCCAAGTAAGCGGAATCTATGAAGAGAAATACAGTTTTAACAAATCGAACCACTTATTTCTGTCCCGTTTCTTATAGTTACCTTTAAAATAGCTAACCGTAAACACATTCGCACCGCCCTCGCTGGCCGCGGATATAATCTTCGGCGTATGTATTTCCGTGAAACCTTTTGCGGTTAGTACATCGCGGAATAACTTGCACACACCTGCCTCCAGCCGAAAGATGGCCTGATTTGCCGGTGTGCGCAGATCAAGCACACGGTTGTCCAGTCGCGTGTCTTGATTGACGCGAATCTTGAGCGCCTCCGGATCGTCAGATTTTTCCGGTCGTGATGCATCTTCAATCTGTAGCGGAAGCTGCGCCTTGGCGGCTGATAGCAAAAACAGCTCTAGGACGTGCAGTTCGAGTGTTTGTTCCGTGCACGATTCGATTCGTTGCTCAACCGGAACCACCTTTGCCTTCAGATCGATGATACTTTCGCGCGGTATACTGCCGGAAAACTTCACCATCTGCTTCGAGATGTGCTCGTTTACCGCTAGCAAACACTGCACGGTGCTGCTTTGCTGGCGTAACACCAGAAAACACTGTTTACCCTTGCAACGGGACGTGTGTACCCGTCCGCGTACCCACACCTGGGCATCCTTCTTGCAACCGGACAGATCCGACACCTTGACGAACACTCGTTCGGCATATTTCACCGCGCTTTGGATCATCTTCATCGTTCCGTACCGGCCTTCCGACTGGTCAACACCATCTGCTCCGGTGTCGTCATTTCCAGCTTCACCCGCACCGGCCGCTGCAGCAGCGGCGGCCTTATGTTCAGCTTTCTGCAACGGGGAGATAAAAAGCAAAGCTTTAACATGCGCACTCGTATATCATAATGATGCAATATTTGCATCATTCCAGCAATGTTTAGAAAGATGAAAACGTATATCAAATCTAAACGTGATAGGCTAACGTTTCTTGGCTGCGTGACAAAACAAACATACCTTTGCCGCCTTCACCGCATCCTTTGCTGCCTTTTTCGCGGCCTTCTTCGATGACTCTTCCGCCCCGGTTCCTACCGGCTCTTCCTTAATCGTCTCAGTAACCATTGCAGCTCAGGTACGCACCGTCTAGTTTTGGCGAGAACCATAAATATAATGCCGAGGGGTTTGACGAAGCCAACGCGAAAGAACGCAATCATGTACAGGTAATTAGAGGAAGTACGCGAATAGAATTCGGTGTATACGTCATGCTGCTAACCAGGAAGTCGTATGGTTCTAAATCTAGCTTGCATAATAATACACGCAATTTCTAGCATATCACAACGCACATGGGAGAGCAAAATTCTGTGATGATTCTCTTGTAACGGAATCATTTTCCGATTTTATACTTATCGCACCGGCTATTAGCCACGAGTTCATTCTAGCTTATCACTTTTTTGGGTTCCGAATGCAGGAAACCATTGCAGCCCGACTAAAAAACCCGGCTTCCTACGCAACTTGACCGCGTGGAACCGAATATACACGGGTCAAAATATTTTACTACGGCTTTAAAACTTACCAGCTTCCGGAAAAGGAACGAAACACGTTCTAAACAAACTAAATTTCAACAATCACTTGCTAAAATTGTCCTCGAACTATCGCATCTCCGATGTTAGCGCAGGCGAATGAAAAATTGCATCAAGTTCAGGAGCAAGCACACCACGTCGTTTGACGTTTGTTCCGTTCGTGGAGGTGTTGAAACGAGGGAAGGCAGAAGGAAAGACTGTCTTTGCACAGGGTTGCTTCGAAAGATTGCGAATTATAAAATAAAATTCACGAAAGAAAAATAATGCAATCCTTAGAAAATATGAGAAATAATATAATCGTTCATTTTCTGTTTAATTTATTGCAGCAAACAATAGGGTATTTTTCATCCAAAGCTCGTTACAAGATTGGACAAGCGTCAACCGCTTGACATTCCGATAGTAAACAACACACGCGTTTTGTTGTTTGTACGCCTAGTTTGTTGATAGCTTATCCTGCGGTTGGCTGGCTTTTTTCGTTGTTGCGGCGCGCAAGATTCAGTAAAACAGTTCGCATCCGGACCGGCCGAGTGTTGCCTATGTGTTGTAATGTCTACAGAAATCGTCGCAAAGAAGGTGCTAGCAGAACTAGTCAAAAAATCAGGGTAGGCCGTGCTGTTTCGACCGGGGCGGTTGAATGTTCTCCGGGAAACGAAACGATAATCCGGTATAATAATTTTATAAAACTTTGCTTTCGTTTGCTCTTGCAGTTGCACCTACACGTCCGAAAATATAGTGACCATATTTCATAACCGCGATGGCAAATATACCAGCAAGCGGCTGGCAACACTCTTGGCACAACTGTTCAAACCCATTCCCAACGGGACGAAGTACGTGGAGATGTATGCATCTGCTAATTTGTAAGTTTGAGTATCACTCGTTCGACATAGTATCGAGTAGCGTGGCCCATAATCGGATCGTCATTTTAGGAAAGAGTCATATCCCGCGCTGGTGTTGGTGCTAAATCGTTTTGCAAGCGATTTAAAAAGTGCACACGCTGAAAAGGCGGCCGCTGCGCAGCAACAGCAAGAACAGTCGGTACAGCAACGGTCCGACACGGCAGGGTCGGCGCAGGTTAGCTCAGAACCGGTCCACAAACGTGTGTCGCTATTCGAAAGTCCTCCACTATCCTCGACCCGCATCGCACCCGAACCGGTAACGCCGGAAAATGTACAGGAAATTAAAGAAAAGCTCGTACAGGCTACATCCGGTGCTGCCATCAACCGTTTGTCGTCCTCGACGTCGCTCCCGCCAGGGAGCATCATTGCCACCCATCACCATAACTATCCTTCACTCAGTCGGCCGTGCTTCGAGTTTTCGCACCGAAAACCCCCGATTGTGGCGTGGAACTTCAACTACGAGGAGTTGTATCCTTTGCAGAGCAAAGCGAACGTGGCAGCCATTCCAGTCGCATCGCAAGAACCGATCGTGCTGAAGGAAGTGCTGAACTGTTTGATCGGCGTGAAAGGTACGCTTATTATGCCGAAGAAAAGTACTTCCACGGTTGATTCGGACGGTTCGCTACCGGTGGAGTTTCAGCTCTCGAACCAGCTTACCGACTCGTGCCGTGATATGGTCGTAGAAGTGTTGCCACTGGCAGCTAACTACTCCTGCGTGCAGTCGTTCATCGAAGGTTCCAGCATTCTTGAGGGTGGCGTAGTATTGCACGCACTTCGCTCGGTGCTGAAAACGATCATGACAGATTACTATCTCTCGATCGCACAGCTAGACGATCTGCGCTGTCGCCGAGGGCTCAGCATGCAACGTTTGATTCAGTTCCTGAAGCCCGTCTTTCCCACGATGGAAGAGTTGGCGGCAACGGTATCTGAAATTCGGCGCAACAATAGTCGGGGCGGACAGGTACTTTCGCTGCTGCACGATCGAATTACGGCAAAGAGTGGAACGAACCATGCGCAGAAGGTGCTCGTACATTTGATCGAATCGGCCGCCGTTCCATTCATGGAAATGTTGCAGCTGTGGATCTATCGCGGTGTCATAAATGATCCGCAACAAGAGTTCTTCATAGACCACAGCTCAATGGAGCTGACCGAAAACGAGCTGGTCGATTACTGGGAGAAGCAGTACACTATTCGCAACGAAAAGGTACCATGCTTTTTGTCCAAGTATGCGGACATCATTCTGCGTACCGGGAAATATCTGAATGTGGTGCGCGTCTGTGGTGGTGCGGATTTTCAACCCGGCCATACCAACGGTACCGAAGACGTTAATTCCTCGGCCACCAAGGACAAGGGCTCGGTCACGCCGGGTAAGCAGCTCGAGTACAAACATTTCGATCAGTCCTACATCGACGTGATTGAGGAAGCGTACAATTTTGCCTCATCTTCGCTGTTGAATCTCATCATGAACAAGTACGATCTGATGGGTCGGTTGCTTTCGGTTAAACGTTACTTTCTGCTACATCAGGGTGATTTTATCACCGAGTTTATGGACGCAGTTGAGGAAGACTTACGCAAAAACGTCGACACGCTACATCCGATCCGGCTGGCCAATTTACTCGATGTAGCGCTGGGGCTTTCTTCGGCCAAACATGACGTGTACAATGAGGATCTGAAAACGATGCTACTGCCGTACGGTATTGTAACGCAGATTTCGAAAATTGTCAACAATGAAGATGCGTTTGTGGACACGCTGAGCGACACGTCCCAGCTGAAGGGTATCGAGTGCTTTACCTTCACGTACAAGGCCAAGTGGCCGGTTTCGATCGTGCTAAACTTGTGGACCATTTCAAAGTACCAAATGATCTTCCGGCAACTGTTCTATCTGAAGTACGTCGAGCGCATTCTGTGCCGGGTGTGGATCGCGAACAATCAGACGCGTCAGTTCGCTCCGAACCCAGCCAAACTGTACCGGTCCGCGTTTACACTGCGCCAGAAAATGCTAATCGCTATCCAAAGCTTCGAATCGTACATGATGATCGAGGTGATCGAGCCCAACTGGCACATTTTCTATCAGAACATGAAGCAGGTAAGTGGAGGAACAACGATTTCGGGTCGTGTGTGTTTACTTATCATTTCATTCTCTGCTGCAGGTTAAAAATATTGATGATGTGTTGAATTATCATCAGGATTTTCTAGATCAGTGTCTAAAGAACTGTATGCTAACAGTGCCAGATCTGCTAAAACCGATCATCAATCTATGCAATATATGCATCAAATTTTGCGACTTTCTAGCGGTAAGTAGTACCCGGTCATTGTACATGTTACGCGATCAATATACACTTAGCAGAAGAAATAATTCAACCAGACAGCCAACACCAATGCCAATCCGTGCTTGATCTTCTCAACGAAATGATAAAATTTTTCAACTTTCTCTCTCATTCTCTTCTCTTTTTCTCTTTTTCCTTACGATCTGTTTAATTTTTGTGATATTTTGCTTGTTTCGCATTTGTTTTTGATGGATTTTAATGCTCGTTTAAAAATCTCAATTAAACTGCTGGTTTTGTTGCATTTTATGAACATGTTTTTTTTTCTAACTGCAATGATAATTTTTGTTATTTCGATGAAATTACTTTCCATCCTAATGGGGGCCTATGATTTCTTGTAACTGGTTTTGTGGAACATTAATTTTACAACGAAACAGGAATCACAGCGCCATTTTGTCGATGCAGAACTAACATGCATGCTCGCAACAGGCGATGATTGCTCACTATCTTCCGAGTCCGATTACGAACAGGTACAATTGATCCGTTTGCAATTTATATCCCACCCGCAGATCTTTACGAACCAGTCAACTAACCAGCATGAACATTATGATACAGCTGCTAACAGATCAAATCGAATGAAAGGAGAATTTTTGAAATTATTAAACACATTTTTATCGCCTTCACTTATCAAACCTTGTCTCTAGGAACATTCAAAAACCATTTGCTTAAAGATACAATATTTAATGGAATATGTGTTTTCTTGTTTAGAAAATCATTTCGCTTAACCTTAACCCCAACACTGATTGGTAAATACTTATTTTTTTCCTTTACACAGAGCGCAACTACAATGGCCCCAACAGAATCGTTCTCTGAGCGTGTGGAACAATTTCGTCACGATTTCACTGACCAGCTGATGATGTTGCTTCGAAAAATTGCCGATGTCGCCACGCTTAGCACATCGGAACGTTTTATCAATCTCATATACAGGTAAGCTATAGGAAGATAGATTCCAAATTATACATACTGAATGGAAAATTCGATATTTTGACTCTTCTTGCAACAGAATCAACTTCAACTCGTACTATAGCGAAACAAATGAAAACTGAATGAAGGAAAATCGTGCATCTCTAAAGGGAATATTTTAAAACCTGCTTGCCAAATTGTGTCCAGCCTAATTTCTAAAACTATTCGCGCTGCGTAGATCTGCACTACTCTGTATTTCCAACAGTATATGCGTAATAAAATAATATTTTTGTTTAAAAAAAGCTGTTGAGTGCAATTGAATCACTGAAATTTGTCTTCCACGCTATCTTGCATGGTACCGAAAGACATTTACCAATGGAAATGACATTTACGCAAGGGGAGTAGAAAAATGGGACAACATTGACAAACGGTGAAAAATGCTTGTTTTTGTTTCCTAAAGTCTGCGTACAATTCCGAGTGGCTTGGTAGCGTTTAATGTTTACGCTAGTTTTCCAATATTTCTCTGATTCGCCGGCGCCAATATACAGGTAAACCAGTTTTTCTGGTGGAATTACTCAATCTGCTTCATTGATTCACTGATGATTCGTATCAACACTCACTTTTTACAGCTTACACGATGCCGTTTTCCTGCTGCTCTGCGTCGTTTTGCAAAAACAATAGATACAATGTGTGCAGACGCGGGTTAGATATAACCTTTCACACATTTCCCCCTCGTCAGTATGCCATAACACACCAATGGATACTTTTTGCAAAGCGCGAAGAAAACTGGGTACCCCACAAACACTCAGTGTTGTGTTCGGCCCACTTTAGAGATGACGATTTTCAAATGGCAAATTCTCCCGTAATTAAGCAGGGCAAGCGAATACGGCATCTAAATGTGAATGGTACGTTGCAATGTTTGTTGAGGCATTCGAATGAACTATAATAGTTGCATATTTTCCTCAGCGGTCCCTACTATCGTAAACCGTACTGCGATTACTATTTCGAAACGGGAAAAGCTTGACCAAGTACGCAAACAACTATTAGAGAAGCTTTACACGAAAATGGACGAGGATAATGAGCAAGCAGCTGGAAACGATCACACGTACAGTGAGGCAAAAACGGACCGAACGGAAAAGAAAGTATGTATGAAATCGTTTAAACTTAAGTGCGCGCATGTATCGTCATTCACGATCTTAACGAATAATCACGATCGCTGTCCATCTATGTAGGGTCCTGTTGACGGATGCCGGAAGAGCATCTTTTTCTTGCAACGGTATCCAAACGTGTGTGCTTTCTGCCTGAGAATCATAAAAGATGTGAACCAATTCGTACCAGTCACGCACTACCACGATGCACTGGAGTGCACGATCGAACAGAAATTTGATGAAATAACCGGCGATCCAATGGACCAAGAGGTATTGCAAAGCTTCCATAATTTGTGCCACTCGGTAGCATTTTTTGACCGACTTTCTTTTTTCTTCTAGGATCGTAGCGACATTCAACATTTGCTGCCCGATAAAGCGTGTGACGAATGTGTGACAATGATAGTAAAATTTCACCAATATCAAAGGCAGCTGGAATGCATAAAAAAATTTAGCACCGGAATCGCACATCTGCTGTATGGCAATGAACAACCGTTAGAGAATCTTTATCAAGACCAGGGGCCTTATTTGGTGAACATACTCAAACGGTTGGATACGGCCCAAGGTACGAGAATCAATCAATCGCTGGAGCAGTTACTGGAGGAAGTTACTTCGTACGGGAGAGTAAAGCAGAGTTCGACATGCGAACAGGATTCTGCAGATGAGATGTCGCTCGAGCTGTACTCAAACACGGAAAGCATATTAGATAGCAGCGATCGGCTTGAAATTCAAACAACTGATGAAGTGATGAAAAGCAAAGATGTGAACATATCCAAACAGCTGTACACTTGTCCGTACATGGATATATGCAACGAATGGTTTTCATCAAATTCTGCAATCGAGCAGCATATACGCGAGGATCATAAAAGTTTCTCCTGCCATGTTTGCGGCTTCAAGATAGCGTTTTACGATCTCTACAAAAAGCACATGGAAAGTCATTCTATCGCGCGTGCACTACTTCTAACCCATAACAAAACGAGTTCAAGTTTGACAAAGGAAGGTGAAAATTGTGAACAAACATACCAATGGTAATGTATTTGAGGTGCCACTTGTAGCGAAGCTAACACTTACCTTGATTGTTTGATAATTTACAGTGAAGATTATTTACCGCGAAGCCAAAGGCAGCGATCGAACGACGCGATAGGCAACTGGGTTTGTGGCGCGTGTCTTGGTGTGTACGCCAACGATAAAGAGTTCAACAATCATCGATGTTCAAAGGGCGCATCAAAAGGAAAACTAGCCACACCTAGAGATATATTGAAGAACAGCAGCAAAAGCAAGGTAATTTTATATATCGTGGATAATGGAATAGGGCGTTTTTATTGATAATTATCTTTGGTTTTGTTTTTAGTTTGAAACTCAAATGTTAGAATCTGAAGAATTGATGGATGATGCGCAAGAAACACTCGATTCAACTGCTGGCACTACAAACATATCTAGCAAGAGTATTCAGTTACTTGAGATCGAATTTCTTAATGAAATGCAGTAACTTCGGAACAAGTTGCAGTTTTTGATCCCAGACGACCAGGATAATCCAGAGTAGCTCGCAACTGACTTCAGTCCACACGTTCTTCCGTATACTTTTACGAGGTCTACAACGAATTTAAGGTCACCATTGTTCGGCTTTACTCTGGGTGCGTAATGTATCGAGGAATTTGTTGTACAGCTGTAAGAATTTCGCCTTAATTAATAATATGATGTTTCCATTATGTGAAGTAATATAATTGATCTGAGTTTAAAGGAATAATAGCAAATATTCTCGTTTATTCTTCTTGCATTATGTCTTAGTTTGAAGTTCTTTCCGTCTTGTATTGGTGAAGAGTCTATTGCTGGAACAGCTGGATTTTTTCTATTGGTAAAGTGAATATTTTGTGCCACGTTTTAGTGATCTCTTGTCCGATATCTTCGTTGTAAGATTGGAACCAATTTTGGGATGAAATGGTATCAAAGTAAGCTTACACAGTTAATAGTAGGGAAAGTTAATCATCAGTCTAGAGCGTTTGACTGATGTTAATCAATCGTTCTATTTTATCTTTATAATATTTACTATTGGAAAAGACAAGCAACAAAAAAAATGGAATTTAAAAATATTCACACGTATATTTTCAAACTGCAGCGTATATTCTCCGTCCCCTAACTGTCAAACTCTGTATGGGATTTTTTTTTGAAAATTTCAGTTAGGACGCAACCTGGCGTCTATTCAATCCTACGATGTCTATCGTACTGTCAAAAGTTTCATTATTTTGTTTGTTGCTGCGGATGTTTTGTTGATCCAAAAGAATCAAACGAGGACGCTCAATAAACCCTTTGCGAATTTGTACACTGCAAAAACATTGATTTGGACATATTGGTATGTAGAGAAGTTAGCTATATCGCAGTATCCAACCATCACGCAAAGCAATTTCATTTGTTGCAGCTGGACCAATGACGAACTCTACGTGCGCGGCTGCGAGTTGCTCGTACAACAGAAGAAATGTACGAAAGCTAAAACTCGACATCGTATTCCATACCTTCCCGCGTGATGCGCTACTGAGAAAGAAGTGGGTAAAGTTTTGCGGACGGGGCGCGGAATGGGTCCCGAAATCCAACGAAACCATATGCTCCGTTCATTTCAAAGAGGAAGATTATCAAATGGCCATGTCTCCGCTGATGAGAAGCTCTAACAGTTTCAGACGGCTACATTTAACCGGTTAGAACTAATCTCCGAATATGCAGGATGGTTAGGGTTTTTTAAATATTGCTTTTATCTTTCTTACCGTTATCATCCAGCGTTTCCATCGATTTTGAATGGAACACCTATGCCGATTGAGAAACGAAGACAAAGGGACGAGAAAGTGCGGCAACAACTTTTGGACGAGTTGTACAGCAAAGATGCTCTGATACGAGATAACGACCATTCGTATGATGACATCTATAATATAGACAACATAAAGGTGCGTTGTGTTACTCTAAACTAGTTCCATTATGACCTCTCAACTAACGCAGCTCTATTTTTTCAGCAAAAACAACCGAAGCCTTTGGATAATCCCGTCTATCGTTTGCAAAATTATCCCTATTTGTGCATGCTCTGCTTCAAAGATATTGTTGAAGAGCAGTCGTTCTCACCGTTCAATTCTTATCATGACGATCTGGAATGTACACTCGAGCAGATGTACGAAGAAGTTACTGGAGATCCAATGGATCAAGAGGTACTTTTGTTTGAACTTTACGTTTTGCTTTTGGTGCCATTAATATATTCATCACATAATGTTCTCTCATCCCTGCCTCATAAAGGAGCGTGCCAGTATCAATCATCTGCTGCCGGATAAGGTGTGCGAGGATTGCATGGAAGCACTCATCACCTGTTACCAATACCAAAAACAACTGAAATGTCTCAAAAAGTTCGCCACAGGCATGGCCTATTTGATACAAGGAAACAAAAAACCAATGCAAGCTCTCTACGGCGAGCAAGACACGTATCTGGTGAGCCTTTTGCAAAGTCTCAACATTTGCCAGGGATCCGAGGACAAAATGTCGTTCGCAAGATTGGAGCAAGAGGTCGCAACGTATCGTCTGGTTGTGCCACATGACCAGCTCGAACAGGATGAGGAAGAACAATTCATACCTTCAATCCCGATGGTTATTGATGAACATGATGAAAAATTTGACGAACTGATCGAGGAAGAATCTGTAATAGATATGGATTCATTATCAATTCCCTCAGCTCCCATCGAACTTTGTCGTAGCATATCGCCGCAGAAACTAACACCAGCACGTGGGCGACCGCGGAAAGGTCTGAAAGGTATAGACCCTAATGGTTACTTTGTCTGTCCCTATCCGGATGTATGTAAGCTGTGGTACCGGGATGAAGCCACGCTACAAAGTCACGTCCGTAATGATCATAAATTCTTCAAGTGCCGTAGCTGCGGTGCAAAGATAAAGTTCTATGATCTGTACAAAAAGCACGTCGAGAGTCATGCTATCGCACGGGCTTTACTGCTGTGCCATAATCAAAAGGGGTCGAATAAGGAAACAAAATGCAGTACCTGCCAGAAGGCATTTCAAAGGTATGGTGTATGAACGTTAGCAAGGCGACTGCAACTCCCATTTATCCTACATGCGCTCTTAATCTATTACAGTGAGGAACTTCTTCGGCGCCACGAAACGACCCATTCGGGAGAGCGAAACTACGTATGCGGCACGTGTCTCGGTGTTTATCTAACAGAGCAGGAGTACAGCAAACATAGATGTATGGCGCACATAGTGAAGCTAAGTTCTCAAAATAATTCCGCTCAGCAATCTAGCGATGAAAATTCGCAGACATAGATGCGTAGAGTATCTTGTCGCAGTGGATATAAGAGAAAAAATTTCATGTATTCTCGATATACGATTGCCCTAACAAGGGGCCAGCCAACCATGGCTGGAAGATAACAAAATTATCGATAAAAAACAATTAGACGTTTCGTTGCATTCGTTTTTGATAGCGCTTTCGGTAAAATCTGCGGACAGTTAAAATCGATAGAAAATATTTAAGAAAATACGTAAAACCGAATTGAATATAATGCTTTGACTTGAAATATGCATTTGAGAACTCCGAAAAGCTAGCTATTGCAAATTGCTAATAAAAATGAATTTATTTCGATATTTTTTTGATAAAAACGGAAGGAGCGTTTTGTCATTGGTGGCTTTGTCTGCCTTTCCCCTGACAGCTTCGACTACCTCAACGCACGCCCGTATGGTTGTGTTTTTGTTTACCTCGATTTTGAAGCCACCTCTAGACCGCTTGTGTTCGCGTACATTTACAAAACTATAACCATGCGCCCGAAGAAAAGGTCGATGTTAATTGAATTAAAGCGTGAAATCATAGAAAAGTATGAACAAGGTGCGCGAGTGACTGACTTGGCCAGGATGTACGGCCGTAGCACATCAACGATATGTGCCGTACTGAAACGAAAGGAGTTGATAAAGAATATGGCACCAGCTAAGGGCGTTAAAATAATGTCTAGGCTTCATAGCGCACTTCATAGCGAGATGGAGAAACTGCTGATGGCCTGGATGGCAAGGGAGCAGCAGAAAGGAGAAAACTTAACGCAACCCACCATATGTGATAAGGCCCGAGAAATTTACGGTGATTTGCTGAAACAGAACCTTCACCCAAACGAAGAACCAGAAGACATATTCAAGGCAAGTCGGGGCTGGTTTGTAAACTTTAGGAAAAGATTCGGCATTCATCCCGTCGTCAGCGATAGTGAGGCCCCAAAATCGGATGTGAAGTCGACGTTCCGATGGCACACCTACAACGCACCGTTATCCGAAATGATAGAAACCAAAGAAGATAACCCACATAAGGTCTGGCTGGATATCACTACGAGTAGCTTAGCCTCTGCATGGAATAATCTGTGGCTGGAGGCAGATGCTGAAACGGCCTTCGTAGCATTGGAACCCGAGGTGTTAGTTACAGAGGAGCCAGAAAAATCGATGGATCTGGAAGTGGATGAGAGTCGTGTGAAAGTCGAACTCGTCGAGGATCAGTTTCAAGACCCAACCGGGCAGATAGACGAGCTGCATTCGAAGCGGCATGTGGTGATTGATAGAAAAATTAGTCAGAAAGAAGAGTCAGATACGGGAGAGGATTTCGCCTCAACAGAAATAAAGGAGATCTTGGGAATGTAAAGGACAGTAGCAGCGTTTGTAGAAAGAAACCATCTCGAAATTGTTGTATCTGATAGTGCATTGGATAGTTCTTTATAACAATTTCAAGACGAAAAGGAACATTCTGTACTGATCGTCGCGAAGCAGCTGCGGCTCAAATCATTTAAACAGGAAGTCCTCAACTGCTGCTGCTGCTGCTTGATTGTGTTGTTTTCCAGCATCCTAAGCACAAACGAAACATCAAAGTAGCATTGAACATGGCTGTCAAAGCGAACTCCATGAAGGCGCCTTTTGCGTTCGTTTGTTTACGGTTTCAAAAGCGGGCAGTATAGCAACAAACAAGAACAAATTGAAATTGTTTCGTGAATTTGGAATACTGTTTGTTTATAAAACCATCCACTAAACAGTTCGGATTGTCTGTTGATGTACCATTCATCCCGGTACGTAAAATAAGAGAAGGCACAAGGTGAGTATTTTCCCGGAACTCTGGTAACACGCAAAACCAGTTCGCCAGAACGGTGAATCTTAATTCCTATTGTTGTTACGATGTTTAATTGCAGCATACGAGATGCCGAATTCCAAATGTGCAGCCGCATTCTGCAGCAACAAGCGTGCAGAGGCTAGAAAACGAAAACTGGACATCATCTTCCATGCCTTTCCATCGGAAGCGGCGTTAAGAACCAAATGGATACAGTTTTGCAAGCGTGGTGCAAATTGGACCCCTTACAAAACCGATGCCGTATGCTCTGTCCATTTCAAAAAGCATGACTATCAAATGGCCAACTCTCCGCGAGTGTGGAGTAAAAATCTTAGAAGACTTAACCTAAACGGTAAGCGTGGCTCTAATTTCCGCATGCCCCGAACTGGTTGCAGTATTTTTAATGTTTTCTTTTCTTAAGCTTTTCCCAGTGTTATGGCCGGGTCGGTTATTACCATTACGAAAAAGCAGAAACTTGACGAGCAAACACGTAAAAAGTTGTTGCAGGAACTCTATCACGACACGACACCAGATGAGTCGGCCATGGAGAAAGATCACACGTACAGCGAAGCGACATTAATCGAAGAATTGAAAGTACGATTCATTGTTCGTCTTTTGTTTCGAAAAGTGCAATTTCGAATTTACATTTACAAGGGTTTGCTGCAAGCTGTTGGATTGCGGTTAAAGTAATAGTAACGTTTGTTCTACCTTCCCAGGACACATCGCTAATGTTGCAGAAGATTGTTTACCGGTTGCAACGATTTCCGAACGTTTGTGCGTTATGCTTTAAAGCCATCGCTGATGAGAAAACGTTCTCACCGTTCGCATATTATCACGACGAGCTGGAGTGTACGATCGAGCAGAAGTTTGAAGAATTCGCTGGAGTTTCAATGACTCAAGAGGTTTGAAAGATCGCGTGTTCTTTCGTTGCCATGATTAATGTATTGTAACATAATGTTCATTTCACACACCCCAATAGGATCGTGCAAGTCTTAACCATCTGCTGCCGGATAAGGTATGCGTGGATTGTCTGGAAGCACTGGTCATATTCCATCAATACCAACGACAATTGGAATGTATGCGAAAGTTCAGCACAGGACTGGCCCATCTGCTGAAGGGAAACAAAAACCCGTTACAAGATCTATATGAAGAGCAGGGAGCACATTTGGTGAATGTGCTGAAAAGTTTGAACATATGCCATGGATCGGAGGATAAGATAACATTTGAACGGTTGGAGCAAGAGGTGGCAACATATGGACGAGTGAGAAAGTTCACCGTATTCAATCAGGTTTATTCTGTGGATAAGTTTCAAACGGATGCTAATATAGAGTCACAGGAAGTCATATCCCAACGCCGGACCAATGTGCGACGATCACCGGAACAAGAAAGGGACGATAATTATGAGATCAAGAAATGGATTTGTCCATATGAAGACATCTGTAGAGAATGGTTTCTGGATGAAGCGTCTCGCCAGGAACACGTTCGCGATTGCCACAAATGTTTCAAGTGCCCTACCTGCGGTGCAAAGATAAAGTTTTACGATCTGTACAAAAAACACGTCGAGAGTCACGCTGTCGCAAGGGCTCTGTTGTTGTCGCATAATAACAAGAGACCCAAGCAAAAGCTGTGGAATTGTGGCAGTTGTAGTAAAGCTTTTCGAAGGTGTGTGGCTATCTGGCAGCTCGAAATACCTATTCGTAACTATAACTCAATCCTACTTTTATATCTTACAGTGAGGATCTCCTCAATTGTCACGAAAAGATTCACAGTGCCTCGAAGCATTTTGTGTGTCGAGTCTGTCTTGGTGTGTTTGTTAGTAAGGATAATTTCTATAATCATAAGTGTATTCCATCGTCCACGTCCATTCAACGGAAGCATCCATCAGTGCAGGTAAGTTTGGGTTGGGATGAAAACACCCTATGGACCTAACCTCAGTGAACCTAACACGCTCTTTTCAGGATGATTTTCAGTATAAATTAGGGGAAGATTCCAGTTCCAGTGGAAACGAATTACACACCGCCTCGCCGAATAACTCATCAGGAAATGACGAGCTGCTCAGTATCGAAATTCTTCAGTAAACCAGAGCTACTCAGTGATACTAATTAACAAATAAGTAATTCTACACGTTTCTGAGACATGAACCTGGTTCATGGTTATTGACAAGAAAATGGTTGATATGAATTATAAAGTCACAGTAACGTCGACCTAGATTAAGTGTACGATGTACAAAGACTGTAGCAGGTTCAATGGCGTTTATCCTCCAACGGAATGATATGGCGCTCCTCGGTATACAGCTCTAAAGCATCCTGCAGTACACCATAACTGCCGAACGGTAGTGCAAGGTACCTAGGCAAACAAGAACAAACCAATACGTGTAAAATAAAATATCATGGATTTAATTGCAAAATATTATATTTGCAGCACACCTTTAAATGTTTCCACGCGGGTTTTTGACATTGAAAGAAATTATTCTCATTTAAACTGAAAACATTCAATTCAAATTAAATAAGTTGTGAACTGAGCATATTGTCTTCCAAGCGACTGTTCGATGCGTATCATGAAGCAGATGGCTACATCTTGAAAACGTCACGCTCCTCTTGATGGTAAACAACTGGGAATACAACAATCTCGCTTCCCCAAAACCAAATAGGCTGCAGCGTAACATATTTTGTACATCTTCGATAAAAACGAGCTACCACGGTGAACTTGCACGGTAAGAGACTCAAGATTCGTTACAATTGTATTTAAAGTTAACTAATTCTGACCGCCAGCATAGTTGTGATCGGGATTTATTTCCAAAGAAAAACATGTTCTCTAACACAAGCTTCTGGAGCGTCCATTGTAGTGAGTAATAAAAGAACAGAAGCTAAACCGAACTAGACTTTATTCAGCCGTAGCCACTTATCGGTAAACATCGATTTCCTTCGAATGCCTTTTTCTATCGAATGTGTAAAGTATGCACCGTCACATTCCGGAAAGTGTAACTCGCGATATGGTCACAACCCCAGGTGGTCTCGAACAGTGGTCTACAGTGTAGAGTAGAAGAAGAATTATCAAACTTTAGCTATTTATCCTCAATTTTGTTACAGCACTTTGGTCGGGTGTATTCGGGCTACAATAGAGAAAATTGTGCATGCAATTGAATAGAAAACAGTCCAGGTGCCTTTTCAATTTGGGTAAAAGCTTCCAGTAAACGATATACGACGCGTGAGCACAGATCCGGTCGACGAAGAAAACTCCACCAACTTGTTTTACACTTAATGCCTTAACCCCTTTCGCTGGTTAAATCAGAATACGTACTGGGAAATGGACGAAACACGCATGCTTGACAGCACTGCCGTAGGGCGATCGCAACCCGCTCAAAACTATGATCAATACGCTGCGGCGGATATGAAAAAATTCTATCCACCCGGTGCCCCCATTACCAATGCACCGCAAAATACGGAAGGTTCATCGCTTCAGCTGCACTTTGCCTCACTCGCTGGTTTGGATTTGGGCAAAAGGATAGGTCAACCGGGCGAGCGTATTGATATGTATTTCAAAAATCCCTACAATACCGAAAGCGAGGAGGATGAACCACCGGGAGCGGCGGGTAATGGTACGCATGTGCCAGCGGTCAATGCGGCCAAAGCGAAACAACCCCGGAAACGCAACGGTTCCGGGAAACGTAAACAAAAGTCGCCGAAAGTGGAGTCTCCCGCAGAAATAGCGCTGCGCAAGTTCCCCTGTCCGGAGTGTCCACTATCGTTTAAGACCGGTTACCATCTGAAGCGTCACCATGCGACCATTCATCAGGATCAACGGTTTCCATGCACGGTGTGCCACACGTCGTATGGCCGGCGTGAGAAGCTGCGTGCACATCTGGAACTCATCCACAAGGTAGATCACTGGCGCGAATGCGGTACTGGGTGCATATCTCATGAGCAGGTATTTTTTTTTTTAATTTCCCTACTATAAAACTATAGATTCAAAGCTACTTCGTGTGTGAAATCTGCCTGGTGTCGTACGAGAGTGACGATCTGCTACAGCGGCATGTTTACCGCCACGAGAACCCGAAACCACTCGAGTGTGGCACGTGTTTGACCCCGAATGCCCGCACGTCGGATGGGAATTATGGTGGAAATCATATCTGCATCACGTACCAGAACAATTACGAATGCTGTGGGAAAGATTTCGGCTACCATTACTATTACAACAGGCACATGTTGACGGTGCACAACATAAAAACGAACGCGCGGGTTAAATTGCCCAAGGGCACGCTCCTCAGCCAGTTTCGTGCAATGCGCTCGTCGAGAGTATCGTGAAATGGGCTGTCACAATTTTCGTTCCGTACACGAGAGGAAACACCACTGTTGCGAAGATTGCTTTAGTATATTAGTCTTATGGATGCTGCGCTTTTCGTCCAGGTGACAAAATTTAGCAGTTTATAATAATAGTTTTAAACCCGTAAATCTCAAACAAGTCCAGGAATTTTGAACGTTTTCTGCGTGACAGCAACATAGTCGAATAACCAGGGCTAGGGATACAAGATTTAGTGCGTAGTGTTAAGCTGATCGTTTAATAAGTCTCAGTAATCCATAGTAAAACCATTTGACCACAGACACACTATCGGTTTAGGGTTTCGATAGGCATGATCTATCAATCAAGTTACAATAGGATTAAGATTTCCTTTTCTCCTCCTTCTTAGACCCTTTTTTACAGTTCAACCTCAGGAGGTCTTACAAGCCTGCCGTTGCTGGTCTATCTTGATGACTCCATAGCTGTATAATTGGTCCTGCGCACTTGAAGATGTGTCGGTGTAGTAGGATTCGGTATCAGTCCTGTCGTGTGAAGACACAGTACGACTACTCCACAAAACTATCTCAAGCCGTTAGGATTTAGGAAAAGGATTTTACATAAGGTAAAATTCACTGTTACAATCATAAGCAGACACCACAGACAAGCACCGATTAGACTGGAGGTTAAAAATGTAAACTCTTAGAAAAAGATCAGTAGATGAATCGTCTAATTGGTTATTCAGCACTAAGACTAATGTAAACCGACCCTTCAGATGGAGAGAGTGTAACAGAGAGCTGTTTCGTGGTGTTGCGAAGTATTAAACATCAAACTAGTAACATTTTACTTTCTCAAATGTGCGTTTGCAGCTAGATTATTTTAATCGAAATTGATTTTAAAACAACCCGTGTTTGCGATAGGGTGTGTAAACAACAACAAAAAACAGTCTGAAGTTTACAAAACATCTATTTGAGTTTGTATATAAGTCCATATTTTCGCTAGTATACTATTTATCGGTGAATAAAAACCACATCGCAAAGAGTGAACAAAGCAGGTGGGTTTCGTTTTTCAAAGGACATGTCATCCGTAGTAGTAAAATGGCGAAGAAAGGAAAGGACGGTTGTATCTCCTTCCAAAGATTCGTCTTTATTATTTATCCATTTGCTGATAATGTGGAGATGGGGGACATAATCATAATCCGGAGTTGGGAGAAATTGAAATATTTAATCAAACATATATGTCTAACGGTTATGTAGCTTCCATCTCGAACGCTAACAACTTCTACCTACCAAACTACGACCGGGATTATAATTGGTTTAAAATAATAGTGATTTAAAAACAAAAGCTCATAACTCCTTCTAATTTCGTCTCGCCTATCAGTACTTAACCGGGGACGAGTTAAAAGGGATGAGTGTGTGTTGGTGGCGCAGCAAGGGGAAAACGCATTTGCTTTAACATATACTCATGTTCACGTACATCTACTAATAATTATGCTCCACTAAGGGTTGCTCCGCCCGACATCAATTCACTATTGGGACTTGAAGCCCGTCCGCTTCCGGTCTTATGAAGCCGTCACTTCGGTTGACGAGTTACCATCCGAGCAGGCTGAGGCGTTTGAACCGCAGATATTACTGGGGACTGGGGAGAAGATAGTTTAAACAACGACAGCCGTACCTATACTACAGTGTATAACAAAATAAACAGCCAAGTCCGGCTAGCAAACACATAAAGGCAATTATCCTGCGATAGCACTTGCAGGAAGGATATACTCCGTGGTGTATCCTTTCTAAGCAGGCTCGGAGAAGATAATTTCTTGTTTGTTTGTTGTTTCTTTTCTCAGCACACATGTTTTTCCGCTTTGCAACCACTTACATTGTGTCGTCGTGGTTACATGAGCTTCAGACGGCCATTTTGGGGGGTAATTGATTTTTTTTATTAATATTTGATTTCACTTTAATTACAAAAGAAAAGAGCAGAACAAAATACCTGTTGTAATCCTAGCGTGTTTTTTGTTGTTTAAATCTGTTCTTATTAACTTGTTTCCGTTTCAGATAGAAAAGAATAAGAAAACGAGCGAAAAACAAAGGAGCATAGATAGAATGTGGGAGAGCCGCCAACCCTGGGTTAAAATGAGAAAAGTTTAGCATAAGTTGATTATGTTTTACAAAAATAATTATATTCAAAAGTGGTATAGATGAGCAGAAAGAAAGAAAGAAAGAAGGACTTGGGAGAAAATTATTGAAAAGGAAATAATAAAACATGTGCGAAAAAACATTTCACAAATCCAAATACAGGTTTGAGTGGGTAATTGAAATTAAGATATCAATTTTTCCCGCGAAAGTTGGAATAAAAAATGTTGTGAAAGAAGGGAAATTAACCAACGAAGAGCGACACATGAAGATAGAAAACAATAGATTTAGCTAGTCACACTTTCGCTGTCGCTATGTTGCTTGTCCATTTGACGACCCGAAAACAAATGCAAAGCCCTATGTGGTGGATGTGAAGATGCGATGACCTTCTAGCGATACTAAACCATCAACTGCATAACTACTTCCCATGTACTACAAGAACAAAACATAAAAAAACATGGTTTGCTTCACAACTTTGTATCTTTCGCGGTAGTTTGCTTTGTTTTGTCCCTTTTTCATGCCGAACAATGTTCGACCACTCGATACACCAGCGTGTGATCGATCGATAACGATTATTAGTATCCAGTACGCTCACGCATCGCAGAACTAGAGCCGGGCAGGGTATGGGAACGCCGAGCGGGTTTGGTAAGGATGTGTTCAATTGTCTAATGCTCTTCGAACCATTGTCGGGAGGGGGTATATTTCATTTGCTTCGCATTATCCTGTCGCCTGTATTATCCTGTCGTTCGAATGTATAGCGTGCCATGTACTAGTTGCCTGGTAGTATATGACCGTGCCGTCAAATATGAAAAAACATTAAACGGCCTACTTGTTTTCCAGTTGTATCGCTTTCGTCAATACGAGCAAAGATTACAGTTGGGAAAACATGGTAAGCGTGGGATGGAGGAACGCAATTTCAAAGTCGCAAAGTATGGTCGAATTAATCCTTTGCTTATATTTATCTGAATGCTGCTAGTTGCTGATGTTGCTCAAAATTGTTTCCTAGCCTGCAATATGTTGTTACGATTCTAGTTCTGTGTTCGGTGGTCTTTCCTGATGTTCGTTTGACTATCGCTGTATTTTTTTTTGGCCCGATCTATCGGAATGATTTTCTGTTTGGGAGATGCTAGCTTCAGCGAAACAACAATTCCGTGTTGTTTGTTTGCTACTGCCGTTAGAATCTCCTTTCAAGGTTAGCCATTTTTGCCTTGCAATGCTTGTTTTGCTAATAATCGATGTTATACGCGTCTCTAGATTTTCCTGATTGAGTTGGAGGAGCTGGGATGGGTGTAAAAAGGGAAAATGCATGAAAGGTTACTTTTCTTTTACGTTCTTATCTGCTCCCGTGTACTTCTCTCCTTCTTTCCTAGCAATCGCTCCACTTCATTTTTTGCAACTATCCCTCAACTGTTTATGTATCGTTTTTGTTTTTATCTTCTGCTACAATGTTAAATTCTCCTGGTTTAGCATTTGAGAATCTACTCTAAAATATTCCCTTTTTTAACTTTTAGGGCTATTCATCTTCCTCTACCAGATTTTTTTAAATCCCTTTTTTTACTGTTTTTGTTCTTCATCAATATGCCGATTTTTCTCTGCTGGATAGCGAATCTGTGTGCGCGCACTGGACACCGCTTCCGGATTGGAGGACTTGTCCAGCGAGCGCACACACAAATACACAAACACTCCGTTACACATTCTCTCAAACGTTACTCGGTTTTAAGCGCGCTACTTACTCTTCATTTTCGCTCGACACCTCCCCGGCGCTCGGTCATAACCGTCCCGCCTTCGGCCACATTCCACCCACGGCCCGTCGGTGGTTGAAGGTAACCAGCGAGATGTACGCGCCACATCCGCCCAGCAGCATTCGTGTCAAACGCGATCCACCAGCCATAACGAATGGCCGTTTGCTACCGAGCCATCCGTTCTCTTGCTGCCAACAGCGGTGGAAACGCTCTCGGTGTTGCGCTGCCGGTAAAGATACGCTGTGACGGAAGGGCGCGACACTGCAGACAGACATGACGGGGGAGGGCAGGGCGCTTATTTAGTTGGTGCCGCCCTTGGCGGACGAGGTCGGCGGTGGCGGCATCTGCCCGTTGACGATGATGGCAAAGTACGGATGCTCCATGGCCTCCCGCGCGGTCAAACGCTCGAAGTGATCGTAGCGCAGCAGCTTGTCGAGAAAGTCGAGCCCTTCCGGCGACACCAGATGCTGGTTCTCCGAGTGAACGAAGCGTTCCCATCGCTTGCGCGAGTGGCGCGACAGGATGTCGTTGAAGCGCGGATCTAGCTCGATATTGTATTTGTCCAGATACGCGAACAGGTCCTCGGTACCGAGCACCTTCGCGATGCGCACGAGCTGATCATAGTTGTCGTGTCCGTGGAAGAACGGCTCCTTGCGGAAGATCATGGACGCGAGCATGCAGCCGAGCGACCACATATCGAGCGAATAGTCGTACATCTGGTAGTCGACCAACAGCTCCGGACCCTTGAAGTAGCGGCTCGCGACCCGCACGTTGTACTCCTGGCCCGGATGGTAGAACTCGGCCAGGCCCCAGTCGATCAGGCGCAGCTTGCGATTCTCGTGGTCGATCATCACGTTGTGTGGCTTCACGTCACGGTGCATGATGCCCAGGCTGTGGCAGTAGTCGAGCGCCTTCAGCAGCTCGTACAGATAGTACCGGATGTCGTAATCGCTGAGCGTTTGGTAGAGCTGCTTGAAGTCGGTATTGTTCACATGCTCGAAGATGAGTGCCGGCGTGCGGGAGACCGGATCCTTCACCACCGCCAGCAGCGTGATGATGTTGGTACCGCCCCGGAGATTCTCGAGGATCTTGATTTCGCGTTTGATCTTTTTCTTCTTGACCGGCTTCAGAATTTTCACCACGCACTTCTCGTTGCTCGTCATTTTGATCGCCTCGAACACCTCGCTATACTTGCCCCGGCCCAGTTTCCGCACTAGCTGGTAGTCATCCTGGTTTACCCAATCGACGATGTAGTTCTCGTAGTCCCAATATTCACGTGGTTTATGCGAATTTACATCCGCGTACACCCTGGCACTGCTCGGCAGCGTCATTCTGCTGGTGGCCGTCGCTGGAAACTTTGGGCTGGAGTCGCTTTTTTCACCTTCTGCTCGCCGTTTTGTATCGGTTTTTCGACTTTTCTCTTGGCCGTCCCTGCTGCGCGCTGCTGTTGCTGCTGTTGGTCTTTACTTTTTTTCCTACGGCAACTTTTCTTCCCTCTCCAAAAAGGGCTGCCAAAAGACAAACGTCGCAAACGTTGTATGACAAGCGCGCTTGACAGCGTGTGAGCTGGTTTGCAATGCGTAGTTGTGTACTTTCAACCAGATGCATCGTCATCTAATGGCGCCAAAATGCTAATTTCGACCATCAAAAAGAAAAGGATTTGGAACTAAAATAAGCTATATTTTTTAATGGCGATTGAGAAATAGTTCTCTCGCCATTGAGAACCTTTCGTTGTACTATTCTGTTGCAAATCACGCAACCTCAGTTGAGTGCGGGAGGACCAAACTATCAATGAAATTAACAATTTTTTTACCGGCATACTATTGTTTCGGTAGTATTTTGGCTAGTACCATCGATAAATGCTTGGTCACGAAAACAGAAATGGCAAACAGCTTCTTCAGAAAATATTTTAGGGGGCAAATGGCAAGCGATGGCAGCCAAAACGGAAACTGGTAACAATTTGTGCGAAGTATTCAGAATCGCAGATGTAAACGCCTCACCAGCGAAGCGTCGAACGAAAACAAAAACTTCTGCACAGGGTGGACAACTAGCACAGTGTTTATGTTTTGTGATACGATTTTTGTGCCTCATTTTTAGAATTTACCTTCATGATTGCTTTTGTACAATGACCGTGTTTAATCTGCTTACGTTTCCCAACGTTTGTCGAGCATGTCTGCAATCGGTACATCCCGATCAGATGGTCACACTCGATACGCATCGTCCACTGTTGGAGGAAACGATCTCTACATTCCTGCAGGATATCTCATTCAAACTGCCTGCGGCTGTTATACCATTTCTACCCACTTCCGTGTGCATCGCGTGCCTAGAGGTGATGGAATTCTTCAGCAAATATAGACGTAAAATCAATCATCTGCATGAGTTTCTAGTTGCCCTGGTAGGGGTAAAGCTAGGGGACGAACGACCACTGCGAGACCTGTTTGAAAGCAAAACAGAACAACTGGAGATGCTGTTCCGGGACTTGGATCTTTGCAACAAGATAGATGTAGGAGTGAACGATCTGTTGGCTGAGTACAATCAATATGTGATTGGTGCCATGGAAGTATCAAGCGAGCACGAGCCGGATGAATCTTTAGAGCAAGAGTTCTCGGTTTACGACACAGAGGTAACAAGCGAAGCGGCAAAATCGGAGCCGGTTCGAGCTAAACGGTTGAAAATAGAGTTTGAATCGGCTGAACACAACGATATCGAAGGCGAAACGGTGTCGGATGAGAATGAGGAAGCGTCCAAAGACACATCTGGGCAAAAAGTCAAATCACAACGGAAACAGTTTCAGTGTGATCAATGTTCCTATAAGACGATGTTTACCATTGCTCACACTATCCACATGAACAAGCATAAACAGAATGAAGGCAAAGTTGGGTACATATGTAGCAATCCGTACTGCTTGCAGTTGTTCGATACAGCCAAAGAACTCAGCCAGCACAAAATGAGCAATCCACACAATGTATACGTGTGCGAAATTTGTGGCAACTTGTTAAAGCACCGGATTTCGCTGGAAGTGCACCTGGAGCGACACGGCGGCATCACACACTTCCAGTGTAAGTACTGTACGTCATCGTTTCATACCAAAACGGAGCTACAAAATCATATTGCGGCCATGCACATCAGCGATGATCGCGCAGAGTGCCAGATTTGCGGTGCAGTGTTTACCAGCAATAAGCTACTCAAGCAGCACACGAATTCCCACGTTACGGAGCGTAACTATCACTGTTTGAATTGCAAGCGGTCATTTAAAACGCAACATCATTTAAACCGTCACTCCAAAGCCGTTCATTCGGATGTGCGGTATGAGTGTGAGCACTGCGATGTTTCATATAGCAGGCGGGATAAGTTGCGGATGCATGTGGAGAAAGCACACAAGGTTTTTTTTCTAAAGCGTTAATACGTTCATACGTAATATAAAGAGTGACCAAATTTTACATTCCAGATACAAACATACTTTGTGTGCGATATTTGCCTTCGATCGTTCAACAATGATGAAGCACTGCAAGAGCACAGCACTCACCACAAACACCCCCAGCATCTGGAATGTGGAATCTGCTTGGTGGTATGCTTGACTGAAAAAGATTTCAACAGACACACGTGCATTACCTACCAGGATAATTATATTTGCTGTGGGCACGATTTTAAGCATCATCTGGTGTACAACAGGCACATGATGCGTCACGGCATCAAGGTGAATGCAAGGGTAAGGCCAAAATCGAATACACTGATTGGAATCGAAAGGGCGCAGCGTACAGCAGCCGCATCTCGATCGTCGAAATATTGTCTGCGGAGTGTAACGAATGAAACGGTAAGTATTCATTACTTCAACCCTTTTTATGCAGCGTTATATGAAGAAAGTGAACTGTTTTCCATGTGCTTTTCTTTTTGCGATAGGAGACACCGCTAAAGTATAATTGTGTGGAATGTGGGAAACTTTTCCGTACTATCAAGGAGCGGAATCAGCATACGTGTTCCGTGTTGATAGATGAGATTATAGAGACATTAGAAGGCAGTGAATGAATTGTACCTTTTTGTAAATTTTCATCAACTGCAAACATCTGATCTCTGTCTGTCTGTCTCTGGCCATAAGCAAATGCGGCAGTTCAGCAATGTTCAAGATAAAATCACCGATAGATTGTCGGTATTAAGTAAAGTAAATCAGGCCTACCAACGATAAAATACTCAAGAGGCTCCAATCGAATCGTGCAAATAAAGATCAATTGACAAAAATGACATGAATATCGGTACTATATAAGTTCCATATAGTCCCAGTTTCGTTCGTTGCGATAGTTGTTTGGAGTAGAGAAAGTAGAGAACATCAAACCTCTGGACATTGTTGGATTCACCATCAATTTGGTATTTAGTTCGTTGATCTTCAGTCCTAATAAGCTAAAAGATTTATAGATTTCGGATCTTAAAGCTTCTAAAACACAATAACGTATCGGTTTTATGCTTTAATGTTTCTGTAATGCATTTCTAATAATACTTTTTCGCTAAATTTTATTCTCAAAATGTCAATGGCCTGCCAATCAATGTGTATTTTTTTGCTTATCTTTTTTTGGTTTTGGTGTGCGGTTTTGGTATCGAACGAATGTAGTGCCGCCTGTTAGCTTTTCATACTCTTGCACAAGAGAGGAATACTGTTCTTCATTCATGCATGCATTATTATCACTAGTAATTCAACGGAAAGTACTAAAACACCCAAAATCGAAACAACTTGGTAAGTGTTGTGCAATGTGTAGCACGTGCATGGCAAATAGTAATCGTAACCAGGTTATATGTAACCCGACAAATCGTAAATAGAGGACACTTACCTAGATACACCCTACTGCTATATATATCGAGGTTTTTTTTAGCTTTTAGCTTCCTTATTTAACTTCACACTCATTTTTAACATTCTTCTACAATCTCGATTTAATATCCTGTAATGTAAGGATCCCTCTAGATCCGAATCCTCTCTAGAAGTAAGTAGGAATTACTTTTTATACTTTTACTGCCAATAATGTTGTTGTCACAGTAACTCTAGTGTGACGCATGCTCTGGCATTAAATCAGTCCATTATGTTGTATAAGTTGCATTCTTTTACTGGTGTGCAACAATTTCCCGGCCAATTTTTCACACCCGCCCTCTCAAAATGGAACCACCATTCACATCGCCGTTATCTGTGCGCTAGAACGCTTCTTAAAGTGTTTTTGCACAGTGTTGAGTTATTCACTGGAGTATCAAAACTGTATGGTTTTATAAATTTGTTCATAATCCACTATGAATCTAATAAAGTTATGAGAATACAGCTAGTCTTTACTGCGAGCGACACAGGAAGGACTGTTTAAACTAAACCATATCATGGTTGTAACGCGGTCTTTGCAGGAGATTATACCTTTGCAGCAGATATCACCGCATTACAAAGCTTAGAACGATGCTACAAACATAAATAGAACGTGCGCATTATGTGGTGACTTCTATTGAATGCATCTTGCAAAAGCATCTTGTGAAAAATGGCACAAAGCAAACAAATAGGTACGAAAAATGAAAGCAGCTTGTTTTTTTTTGTTAAAACAATACTTCATGCTTAGAGCACACCGGCATATATCCAGTAGGTGAGAATGCAGTGAATTTGGGACCCTTTCAGACTAACATAACTATTAAAGACCCTTAAGAAACACGTCGTGCACGTGATGCGTGTACACTTTATAGCTCCAGTAGCAGTACCTCCTCGTGCTATACTGAGTTTGCTAAACGGTTTCCGGTTGCTACCGTGGCCGTCATCATGCGATCGTCGTAGAGCGACAGTGTCTTTGACGCGCGTACCTTACGCACCGAGGGCGGTACATCGCCGGGTGTCTTGACGCGCTGGCTAGGATTACGCAGACGCTCGATACTACCCTTGGGACCGAACACCTCCTGGAACACCTCTAGCGACCGTTGCCTTTTCAGCGATCGATCGTCCATGAACGGAGGTGGCGATGAGCTTCCCGATCCTTGCCTTGCGTGTACGCCACCTTTGTGCGGATGCATCGCATTCGCCGATTTGGAAACAACAATGCGCAACGTCTGGTGTGTGGTGTCGTCGAGATCGGGTGCTGCCACTGTGCCGGTGTTGTCCACGTTACCGCCTCCATCACGGACCTCATCCAGTATGGCAAACGACTGTCGGGTGAAGTCAGCGTCAGCCAGCGCCTTGGCGTATCGTTCCACCCTGTCACGTGGATTACCGGCACCATCGGCGATGGAAACGGTTCCAACGGAATGTTGCGGTTCGTGCAGCAGTAGGTTACTCTCGTACTTCCCGGTACTACCGAGATCGAGATTCGTCGGTCGCTCCATGGCGCACTGCAGATGCTGTTGCTGGTTGTTGTGGTGATTCATTAGAATCTCTTGTTGCGAAAGCAGTGCATTCCGTTGCTGTGGATATGGATCGGTGGTTTCGACTACCACTACCAAATTGGAACGATCATCACCATCGTCACTGGTGTGTTGGGTGCCATCGTACGCACGACCCATTAGGGAGGGATTATTTCCGCCTCCCAAATGATTTTTGTGGAATGTTTTCTGCAGCATTACCTTCACGCTGCCGCCGAGACCCTTGCCGGGCCCAGTTGCAAAGGACACATCCTTCTGAATTAGTGGCGCCTGTCCTTTGCGCACGGTGTGTTGCTCGTCCTCATCGGACTGAGACGACGGTGCACCGCTGTTCGTTGTTGAGATGTTACTGCCCGATAGCTTGCCGTATTTGTACGATCCGGTCGTATCGTCCCTATAGCCGGCCGGTGGCAGCTGAGGAATGATCTGCTGGTTTGGTGGAGTCATGAATGCAATCGTCCCGTCCGGACTGTACCGTTGATGCAGTTGACCCATCATTGCCACCATGGCGGGACCATCGCTTTCCAACTGATACAGTTGGGTCTTCTCCAACGCAGTGCCATCGTCGTGGCTGCACGCTCTCACAGGCATGCTGCGTGCGCTAGGGTTTATCTGGGCAATTTCTTGCAGCCGCTCCTGTACGCACATTGCCGTTAGCCGGGCTTCCGCATCGTGGTCCCAACAGTCCTCGCAAGTGTCGCGAACGATCTGCGTCACCAGGCTTGCGCCAAAGTGTGCCGGGAACGAAGGTCGTGCTTTGTTGCGGGAAACGAGCACCTGCATCTGCTCGAAACTGGGATTGGAACCGACGTACTCTTCGTACGGTGCCCGATACTCCGGCACGGCTATACCTTCGGGATAGAAATCTTCGCAGCGATTTGCCAGCTCCCATAACACCAGTGCCAGCGTGTACACATCGATCTGCTTGAGGGCGGATTCACAGTCGCGTAGATTCACAGCACCCTCTAGCACTTCCGGTGCCATGTAACGTACCGTGCCGACCTCGTTGATACTCTTCGTCTCGGCGAGCGTTATTTCCCCACGGTACTCGTACCGTGCACCGAACGTTTTCAGCGCGAAACCGAGATCGCCGATGCAGCAGGACAGGTCCGACTTGACGAGAATATTGCGAGAGTTCAGATCGCGATGGCAGATGCATGGTTTGAGCAGGTCACCTTTGCGGATCTCTGTGTGCAGATGTGCCAAACCGTTGGCGATGGATTTACCCATTCGGCAGAACGTACTGAAGGGTACACGGTTGTCCGTTAACCAATCCTGCAAACAACCCAACGGTGCCAACGATAGTACTAGCATATATTCGATACGATCGTCCAATGTTCGTCGTTCGTCAGACCCTACGAAATCGGGAGAATGCGATGGCGAATCCAGAGTATTAAAACAATAGCTCAGAAAGTAGAGAATACACAATCATTCTTACCAAAGTATGTCAAAAGGGCAGGAGATTCCATCAGCGGCACAGTATAAATGTCACGTTCGTTGAGAAAGTACTGGCGATGTTGGGCAGCGAAGATCTTCACCGCAACTGGCTGTTCGTTAACGATACCTTTCCACACTGTTCCGTATCTGTAACGGATGGCAAATATGCGAGAGAGTTTGTTACCGGTACTGAACCCTTACTAGTTGACTGTTCCAAATCAATCACTTACTTGCCCTGCCCGATCATGGACACAAGCTTCAAGTTATCGACGTTATAGAGATTCGAGCTATATCCCGGACCGGACGGTTCCATGTGTTCCAGCAGCTCAGCAACACCTTTCTTTGGTAACTGTCGGCAGCTCAGAAAGCCCACGATTCCGAGTACCATGATAGCGAGTAATGCGAAGCATATGTACACCGTCGGCGAACTCCAGATCGAAGTGTACGGCGCAAATGGGGTAATGTTTTCGTTCTCCTCCGGCATGCTTAACCCGTCGGCCGTGGTTGGCGGCGGTAGATAGCTGAAATTTCCATTACAGCTATCGCCACTGCAGCAGCAGAAGAAGTGTTTCGTGGGTGTTTCGGTCGTACTGATGCATTCCGCATTACTGCAGGACTCTTGATCGTCCGTCGAACCCCAGCATCCTGTGTAAAGGATGTGCCAATAATCAATAATGAACAATTGGAGAGATAAATTTGAATAGTTGTAGTCAAAGATGATCACTTATAGCTTACCTTGCACAACAACTCGGCTCGCATTCTTGACGGCATCGAATGTCCAGAGCGTGTAGCAATATGGTGCCGTTCGGGAGCATGTGACGACTGTAGACTAAACGTTGAAATAACCAACAACCTTTAAATGTAACGTATTCCATTTGTAGAACATTTTTGTTTAAAACTTACAACATTTTTGTCGAAAAAAGGCTCATCCGAAGGTTCCGGTTGATCGTCGTAGCTATCATAATCGTCAACAAAGTCCTGCCCATTCTGCTGTTGCGTGTTGGTCGTGGATGTTGTACCGAATTGTAAGCAACGGCTTTTCATTGGAGTGGCTGCGCATAGTAGAGAAATGGAACATAAAGCATTAAAAGGAAAGTAAAAAATCAATCGTTTTATTTCGGTTCGTTCTACTTTTGTGCTACAATAACTACAGATGCTAGAAACTGGATCAGAAGGACATCTGAACATTATCACTTCCGACAAGAATAGACATATCGATTAATCTTCCAATCCATAACGTATTACATACAACAGATAAAGTTCAAAACGGAACTTTCTTCTAGTTTTTGTACTCTTTCTCATTTATAGGACACAACACGTAAACAACGGATTTGCTGACAAAAACGCTACGTTCGTTGCTACATTCGTTCCAATGGAAAAGAAAAAAACCTCATCTCCTTAAACATAAGACCGCCTGCTCTTAGTTGACTCCCCTTTTTAGATCCATCATTACTTCTAGGACGGAAGGTCGGGGTTAGTTTGAATGTGCAAGGGTGTACGGACGTTTACAGCAAACGAACACGAACAAAACCGCATCGATCGATGGTAGGAAACATGCGATTAGCTGAGGCTCTTCAGGATAATACACATTTCATGAAATTTTTCGATGTTTTGAACATCAAAAAGATAATTGAATTTGTATTAAAAAGTATGCTAATGGTAATTCCAATTTTGAGTACACGGTGTCATACTATTGTAAATTTAACCTTACCTTGTCCACCAGGAAACAGCAACACTAATATCAGCAGTAACCCGTAGCCCAATATTTGCTTCCGTATTGAGAGCATCGTTCTTTTGGAGTTCCCTTGCCAACTTTTTGCCCGGAAGTCGTGCGAGGGATCCAAATCGTGCTGAAGATGTTGCATGGGATGCATTTTCGATTCCTGATACAGAACAAGACACTGGTCTCGAATACTGATTTTATGAATTAGGACCAGAGTGACTTCCTTATGTTTGTTGGGTTCGTAGGAGTGCGCCTCCAGGCACTGCAAGCGGTGTTCTGAGCACCTCTCAATCGTTCCGCTGTTGATCCGGCATTTCAATACATTTACGTCGATGTTTGATTAGTTTAGATGGAGTTTAACTTCATCATAGTAGCCTGGAACAAACGGTTAAAAAGCGCGAACGGTTAGAACTCTGTAATACATAGCCATTTAAATTTGGACTGGATAAACGCATCTTCAACAATGGTTTTACAGGGTATTAGACTAAACAACTGATGAACTGATGGGGGACCAATATTAGGAAGTGGAGAATTGTACAATGCTTCGCCGAGTTACGTCTCAGTTTTCTGATCGAAGGGGGCGTTAAGCCTGTTTGTTTATAAATGTACTGATGTTTCTGTGCGGTTCTGCATGTCATCTGACTCTGTGTTTGAAACCGGCCTATGGCGTCATCGATTGCGAATGTCGCAGGAATGTGATTTGTGCACTGTCCTACTACGGCAGCTTCAGACTCAAACACTGTTCACACTGAGTCAGATATAGGACTGGGAATACTGGGGAATACTGGCTTACTGGCCATCGCCAGCGTTGCTATGAGAAACCAAATTGATAATCTTGATGTTTGAAATGCACTATTCCGGATAGAAATTAGCAACACTCTGGTTAGCTTTCACTGTGCCTGCGATATGTTTTGCTACACTTGTTTCTTCGCGCATCCTTATCATGTTTGTGGTCTGCTCGAGTGTGCAAACCTAAATCCACCGTCAAATCCGCAAATCGTACACATCACAGCCGCACATTTGGCATTAATCACGAGGTCTCCACTCGGATCACCTTGTTATCGTTGGGGGTTGCTTTGCGTTGTTTCTTGTTTTTCCGCACAAAGTACTCTACGGCGAATAGTTGTTCGTTTACGAGTAACAGAACTACTCACGTGAGTTTGCTTTGCTTTAAAAACAGTTTGTCGTTTTTAACCTAATAACTACACCAATGTATTCTGACCTGGACTGGTGATAGGAGTGTGATACATCTCGAAACACAATCGCAATCGTAACAGCACAACACACATAAGAACATCAACATCAAAACATTATCCACTTGTTTCATTGACCGTGAGAGGCGCGCGCGCGCGTATCTGTTGGTGCGTATGTCGCGACCGGAAAGGGTGGAAAGAATTCGGATGGGGTAGTTTGCAACACGAACACGCGAGAGAGGCCAAACAGAAAGAGCGAGAGCTCGCCGACAGTTCACATCGCAGTTCCCTTCCCGCGCACAGCACTCCAAGCTGGTTCGCGTTTCCGCTACGTAGAACAAAAATGTCTTCTTCTTTCTAATCGCTGTTGCGTCTCCGGTTGACATTTATCGCAGCATAATAATTCCTTTTTAAACAATCCACTAACTTCGCTCCACTTGTTTCGTGCAAGCTAACATAACTTCACATCTTTCCATTTCACACCTCCAATTCGCTAAAGGTTATTGCGTACTTAGCAGGCGTCTGTTATGGCCAATGCCGAACCACAGAGTCCCTTCAAGGATATTGATTTTTTCGCCGCTAAACATAGCGCCGTCCGAAAAAGGCGTCGTCCAACACACATCTCAGTGAAGCCGTTTTTTGTATCGTTCCTTTCGCTTACCGTATGGTTTGCTGGTACGCTGCACACTTTCGGCCGTAATTTAGTTACAGTTTTGAATTCATTTCTTCTAGCACAAACATTTCAAATTGTAATCCACACAGCAGCCCGTGCGGACCGACCAAGACCGATGAAACGCGAATCTCTACTATAAGCGAGATCTGTTTTTCCTTCACAGTTCGCGAAGGGACAGCGGCACACACTTGCGCAGTTTCGAGATTCCCTTTTCGCGTGCATGACGATCGCCGAGAGCTGAATCACACCGTCCGGAGAAGGCAGAATTTGAGAGATTCCGTCGGATACTTGGAGCACATTTTCAGAAGGCGGTCTGAGAGAAGGGCAAGTTACAAACCGCACGTTAGTAGGGTTGTGTTGGTTCCTTTCCTTTATTGATAAGACAATTGATGTGCTAAACGATATAAACGCGCGTGTGCTTGCCCTTTTTTTGTCCACAATAGTGGTTACCAGACAATGGACAAAGTTGGTAATTTTTCTAAACAGGAAATACAACAATGAATCTATCACGAAAATCCTCCAAAAGTAGAAGGCACATTGAGAGGAAAAATAAGCATCAAGTTTATGTAATTCCTCTACACGTTTCTTGCAGCAAATTGTATTTTGTTCCCGCGGTTTCACTGTTTCATTTGTTTTGTGTAAACATGCCTTAACTTGTTTTGCCGGTTGGTTCGTTCTGGCAGCACTGGTGTTGTTATTCTGTGGAATTGTCTATCAAGTTCACAAAACAAAGCAAGCATAGAAAATGGCACAGGTTAGAAAGATGCGCTATCTGCAAGGTAAGTTGTCTTTATCGGCGAATAATTTCGTAATTTAAGTGTGTTTCTCGCTGATTGAAGCTACTATTTACTGTTCTTTTAGTGTGACAAAGTGCAGAGAGATTCCTTAATTTAGTTATCATACAATCGCGCTAATCAGATGAGGAATATGATTCCATCGAGATCATCAAACCAACGTTCCAACAACGTCCCGCACGGAAGGCAACCAAATGGATCGTTTGAAGCAAGATTCAAACCACCGGATGGAATAGTTCCCGGAGTGTCAGACACATCCAGCGGGATGTGTAATGAATATACTTCCACCGTCGATCTCAGCGTGCCGGAGCAAAATGCAAGGAATTTCTATTTGTCAATTGAACCCAATTCGAATACAGCCGCAGAAGTAGATGAAGATATATCTGTACCGGTGCCGTCGGAGCACGATCCATCGGAACATGTGGTGGTGAAAGATGGATACACATATTACATACGCTATTTAGACGAATCAATTTTGGAGGCACCGCTAGTACAACACAACCACGGCGGAGAAGTTTTTGGTGAGGTGGAACGTATCCCCTCGATTTCCAATGATCTGTCCATGCTGATGGACGATAATATGCTTCCAGAAGGTGCCATACCCGCGCTTGAAAACGTCGAAGGTTCAGCGCGCGACTGGATTAACTATGACGAGCTGCCTTTGCTGAGTCAACAAAAGCAACAGCAGTCAGTATCGACCGATCATGTTACGCCACCGAATGACACTTTGGTCGGGAATCAGCATTGCAAGAATTACCACACTACGTTGGTAAAGCCGAGTGCCCATAGCGAACAGAAGGCGGTCGGTTGTAGTGGCTGTGAAATGTTTCCTGTGTTAACGAACGCGTTGCAGCAGCCTTCGGTTGAAGGATTTTTGCCAAGTAACGAAACAGTTCTTATGAATAGCAGCAAGTCATCCGTAGTTACCAAGGTGCCTGATTTTAGCCACTACTGCGTGGAGTGTGAAAAATTTTTCCCCTCCAACGACAGTCTCCAAGAGCATATGGAATTCAACCATCGGCTGTTTGACGAACAGCTCATCACAATGACGAATACACCGAAAGCATCCATTAATCAGCCGGTAGGGTATGGTTCGGGCGAGTTAGTTTTTCCCATTTCTACGATCGTAGATTCCACCAACCAACGTCGGAAAAGGCCATTTTACTGTGATTCATGTAACATATCGTTTGACTTTGTCGAAAGTTACTACATGCACAACCATAGCGTCCATGGAGGAGGTGCTGGTACCGGTTACCTATGAGAGGGAAAGATAGCGCAATTCAATTATGTCTATAATATTCTCTACGCTAGTGTACCTTACAAAACCAAACACAAGTTAGGCGAAATACTTACGGTATCGGTTTAGAGAGAAAAGAAGGAGCAATGTTACTCGAGACCATGCATGCTTCAAAGAAGATGATGGTTTATTTCAACAAATATTCTAAATTGCTTACCCAAAAGCCATCGGTCCAAAGCACAGCAATGGGAATGAATCGTTACCACATGATTAAGTTTATGTTAAAAACTAGTTGAATTAAATATGACTGTTTTTTTACTGATTCTGTTAACTTTTTTGGATTCAACTAGTGTTTGTAATGTAACGTAATAAAACGTACAATTCCTAGCCGTCGAAGGGTTTATTGAATCTCGTAAACAACAATACACGAAGGTTTATTGTAGTGAATTAAAATTCGTTATGGAACTGCACAATTTTTAAAAATTACATTTTTCCACTTGCGGTTTGGCAACACTGTCGTTGCACAGAGCACTTTGTTTTGATAGCCATTTGACAGCACGGCGGAAAGAAAAAATCAAGAGAAGTCCTACAGCACAATCAAAGATGCAAGTGCAGTACGTACGTTTGCAAAGCTGGTCCAGTGCACGCAGTTCCGTGGGACAATGTGTAATCAATTAAGATTCAGCAATTCTCGAAAGAAAATGTAAAGGTTTGCGTTCGTCATAGCGTATCTAGTGCACTCTTTTTACGTGCGTCGTGCAGGTCAATAATGATTCATCGAGCTGCCCAGTAGCGTTGTTGTGGTTGAAAACAGTGCATTTTCAGGGCTTTGCTTCTTGTGCCATCTTGTGCTTACCGTGATTAAGAACTTCCGATTCCTACTAACGCCCAGAAGAAAGGAGGATTCAGAATCAGACCATCGTTTAGACGCACAATAGAATCGAAGGAACATTTGCCTACCGTCGCGATAGAAGCTCATGTACACCATGTTCTTTTGCAGTAGTAGGTGGCGGTGTATGTGTGTGGGTTGATCCTTTGAAGCGTACTTGTTGTGAGTGGCTAACGGTGGACGAGTCGTCCTTTTCCGTAAGCAAATACTTCTACTATCGATACGTAGGTGGCGACGACGTACTTTGTCGATGAGGTAAGTACGACCGAACTCTGATGTGTGGGATAATTCAGTTAATTCATGCAAAAAGGTGGACCCCATCCAGGTCACCGTGGGGAAACGTACATTTAATAATGGGATGAAAGCGAAAAAGTTACAATACAAAGTATCGATATGAATATGTAACAGTTTTTACAGAGTAATATGAGCAATTGGAAGGAGATATTCCAAATTGAATCATATTAAGTATTTTTCCAACTTCAGAAACATGCCTTGACGACATAATAAATTGTTCCCATTTTCAACGATTTCTTTTAGTGAAAGCTTGGAAGATAGTCCTCTTTCGGACAATAGGATGGATATATCGGACAACACGACCTCGCACGGATCATCGCCTCCGCTCCACGTGGAAGGCTCTCCGGATTATTCGCCCGTCCATGATTCGGCTGGCATACAGGTGAATCAACCGCTTCTTGCTCTGTGCCAATCTGACTCCGAGCTCGGTAACGGCATAGAATCGCACAACGATTCTAACGCAACAACTGGCGCCACGACAGAATCGATAGAGATTCATAAACTGTCGGCTAACAAATCGCCTTCCATTGTATCATCTCGAGTAACATCATCGACCGGACTGACGCCCGTCAGCAGCCATCCGTTGATGATGTCACCGACGGGAAGCGAGTCGGATATGTCGGAGTTTATAGTGGAGACAGCAGGGTGCCGAAAGCCGGCCGTGCGTAATTACTATCACTATCCGGACGTGGTACCGGCGAGCGAACAACCATTGCGCCTGGCCAGCCCATACGCGAATCGTCGTACCATGGAGAAAAAAGATAATGGATCGATAGTAGCCGATGAGAAGCGTTCTCACGTAGCCATGGTGACGCCAGCAAGACGTGCTAAGTGTTCGCCATCGAAACGGTTGCCAGCAGCGGGCGATGGTTCGAAAGATAAATCCAACACAGCTACAGCCACCTCGACGCTTGATGTTATTAACAATGCCATCCATAGGGGTGCCGAGAATGTCCCGAACAGCGTTTCTCCCGTCCGTCAGCGAGGAACCGAGGAGATGGGTTCGGATTTTTTCAGCACCGATTCGGAGGTCGAGGAACCATACGATGAAGAAGATGTTTCATTATTTCAGGCTTCCGTTACGCCGACATTTCAATCAGTGGCATTGCACGCTTCGCCACCCCAGTCAGACGGTCCGTCACCCACCGGTGGACAGCAGCGGAAGCACAAGCCACATTCCAAATCGATCTCGCCACGTTTGCACCAGCGCCGTAAAGTTCCACTGCCGAGCGATCTGCTAGTAGATGACGTTAGCTCGATGGAAGACACGCTATCGAACCAGAGCGTGGACGAACTGCAGCAGAACCTTGTGTCGCTCAGCCCATCGTCCTCCATATTGGATGATAATGGGTTTAACGTGGATATCGATGAAGACTTTCTCGATCTGCCCGGTACGCCTAAGGCAACCGCATTGGTTGCCGATCCGGATGTTCACGATGTGGTGCCCGGGCGTTCGTCTGCTCTGCCGCAGTATTCAGCCCGAGAGGAGGCTCGGGATATTCGGAACTGGCAGAAGATTACGCTGCCGGATGGGAAAACGCGCGAGATCGATATGAAGGTAATCGAACCGTATAAGTGTGTGCTATCGCACGGAGGCTATCTGCAGGCGGGTGGGCACAATGCCATCGTAGTATTCAGTGCGTGCCATCTGCCGGATCGTTCCCGAGCCGATTACCATTATGTGATGAACAATCTGTTTTTATATGTGGTAAAAACGCTCGAACAACTGGTAACGGAGGACTACGTGTTGGTGTATCTGCATGGTGGTTCAAGCCGGGGCAATGTTCCTCCGTTTCCTTGGTTGAAAAAGTAAGATTAAGCTATATCGAAGTGGCATATTGTAGAGTAATCCTTCTTTTTTCATCTTTCATTCTAGATGTTACCAGTTGCTTGATCGTCGACTAAGAAAAAGCCTTCGCTATCTGTACATGGTGCATCCGACGTTTTGGCTAAAAAGTGTTGTATGGATGGCAAGACCCTTCATTAGGTAATTGTTTTTAGCTTGGTTCTATATCGATTCATTGCTAATCAATTGGTTCAACAATTGTCTATATTTCAGTTCGAAATTTTGGCGAAAACTCGTGTACGTAACATCGTTGGAAGAGTTGTACAAGCTGGTACCAGTAGAAAAGGCGGCTGTACCAGACAAGGTGAAAAACTACAACGCACGGTAAAGTAAGACATTTTGCAATGCGTGTTATATGGTAATGGCTTTCGGGAGGTTATGTTTTGTCGGGTTTGGAGGAGGTCGGTATGTTCTTATTAATTTATGTATGTTTGTTCTACTCCTCACCTACACGAAGAGTTTATTGTGCATTGGTTCCGTAAAGAGGAAAAAGAATAGAAAGATCTGTTTTTATGATTGTGTTTTTTTGGAATATATTGAATATGGGGAAAATGTAAGCTGACGCAAATAGTTCGTGCCGTCTTCTGAGACTTGTGCACTAAATCGACGAAACAAGCAATGATATCTTTAAGATGTAGTTGGAATCAACACATATGGTCAGAATGTAGCCAAATAGAGCGAAATCTGCGTAGAATGTAGTGCAGCACTGGTAGTTATGGAAAGCACTTTTCATTCTCAGTCCACACTGGCCGCTAGCGCCATGGACGTCACTATCAATCAATCAAACGAACGTAGAATACAATTCGAACAATGGGCACGCGGCGGTACTGCCGTGTGTGCGACCATAACTTGTCCTTTGAGTAGACAAATGACAGTGAAACGAGAGTAACATTGTTTACGCGTTTCTTTACCGCTATGGTTCCAGGAATTAGTGCGGGTTGTTAGTAAATCCAGAAGATACAGGGGGAGAGTATTATTATCGTGAATAGTAATGTAAACGCATATCGAACTGCCTAAAGAATGGGATATATTTAACTGGTCTCGACTAGTGTGTAGTGAATGGCTTGTTTTATGTTAGACTGAGCAAGTCCTAAGAAACAAACGATTGTTTGCCGATTTCAGTTTTGTTTACGGATCGAAAAGTAGTGGATTATTTTTCCGCAAAGCATCTTTATTGTTTCATGTATTATTCTACTTATTTTGCGGTGTTTCTAACATTTCAATGCGAAATATTCTGTCATATAAACTCGCATATACAAGGAAAACAAAAAAGACATTACCAAAAAAATGTATGTTCCCTTGAGGAATGGAACTGCCTGATCGTTAGTGAGGTAAGAGTAACTAGCTTGAAGTGTTCGAGGGCTCTGGTATGTGTTGCCGAGGCGTAGCCTAAATTTGAGCCAAACGTGTAAGGCAAAAGAAATATCGATAATAACTATTATTTCGTAAGCAAACACAACATAAAGCAATGCAAAAACAATAAAATAAGCCCGGAAAGCAAGAAGGAGGGCAGCAAGGTTAATCGTCAACTGTTATACTGTCATCGCCGTTGCAGAAGTATGCGTTGCATGTATCTAGTTTATTATGGCAAGATTTCCGCAACTCTCCGCAATGATTTCATTAGTAATTCCTTTAACAATATTATGTGTAACTAACGATGCGGATAGAGAAATGGTGCAAAGAGAATGGTTTTGTCAAGAAGTATCATACATTATGGAAACGAACTGCTTTGATGTAAGGTGAGAGAAAACTATGTGTCGTTGAATTAACTTGTTGAAAAAGACCAATATTTAGACAGTTACGTAAGGGGAGGGAGAAAAGCATTCTTATTCGGACTTAACTGTTCTACTGTTTCGCATAGCAGAGTTTAATCTCGAAATTCAGAAAAAAAAGTCCAGTACAAAACGTAAATTGACTGCTATTTTAGTCCTTTAGGCAAAAGTAATCGATAAAACAAAATCCTAAAGCAGATTGCACTCTTCGTTTGGAGGAGGTTCGCAAAAAGTGCAACGGTTTTGAATTAGTCCAATGGGTTAGGGACACACGTGAGTGTGACAAAGTACGGTGAAAAGCAGCATTTATATATTCTAAATGTTCGTATAGTGTGAGTAGTAGAGCAAAAATGTGAAAAAAGATGGTCTGTTGTAAAAAAAACATGATGTTTAGGAGGTAACTTTATTTTGATCTAATGTCCCTGTTCGTTAACGGTGTGTATCTATCTAGTTTTTTTGTTAATGCAATTATCATTTTGACTTACTGTACGTTTATCAAGCATTTCCGTGCAATACTACTTGGTCGCTATGGTGCATTCAGATGGTGCTATTGGGCCGATATGTTCTCGACTCATACCGTTAACGCGTCCCGTTTATTCTTACATATTAAAATGTTTTTTTAAGTTAAGTTAAGTGAAACTTGTCTGAAACATAGATTTGTGTTTGCAATGATTGATATTTGAGTTTAGTGAAATTTAACAAAGAGCCATCGATCAAAGTTTACCTCCTAATACGTGCTACGATCTCAATGGGAGCAAGACTATGTATCGAATCGTGAAAATAAACATCCATAATTGTAGTGTTCACGCAGATCTTTCCTCCCTTAGAACTATGTATTCATACACATAGGAAAAAAAACGAATTGTCTGTTACACCGAAACTAATTACTTGCATATTTTTTTTTATTTTATTTAGTTTACAATCATTTCATCGTGAATTTTTAGTTTGTAAAAAGTAATATTCCGCTCAATACTGTTGTCCAGTCATATTTTGGGTATTATTGATTAAGTTTACTTTACAGGCAATTTACTTATAGTAATATTCTGCCACAATGCTTCAATGTGTTCTGGCTTAATCGCTTTTAATGCCTTTTGGTTATACCAATCGATTAAAAAAAAATGTTTGCAAGGTACTTAACTGAGTTACCGTTTTAACAGATTTAATATTGAACACGGTTAATACTATAAAATTGACTAGCGGTTTCGGTAGCATCGTATCGAGCGCATCGTAATCGTTAGGGTACGTTTTAATTTTCTCTTCTTTATTGTACCACAAATACATCCCAACGGCCATCTCAAACTGGAAGGCACACGAAAAGGAATACCAAAGAACTTCTCTTTTGGACCGATTATGCAAATTATTCATCCAAAAAAAAAGCCAAATATTCAAAGATTGGTCAGGAACGCTCGCTTTATGTTCGTGCCGTATTATCGTGCCCATGAAGGATTGCAAAATAGTTGTGATATATTAGCGTCAGTCTTTCTATGTTTTGGAAGAATGCCGTTTAATTTAGAAAATGGTTAATATATCATAATTGAAATACGAGGATAACTACATAATGTTGTTATGGATCCTGTTGCCCTATTTTTTTATTGAGCATGCATTAACTGTACTCCACCGTGGACATCATCCGTTAGGTGTTTCTAACATTAGCAGGTATTTCTTACGATTGATCTTTCCAGTCGATTGAAAGTTATACTTATCATAATCCCGCATAGTCCATAGTCAAAGTAAAGTCCATTAAAGATTGATTATAGTGCAAAAGCGTGGCGCACAGCAGGCACGATGAGGCACGTTTGATAAATGAAGACTCTCAACATGAGGCATCGGCACTTGCGTGGCAGAGAGCAAAACAACAGCGGCACAAATCTCACCACGAGGGTGCTGTGGGAGGATAAACCGTTCGGTCACCCGTGCCGATTAAAGATGCCTGTGATATGCGGTTCGGAACGCAAATTGATTTTTATGGTGCGTTTCGAATTTTAACAACGTGGAACTAATTTTATGACCGAAAGCTCGACGCTATCAGTCGCTACAAAGTATTGATGGGCGCGATTGGTCATTTTGCACGGTGGTATAATCATATGCACTGCGGAGTTCTTACGACGCATTGGATTACTGATAACATAATGGATTATTTATAATAAAAGATAATTTTACTATAAAGTTCTTCCATGCCCATCATAGACATTTATCCGGTTTATTTTGATAGCGTTTGATAGCGGAATGCAAAAAATAGTGTATGTGCCACTAAAATGATTTTTTTTTTCTTTGATATAAAACACTTCATGTTAGGCAGGTCGAAGATGTGTATTTGATCCACATCACACCAATTGATATTGTTGATGCCTAATTATTGTTTCCAAAAAGATGTCTATATGCAAAATTCTGGATAGAATTTGTCTGGCTTGACACTAGAGACGAATTTTATTGAATATCCTACATAGGGGAAATGGCTTAACTTATATTCACTAGATTCCATCTAACAATGCGGTGATTTAGAATCGTTGCGTGTAATATTCGTAATTGAATTTGAACACACACAGCCACAGCTGCTTGAGTTCACAGCAGCCTGTAACGCGACATGAGTCTGACAATCTTACCCTAAAAAAGTTCTCTTTGAAAGACATATTACATCGTTATGCTGTTTGGTGATTATTATTTACATTAAATAGAACGATTGATTGTTATAGTGTCAAGGGTTTTGGCATGCACAAGCTCGGAACACGCAGCAAGTTATTGCGTGGGTACATCCGAGCAACGCTTGATATCCTCGTGATGATGAGCAAAACGCAGCTGCTCGTTCCGCCAGTCAACCAGGCTGGACATTGATAAATTGGACGCTCGTTTGCAGACCGCCCGATGGCATCGATGTGGCGGTACCATGCACCGTAGCTGATCGGTTCGATCATGGCGGTCGGATCATGCGTGGCCCCGCACACGAGTGGTTCTCACGCAGTTCAACGCGAATCATCAGCCCGCGCGCACACATGACGCGAGTGCATCGCGATTGCGCAGGGTGGCGATTACTTTTGCGCACGTTGTCCCTGCCTGATATATGATCGATGCGCTGCCAACGATGCCGGCACAAAACGGCAAACCGCGTGCAGAAATGGCGCGCGAGATAAGCAGCACGGACAGTTTTATCCCGGCGGAATCGTTCCCAAGAGGCGATGACGGCTTCCATAACTTTTTTTTTTGCTTCGTTCTTTAAAATCATCGATAATTGTTGTTTACAGCCGTCGCAATTCATCCGGAGGCTGAAATGACACAACCATCCGAATGCGGACAGCTACACACGGATAGCATGTGTACGCGTGCTGGAAAAAGAAGGTTGACGACTGGGGTTAACTGCAAATTGAATTGCGGGCTTTTGGGTAGGCTTTTAAAATATTTATTTATTTTATTCTTTGCAAACTCGATGTTAACATTACCTGCAGAACGTTGATGGAGTCCTAGATAGAGATCGTTATTGGTGGGAAACTGTTAATATTGGTGTGGTTCTATTAACATGGATGATAATTTGGTTCTAAATAAGGTAAATAATTTCTCATCTTTAACTCAGTTAAGTTGCTCAGTTGAGGTATTACTAATAACCTAACATATTTTTAAACTTATTAAAACAAAGTAGTAAAAACTTTCCATCTATCCTCTTTTGTTAAAGCCTTATATTTTTGTTTATGACTTATGAATTATAATTAATTATAATTATAATTATGATTTTATGAATTTGCATTTGGTTTAAACACACTTTTTGTTATCTCTTCATTAAGAATAGCAATTTTAATGAGATTGTTAATTTGGATTGCTCTTCCAAATTATAGTCTCCAACTAATCAAACATTTATAAATCTATATCTCTATTCTAGTTTATAATTCTTATTTTTATTGATATTGAAACTAGCCCTTAAACGGAATCGTTTATCTTTTATTTATTTAACGTACAATCAGTAGAAGAAAAAAACCATAATAGTGTAATCTTCTAGCATATTATTCTTAAAATTGCTTGAAAATAATGGTGATTTCATTTTAAATATTAGTGTAGTTGTTAACAAGCTATTTGTTCTGGTGACATGTTAGCTTATAATTTGCCTTAAGAATAATCGATGTTATACATTTTAAGTTTCATATTGCAATATTTGATGCAATGGAGCATCTATCAGAGGTACCATGGATGTATGTAAGTAGTTTGTATTGCAATAGTAATTACAAGCTTGTAGTAATGCCCCATCCAACTCTGTTGATATATAAAATTCCTGCCATTGTCTCTGGAACGTCCCTTAATAGCTTCATTTGTTGTTGCTTGCTGCTCCTTAATGAATACCCATTGGTCACCTTATATGAACGATTTTAATTACGTCCGTGAGGGAATACCGATACGAGACAGAACATCCGCAAAAAAATCCCATCCCCATTCAACAACAGTCTTATTTTTGCAACACACCGAGGGGAACGATCATAAAACATTCCAGCGTGATTCCAAAATGTTCGAATTCTTGCTTGCGCTTAATTACGACACCTTCAGCCAGCTAGAATGTGCTTTCTGTCTTCGCTAGGCGCACGCGTAATGAAAACTCTCCTTTTGTCCGGCCGGCGAGATGCATTGTTATTTTATAGTTAAGATCGTATTTTTTTGTTCAATTCTTCATCCAATTTCTATCGCTTTTTGCTGTTTTTTCGGCTATAAAGAAAAGATGGATTACACGTGCATGGTCAAACAAATCTTAAGACGTAAGGGAAAAGGGTTAGGCTTTGTGCAATTTCCTCGTCTAAACCCGAATGAACTTCTAACGAATCTTCCGCATACGATAACGAAAGGGGGAAAAGGGTGTCAAACGAGTTTCGAAGGTACTAGCGCCATACGGGAAAGGGTATGTTGATCATTACTGTTTCCCGTCTATTCGGTAGCGAGAAAGAATGTATAAATTGCCTCGGCCTGTGGTAATAAATGGAAGTGCTTAGTGTAAACCAAAAAAAATAAAGAAGGAAGTATTCAGCTGATTCCATTCCTTATTTTAGGTTGTGTTATTTGTGCAGAAATCGCACCCTGATGGCTTCAACCCTTCTTGGAATGTTGCTCTTCCATGTCCGATACGGCACGGTAGCGAGGATATCAATCTTACCGAATGTCCAAGGATGACCATGAATGTGAAGAAAAAAAAACACACACACAATCGGCTCTATGATAGAAACTGACACGTTAAGCAAAACCGATCCTTTTACTGTCCATTTCGTTTCGCAGTGGACAACGCCTTCCCGGTGGGCATGAATCGGTGTAGCAATAAACGGAAGGGGAAGATTTTTTTTAGTTCCTCCTTTCCGGTAGGGTAATGCAGCGGCCGGCTGAAGCCTTCCGTCCCGATGGACACGCTGGCGAAAGGGAAAGAATAGGAAGCGCCTGTTGACGGATAAAGCAGAATCCTGTCTTGTGAAGGGTTAACTCCCTGGACACTGGTCAGTCACTGAGCTCCGGGTGCGTAATCTTCCATTCGAGCACGTTTGGCTGTTGATGGTTTTTTTTCCTGGCATAACTGTCCCTCTTGCGTAAGATGACCCTCCGGCAATGGACGGTAGTTAAGAGGATGCGGTAGTACGTAAGATTAAGGACTGAGCAACGGTCAAGCAGCTGGACATTTGGAAGGTGCGATCGGCAACGATGACCGGTGCGAATGGACAAACAGGACGCATCCTTCGTCCATGGGAATGTACCGGTCAAACGGGTTATTCTTGGACGGCTTGTGACGGTTTGTGTCTTTCCGCGGGATGCTTCGGTTGGGGTAGTGTGTGAGTTCGGGGCTTTTTTTTGTGCTGTTGTCAAGACACAGAATTTTAATTTTTCATGCTAATGTTTGGTCTGTTCTAATCGTGGGAAAGTCCGTTCTGTGCGGGCCACTGCAGCGAAAAATCTTCACTTCCTTGCTTTCTAACTGCCAACGGCTAAAACGGGCGTCCTTTCTGCAGCTGCCTGCCCAGTGTCACTGTTGGTCAGTGAAGATCGGATTATTAACGGACAGTTTGCGAAAGGGCTACTAAACCAGCTAAACGCTGAATGCATACAGAGTGAAGAGAAGAAATGATTAATTTAAATACATTGGTTTTTTTTATGGCATTTTTCATCCATTTGTGCTGAGCTGGAAGCACAAATTTCCGTTAAGCATTATTCCAATTTGTAAAAAATTGCTCTTGAAATCGGTTAGAGGACTTCGTGTCCTTTTTGTCGGTTAGATTTGTTAAAAACCGCTAAAGAGTAGCTCAATGATTGAGATTTTTAAATTAAACTGATATGTTTATCTAGTTTCTTCTGAGAATGAACTTCGAACTACGTTTAAATTGCAAGTGTGATAATTACTTCTAAAACACAATGCAAGTATGATGCGCAGAATGTTTTGTTACGAAATTAGGCGATAGCAGCAGTTCTATAACTTCAAAGAAACTTGTCGATGCTTAAGAATTCCTACAAGAGTTTCAAATTCTTCTCATCTCAACTGTTTTGGTTTTACATTGATTGACTGATACATCACTTCAATAGGGTGTGAACCATTCGCGATCACCCAGATTGAGCTATTTATTCTCAGCAAAGATCGCTGTTGGTTGGAATAGTGAACTTTGGTGAAAAAAATTTCCGTTGGATCGATGGAAATAAATTAAAATGTGTGTGTCGCTTATCAGAAAGACGTAGCACGTGTCACGGGCCCATTGCCTCTTAAATTCATGGTGCACAAATGCATATCGTAACAACACTGTGATCACAGAAAGAAATATAGTAAAACACTATAAGGGTATATTACGTACATAATTATTTAAAAATGCGTTCCATCGTGAACATCTTGCCATCACGGTACCGCGTACTATAATGAGTCTAATCAGCGTTAAACGTAAGCAGTGCGTTCCTTGTGTGGGTTGGAATCCTACTTTGGCTAGGCTAGGGTCTGCCTTATACAGCGTTATCGCTGTCGCACGCAGAAGCGTGTACCAATCAACCGCGGCTGTAAGCTTTTAGTTTTAGCGATGATGCTGTTGTGTCTCGTGCCAACTGGAGCCAAAAGAGTAAAAGAGGGAGAAAAAAACACAAATAAATAAAACCTTTCACAAGCTATCAGCGCTTCGGTTAGATAAATGAAACCTGCAAACCTAGAAAGGAGATTTATTTCCTCCTCCGTTGCCCTGGAATGGTGTAAAAGCTGCCTAGGAAAAGCACAAACTTGCTTCACGCCCGATTGCACTAATTCATCGTGCTCGTGCGCTTGTCATTTGCCTGTTTGCGCGCGTACGGTTTGCGCTGGATCCGGTTGAGGTTAGAAAAATGGGATGGAAAAAGGAACAATTCCAAATTTACTCCCGACACACACCGTAAACGATGGCGCTTATTCGCCTCGTTGCAGTGCAAATGTTACGATTGTATTATGCAGGACGAGAAAGAGAACACAAAAACAAGTTTCTAGAAATGAATGAAGTGCATGAATGAAATGATGGTTTAATGGAAATCGTGAAAATGGCCGGCTTGAGGTGAACGAGTCGAGTTAAGTTTGTTCGTTTAAAATATGCACTTATTGTGCTAATTAAAGTGAAAATGTATCAGAGATACTAGCGCTACAGATACTCTTTCAAGTTGGAAACAATTTATGACATTTATAATTAGTGAAGATTCTGTCTGGAATAAGTTTTAGTAGTTTATATGTTTACCGCACGGAGTGACCACTAAAGCTTGTATTTAGAGCAGAACTTAAGACCCATAACAGCTTGTCTCTTCTTTAATGAATATTTATTTACGCGATTCGTGAAACGATTGGTACAGGCGGTACCTTTCTCAACAGAATGAAAGATTTTTCAGCTTTTCTTTGAGCGTTGCGAGCAGCAACACGCAAACACAATAAAATCAACCCGCTAGCAGCAAAATCCGGGACTATCCAGAGCAATCGGGCACGTATGTGGCTTTTGGAAGCGAAACGGCACCTTAAAGGCACCTTTACGATATGTGCCCGTGTGCCGGGGGATGCCATAGCACATGAATCACGTATCATTTATCGGTGAAATGGTGCGGAGAAAATGGTTGCGTAAACTTCAAACGTAACCAGAACGTCGTCGGGTTGTCGCCGGTACAATGCGGCCACCGAAGGAACCTGTTCCAGTGACCAAGCTTATGAGGAAATTGAGTCAATTAGCGTGGCGTTTTCGTTTGCCGGAGTTGTCGATATAAAATGTGCAAATGTGGCTTTATAACCTGCGCCTGCAATAAACGCATGCCCGCTGCGTTGGGTTAGCTTAAGGTAATTATTGTCTTACTTCGTTTATGAAGATCCCTTGCTTAAGATTTATTAACTTTTTCTTGACGTTTGCAACAAATGCTGGTATGAAAGGCAATGGTTTATTGCATTGTAATCGGTTACTTCTTTATGACTGATTCGTCACTTTATTTGAATCGGGCAGGTTTCGGAAGGATTTATCGTTTTTTCGCTTAATTAACGTTTTAATTCCAACGCATAGATGCTTTTTATTAAACATTTTTGATGGTGGCGTCCTACTCACTCTCCAATTTGCCGATTAATGGCACTGGAATTCTACGGTAAAGTTTGCTTTTTTATGTTTTATGATTTAAAAATATTTGCTCATTTTAACTTCCGATGAGTAATTCTCCTTTTGGCAGATTGTTTTTATACTGGCCGCTCAGCAATACGGGTGTACGTGCCACAAATGAAAACGTAATAAAGCAAAAGAAGCGAAGAGTTCGAAAATATGCAAAAGCTAACAAAAGTGATGGATGCAATAAAAAGCGTAAAGGATCCGGTGCCGCGCATATCGCAAACCTCCATTAATCGAGGAACAGGATGCCGAAATTTGTGGAAAAGATTGAAAGAATTAATGCCCAACGCTGTATCCTGGTGGTGGTGGCCGACAGTGTATAAAAGACGAGATAAAATGAATAACTTAAGCAACAAGACAAACGAACGACGAAACCCGTACGAAACTAGAGCTCGGAAACCGAAAGGTGTCCTCGCCTACGCTAACTTTCGACTTACGCTTACGGTGGTACAATTCGGTTGCGCAACTTGCGCAGCGCCGGTAAGGATGCATAACATGTATCTCGCCGAACATCGGCGATCGTTGCATGAATTGTATTTCAAGAGGGTGATTTGCTTTTGCACTTTAATGGGGATCAAATATTTGAAATGAGATATCTTGGATGTACTTTTTTTAAATTAATGTACTTTATTATGAAGTTTTATGATACAAAAATAATATAAAAATTCATGCTTGGCTATTTTCCAACACTCGAGATATCAACATGTCGCAAGTTTTGTTGGTAATATTTTTTTATCTTCAAAGCGGATGTTATACACTTTCAAGCAACACTGATCAAGAATTTTATCAAGAAAAAGTGATCGAATTTCCCCGAGAGAAAGTGTTTCGACGAAACCATTGATCGAACAGTTTATTGCATGGTTAAAACATTTTTGCCTTTCATTTATTTAACATTCCTCCAAAACCCATCGATTGCGGCTGCACTCAACATCATGTCCTGTGCCTGCAACGCGGGACAAGTGAAGACAGAGCAACAGCGTTTTTACATTCTCTCCGGATTTCTTCACGAGCCGCACGAAACAACTCCTTACAAGTCCTCCCATACCGGTTCGAAAAACGGTTGTAGCTTGTTGGCCAGTTGTTGTCAGTTACTTCACCCACCGTATTGTCCGCGTACTGCTTCATAATGCTGCATCCTTTTCTTCGAGCGTGCCACCATCAAGGGAATGGAAAAGATGATGCAGGGCTGTGAGCGCCAGGACCCGCAGGCCCCGGCCGTTAAAGCCATTTGGAACGTTTTTCCATCCCCGCCGGACAGATAACTCATTATCTTTTGTCTTTAATCATTCACGAAATGCAATGTTCTCTGTGGCTTTGTTTTGGCCCGTTTCCCTTGAGTTACATATGCGTGTGTGTGTATGTGTATGTGGATTTTTTATAATCACGTCTTCACCTTACAGGCATCCTGTTTCCCATGGCCGTAGTAAAAATTGTAAGGGCTTTTTACTGCCAACACACAGCACACTTTCCAAAAAGGAGTAAAGCGAAACGAAAGGGAGCGAAGACAAAAGGTGAAGAAGTTTCATCGTAGTCCTTTTGGGACGATTCACTCACTCCTGCACACGATCATTCTTTGGCTCTCGTTTTGGAGTCTGCCGCAGTTGGTAATGGTGGTGGGCCACGGGTTCCTTCCCGGGGAGGATTTTTTTTATCATCTCCGATTTTGGGGAGTACAGCGGCAGAATGGCATTTTTTCCTGCGCTCGTTTTGGGTTTTCGGTTCACTTTCCATTTACTCATGCTGATTGCGGAGGAACCCAACAATGCACTCGAACCATTTTCATACACAACACTGCTATCTGCTGCTCGTTTGTTTCGCTGCATTTCGTAGTTTGTGTTCATTTTGGTTTTGTTTTAGTTTGCTGTCGCTTCATAAGGGAGTTTTTCTGTGTTTTTTGAGTCTGTTTTTCGTTAATGTTTCACTTTATCTCGTTCTTTGTTTGTTTTCTGGTGGAATGGCTTGATGGAGCGAGGTAGGTGAACGGGCGATAGTGTCCTGGTTGATTGTACGTGTTCGGGGTTTTCGGTCGCGTGAAGCTACAGGAGAATCCCTTTTAATGTTCAGTGTTTTTATTTCGCTTTATGTTGCACCGGTGACAGGTCACGAATGCGTCGGAGTTGCTAAGAAGTTGAAGCTGTAAAGACAACACTGCATAAGGTATGTTTCAACACTGTGAAGTAAGTGGATAAAATGAAATTTCAAAGTAGTTTTGCATGCATATTTCTATATATTTTGATTAAATTATAGTTTTTTATTATTATATAACTTTTACGTGAAATGAAATGATGGGGTAATGACATTTTAATTTAATTTTAAAAATAATCTTTTAGTTCCTGAATTTTAGCTACATTCGAGCGATTTTTTTCAATATAAGTTAGCTCGTTTTTATGTATTTGTCTTTACCTAGTTGTAAGTGCTTCATCAGATATTTAAAAATACATTATCTTGATCTGCTGCTGTATCTTACGAGGAAGTTCCAATCTCATCACCCTTCTTATGGAGCCCCCTTATGCCGCCACAGTCACCAGCTTCTGGAAATCATCGTTGTTTCTCCCTATCCATTATCCCCAATGTACGCACCATACATACATTTATTTATTACACCTCCATAAAAAAAGGAAAACAACAAATGATCGTTCACATACATATAATTAAGGCAAGCATAAGAGGGAAACAGCGGCACAATCGGTGGTGTAACGAACGCACCTCACACATACCAGTGCAGCGCGCCGAAAGCCCTTCGTTCAAAATCTCGCGTTGTTCGCGGAAGCCATGTTGGATTCGCAGCATCCCAGTGTGTTGGTGGGCCGCAGTATTGGTGCGCGAACGCGCGGCTGTGCAGTTAGAGTGCGTGCCAGAGCCAACACTTGCGGTGTTGTGGATCGTGATTTCAGCGCGGAGAGTCACAAAGAGAGATCGACGGCTTCGCGACGGTTTTTTCCGTCGTTGGCCGCTGACGAAACGCATACAAGAGAAGGAAGCGTATTAAGATCGTTTCTCCATGCATTGTGTCCTCCCACCGTGCCTGGCCTCGGTGGAGGACGTTGATGATGTTGATAAGTCCTCTCCGTTCCCGTGGTGCTCCCGCACACTTTTGGACACGATGCCGTACGCGCATGTATGGGATGGCCACTTCACGTATGGGAAGGTTCATCGCCATGCACGGCAAACGCATCGAAGTCTTTTGATGGAACAAACGCAATCGCTACGCACCCGCGGGTAAAGGGTGGTGGTCGATCGGTCGAGGATTGTTTGGATGAAAAAGGAGGAAAAAACACAAATAAATAACATCACTCCTTATGAGCTTGGCACAAGATTTTTTCAATAGGCAAGAGCAAGAAGGGACAGAGTGAGGGCCTTTGAACGGTTGAAGAAGACAGAGGACGCAAGAAACTCTTGCCCAGCAGTTCCCTGTGCATCGACTCACATCATACCAGGGAGCACATTTACTCTTGAACGACGACACATGAGGTTAAAAAATCGATTCTTTTATATTATTTTTCGATATGAAACATTCGCACTTTATGTGTCTGTAAAGCATTTTTTATCATTGATTTGTTACACGACATATGCAAGGTGAAAAGATGTATGTCATGTTTAAATTATTTGTTTCAGGCATGTAAACCTCGCCGGTTAGATTCGCTCCGAAACCGAATACTCTCTATAGATCTCAATTTTACACGTTGTCCCAGACCCTTCACCAATCCGCGTACTGACTTCCCATTCTGACTCACCATTTCGATTCGAAAATCGATAAACACTATCACCACAAACTGTGACCGGGATTGTGGTCCCACCGGGCACGATATTAATTTCGAATTAGAGTCCCCAGCAGAAGAAGATGACGCGAAAGAGGAATAGTTTTCGTATCGAATTGTGAATCGGCTTAATTCCCTTTGCCCGGGGGGTTCATTTGAATTTGACTGTTTTGGGAGCACGGTTCACTATCGGGCGATCGCATAATGGGTTGTGGGCAGACATCTTAAACGATTCATATGTTTATGGGGTTACTAACTTTATTTTAAAATGTTGAAAGTTTAATAGAGAAATTGAACCACCCTATCTAGCACATGAAATTTCATGATCAAAAATCAAATTTTCAAAAAAGGGCTTAAACACAGTTTATTGTTTACAACGCTATCTTCAAATATGAATACACATAATAATAGTTAAACAAAAAAAAAAATCCAACCTCTTCCGTTTCAAAAATGACACGCGAGACGAACAAGAGGTTCGTCGCCTGATCATGCCTGTTGAAGTCTTTCTATTTTGTATGTGTTTTTTACTTGATTGGTCACTAATATGTTTGGTTCTCCATCTGTATTCTACAATTATCAAGTCTTGTACTGGCGGACATGTGTTCAAATTACACGTGTGGTTTCTTTGTGCGCACGTGCCAGTTTAGCCACAAAGTCTTGGTGCAATTGCGGACGGAAAAAAAGAGCAAGTTGAATTATAAACCCCGTGAAGATTCAGGAAAAAGAATAATACTCCGATCTTCAATCCACCGCAAACGGTTGTTGGTTCGAGCGTCGTGGATGATTTCAATGCGCGATTTGCGGATTACGTTTCTTCCTGGTTAGCTTCTTCTGCTGTCCGTCTCCCACGCATTATTGGCAGCACTTGGAAACGCCTGAATCTCGCACCCGAACCCGAACCTCCGGCCGATCCGTAACCTGCAGCATCCGAATGGGGACCCTCGGACGATTATAGCCTTGCGATGTCCACGGTCAAAATACCTTGCCATAATAAAATGCGCGCCGCTTGTGACTTCTTGAAAGTTAAGCTTTTGCCGGCCCTCCACTGGTACTTCTCGGTTCGGAGCGCGTACACACCTATACAGATGAATAACGTCGTACTCACAACCCACCTGACAACGACGCTGGTATGACGGAATGACAGCTCGGCAGCCTTCGAGGTGACCGCGATTGGGAGCGGACCCCAATAGACAGCGTCGGCGTCGTTGTGAACGTGGTTGCTTTGGGCCACCGTCCTGAACGGTTCGACCGTTTGTGATCTTTTGGCTTGAATCATGCGCGAGCTGTGTTTGCGGCGGATCGTAACCAACACACGCAAGGATACGTGTATCACCCTAGAGCAATTCGCATTCTATGCCTTGAGTAAGGTATGCATTGTGAAGATTCAGTATGATATCTCAAGAAGCTGGACTTAAATCTTACTGAGGTTAATGAAAAAAGATCAGTTGTAATGAGAAGATCTTTAACAAATGATGTTTGTAATACATGCGGTACAACTGGTTCAGAGAAGAATTCTCTAACTTCAAATGCTTGTCATATTTTTAAAGTTTTACAAGGTTCCAAGATCATTGGAAAGAAGGATCAAGGATCAAAGATCAGGGACGAAGGATGTGTTGATCAAGGACATGGTTTTTCTATCACTTCCATCGAAGTAAAATAATTAAAAGAATAGTAGCAATATTCGGATTTGTCGTGTGTAACGTAACGATTATCCAAAGAACTTAATCCTTGGAGAAACTTAGAAGCACCATTTTTTAATACCACAATTACAGCACTGTTCTCTACAGTGGTTTTAGTCCCAAGTCTTTCCATCCCTGCGTATTAGCTTGCAAGATATGATTCTCTTTTGCCGTCGATCTCTTTCATAAATCTTTACCCCTCATTCGCTGGTGGCAGGTTTCAACCCTACCTCACCGTCACCCCGACCTCTCCCTACCCTCCGGACACTGGCGTTGACATTTGCCGAACGATGTGTTGGTTTGCGTAAGTGAGTGGGCCGCACGTTAAGAACGAGATCGCGAATGGTGGTGCGCACGGGTGCAGGAAAAAGATGCCGAACGATCGAACGGTGCTGTGTGCGTACGGGCGATCGTTTTTCATCCGCTTCATCAGCTTCGATCGGTGCCAGTGGCTGGGATTCCCTTTCTCTCGCTCCTCGGGACATTCGAGCTTACGGAACGGGGCTTAACCTGCTGTACGTGTGTGGGTTCTGGCAGGCGGCTACCATGCCACCAACACAACTGTGGCGGTTTTGCTTTAGGTTATGGGCAACGCGAGGGGGTGGGAGTTGTTGGACGAGTTGCCGGGTTGTTTCTGCTGCTGCTGTTGCTTGCCGTCGACGCTGAAGCACTCGTAAGCGCTTCGGTTGTTGGCTCGCAGGGTCGTGTCGTATGTTTCAGATCGTTACTGCTCTGCTGCCCGTTGCTGCGCAGTTGCTAAGAAACGAAACGCAGGAAAATCGTTTCGTACGTGCGTCCCGCGGTTTTTGACGTTCGTAACACTGTTGTGCGCTACTATCTAAGAGCCACCTGTGCTGGCGGTGGATGTGTGAACGGTTTTGGAACGTGCTGTGTTTGTGAACCGTGAAACAATAGGTGTATTTCGTCCCGAGGACGCGCTAAGCAGCAGTGAGCCTCCAAAAGGACACCGCAGATTTGGTAGATGTGCATGGAATGTGTCGTGTTCCGGCCAGCGTTGGGTAACGAGCGGGGAAAGGAGTGAGTGAGTGGAAGCGTGATACACAGCACCACCGGATAGTGGTTGTATCGTCCTCGAACCGTCACGCTCGCGCTTAAACTGTGCGTTTTTCTACGGTGCGTGCGTGTGCGCTGGTGGTTGTGCTGGTTATAGTTTCTGTATCTGATTGGTGCTTCGTGAAGAACCGCGTTGAGTGTTCTTAACAGGCAGGTCTACGATATCCAACTGCCTTCAGCTCACAGGAAATGACAAGGAATCGTTCATCGGTCTAACGTGTCCCCGGGTTCGTCGCTTATCAGCAGTGCACCGTGCAGTCGTTGAAGTCTTTCCTTCTTCTTTGTTGCACAAAGCGTATCACGAGAGTGCTGCTTAGCGTAAGTAGCCGTCAAAGTGTGTTTATTGTTCGTGTACCGTGAGTGAGTGTAAAAATTTGGAGGATCAGTAGCGGTGGAGCGGAAAAAAGTGATAAATAATATGAATAGTGAAGTATAAATGCAACAACGGTGACGTAGAGCCCGGAGCTCGAGAAACGCGAATGCTGCGTTGCTGAAATACAAAAGAAGCTGAACGGAGCTGAGTGCAATCAAGGTGCAACGCGGAAATAAAGTGCAATCGTGGTGAAGGAGCGAAATTAAAGGTAAAAATAAGCGCCAACCAATATACCGTGTACGCGCCTTTAGGGCGAGTGCCGTTTGTGCCAGTGTGCGGTGTGGATTTGCAATGAAAGGTGGATTATACGGAGCTAAGCTACTGCAGAGGCGGGAAACGATAGATTAAATCAGCGAGCGTCTCGTGTCACCGTCAGCGATCGCTGCCGGGGATAAACATCAAGTTCCGGCACACGGCACGGCAGTAGACAAAAGGTAAGGAGTAGTCAAACCGTGCAGACGGTTTTTGCTTCCCATTTGAAGATGACCGTTTTCTCCGGGAACGGGAACTAGAATATTCCATTTCCCCTTTGCTCGTCTTTGTCAATTCCGTCCGAAAGATGGACGGTTCGTCGAGATGGGGACCGCTTGGAAAGAACGTTGCCATCGCGCTTTGCATGCCATTATGTAGCGGAGTGCAAAAGCACCAAACCCCTGCCGTCGTCCGTTGCCGTCGCGTGTTTCTGCACGGCAAGAGATTGTGTGTCTTCCCCATCGGCTCGTAAGAGCGAAATCGGGCGACCCGGGTGTGTGCTTGGAGAAATATCCGCCTGTAGCCTTTGGCGTGTGATGCTGATGTGATGCGGGGGTAAGGATGGAGGCGCAAAGATGTAAAGGGAAACAGGCAATACAAGTCACCTCCTGTCTCTCGTGGGGGGAGATACACATATCGCTCAGCTCGCGAAGTAAAAGCTTTTTTCTTCGTGTCGAACTCTCCGTCTTTTGCAGCAGCCCAGGTCGTGCCCGGTGCTTTCCTGAACTTATCGTGCTGCAAAAAAAATAATAAAAAATCCGCACGCTTTGCGTTGCTTCGAGTGCAGTGTTCTCCCAAGGGGGTAGATCTTTCCCTTGGGTCGTGCAGAAATATTGTCTCCAATGCGTCCCGACGTCTCGATTGGAAAGAAGCACTCGTACACACACGAGCAAACCATGAGAGAGAGAGGACATTTGCAACAATTTGCAACAAAATTTGGAAGGACGTTATGTTGCTTTAGGGCATTGTGGCTGTTGGGTGTTGTATTTTAAGCTTAATGATATAAAGCTTTCCGCCACCTTCAGGGTGACTTCATGGCTTTTGAACGGGGGGTTTTGTGTTTTTAGAGGCCCCGAAATCATCATACCTACCCATCGGTAGGGGGTGTGTGTGTGAATCGATGGAGGCGCCGATCCTCTCGATCGCACAACGCTCAGCCATAAAGTGTTGCCATGCCAATGATGCGGAAAGAGTCACTTGACGCACAAGGGGGAGTTTGGGCACCATAAAAAGAAGGAGCAGATATGGAAGCACCGAAGGAAAGATAGAGAGCATGGGAAATAAATTGTGAAATAAAAACCGATCAAAATGGAAGAGACAGCATACAATGCGAGAAAGGGAGAGAAAAAGTTATGGTTGTTGGGATAAAAATAACCATATGTGTAAGCCCTCACTCACACCGCTACGCGCGCATTGCATGCCAACACGTTGTGAGGCAAATCAAAGTGAGTGAAACAGAGAGAGAGAGAGCGCAAATCCCTGCAACAGAGTGCGAGATAGACGAAGAACAGAACGAAGCAAAATGGTGGAAGATAAAAACAACAAAACCATAAAAAAATGCGCAACAAGAACCAAGATTCTGTTGTGCTTTTTTGGTGGGTAGGCAAAGATTGCGCCTTGAACTACGAAACCATCGTCATCGTTGGCGCGGTGTTGGGTTGTGCTGGTGTTGTTGATTCCCACTTGCATGTATGGTTGTTGAATGGAAATGATGTTGATGGGGTGGCCAGGAAGGCCCGGTTTGACAAAGGGGAAGTTATTGGAAAGGACAGGGGGGAAGGGGGGGGGGGTTGGAGGGTTGAAAGGAGGGTTGAAAGAGAACCACCAATACACCGGCACAGCTTTTGGCTTGATCATGCATGAATGTTGTGGGAGCCGCGATCAGTTTTCGGGATGTGTTTGGTTTTTTAAGATTCGTATAGCGACACGTTAAAACCTCACGCATACTAAAACGAAGCATTAAACCAACACACCGCATACCTACATGAACGGGCGAAGAAAGAAGCGATGAAAATAACAACAATAATGGTATTAATAAAAACCCATCAACCTACCTATAAAATGTCATGACATTTCCACCATAAACATTTCGGGTTTCCCAATACCTGCACGATAACGCGATGAAGTGGGGGAGGGGAGAGAATGAGGAATTGAAACAGAACACGGCGTCAATCGGGACAGGGCAGTGTGAAATCCCGCACGATGGATGGAGAATATGTTTGAGGAAAAAAAACGGAAAAATCTCAGTAAACCCCGTACAGGGGGGAAAAGTATTTCAACAAAATAACGCACGATTGTGAGGAATGAAAAACATCCCGTTTTTGGAAAACAGACACGCACACGCAAACATACAGCAAGGAAACGGTAGAAGGGGAGCTCCGGAAAACGGAGGACGAGAAAAGTCAAAAAGCTGGCCTACGATCAGAAAGTCTCGGTATATCCTGTACATGGTCCGTTTCATTATTTTTGTTCGCCTTCTTTATACGCCGCTCTGATAGGCTGTATTTGTACGTTGGTATTTTTTCCCCATTACTTCTGCACGTCCTGGCGATCAGATAAAAAACCTGCCAGGATGTTGAATGATAGGGTTGCATGTTCATTTGGTTCAAAATAAGGGCATGATTTTTTTTCGGGTATAGAGTTTACGAAATTCGATCATGAGTCATGATCGTTTTTATCTTTTTAAACTCGGCGTACCGTTGCGTTTTAGCCCCGAACGAAATGTTTGGGAATTTTAATGCAGTTGAAAATATTATTTTTTTACTGGAATTGTATATTGAAAAACTTTTTGATTGGTAAAAGTTAAGTTTTACCTCCTAATTGAAACTAAATACATTATCGTTCAACACGGAATGAATTTCAATTACTGATCTGTTTCCCTTGCATTAAATGAACTACAAAACCCGGTACCCGGTAGTATGCTAGAGTTTAGAAAGGGAATCATTGTATTAACGAGCGCGAAAGGAAGCAAAAGGCGAATGGAGCGGCGTATTTACGTGCGCACGGCTGTTATTAACTATCAGCGGACAGTAGCAGCGGACGGATCGCTGGTCCGATCGCGGGTCTCGGCGCGCGCTTCCTGAAGAACGCCACCCGCAGCCCATGTAGGGCCGTTGTTTATTATTATTGCTGTTATTGGCGACTTAATTGCAGACAGGGATCGTACGGCGGCCGTGTATCGCAGCCGAGGACAATTGCGCTTTCAGTGCACACCGGAAGACACTGGCGATCGTGTCGCGGAACGCATATTCGCAAACCGCACCGAAGAGGTTCACAAGCGAAGCGGTTTGCATCGTGGTGTGAGAAAGAGAAAATCCGCAAACACACGCACATGCGCGCCGCAAATCGAGGATCAGGTTGAAGGAACTTGGCATGGTTCACGACGCGTCACGAACCAGTCCTGGCGGTGGGTATGTATTTGTGCGGCAAGTGTGTGGAAGTTGCCCTCACGCCACATCACCCTGACAACTGATCGCATGCGGCGGTAGAACTGTCATCCGTCAAACGCGTGTGCCCGAGCTTGTTTTGTTGTGTGATGTTGTGCGACCGGCCATTGGAAGCGAGCGGGAAGACCCGTTTTTCTTTTTTGCAAAAAAGCCGGTCTAACGTGCACGTGACTTTGATGGAAGGGTGGTAGATCGACATCAACAACCGCAGCAACCGGGTCCCTCAAGAACGGGTCAATTTCGTCATCGGAGCAGTCGCGAAGCGCCACAAAACGGCCCCAACGCTGGGTCCGAATCCGGAAGAACCGGGTGAAAATGATTTGCCTGGTTCTTTGTATGTTTGTTTGTTTGTTGTTTTTTTCATCCCCCGGTTGATCAGATGGTCGGCACCGTGTCTTGCTTGACTGGTTTCGGCACTATCGTCGGCATGGTAGAGGGGCCATGATGCTGCTGGAGGGTGAGGTCATGTCCGCGCAAACACTGCGCACCGATGACGGTGTTTGGGGAATAGAGATTTCTTTTTTTCACACATCGTTCATAATTCCACAGCACTTTGCGCCAAAGCGTGTGCTATTTTAGCGAGGTGTGTATTATGAAACGCTCGACGGGATTTTACGTGTTGAGGTCGGGTGCATTTTTTGGCGCTTAGTTTTCGGCCTTTCTGTTTTTATCCCGTCCCCCATCCAGCGTTCGTGTGGATTTTCTGTTTGATTAATTAGCAACTTGAGGTTCGTCGCTTGAACGTAGCGTTGAAGTCTTTTGTGTCATTTGTGGTTTGTGTCACTTTGGTGGTTGTTTATTCATTAGTTATCTATTTTAAATAGCAAAACAGCTTACTTTGGCTTTGTTTACACTGTCTGTAGTTGGAATAATTTTTACTTGCATTTGCATTACTCTTTTTTACACGCATAAAATGCATTGTTTGCGTAGCAGCGTGACCGAGCAGTTTTTGTGTGGAGCTTTTAATGGAGCAAATCATGCAAAACGAGAGTGCTCGTATATACTCCAACCGCGCGAGAGCAATTAATGGTGCTTCGAACCGGAGCCGTCCGATCGATATCGATATCTGGGTATGCAATCTTCAATTCATGACAGCATGGTGGATGCAAAGATAAATCATGCCTCCCGGTTCGGATGTCGGATCGATCGAAGCCAACGGCTACAGTTGAAGGACATCCAATAGCAGCATGGCGGGCGCCGGTGGTGCGAGAAACGATGCAACGAGATTAATGGCATTTCGCTACGAGCGACAAACGAACTGTCCCGCGTGTTGAGAGATGTTTGTATTTAAATGCGGGCAAAACTAAGCTGCTGGGGCGATATACTCGAGCCGCGGAGACTCATAACCTATTCACCGTTGCTGAAATGTTCGAAATGGGGTTTTCGAGACCGCTACCGGTGCCCGGTGTGGTGCTGCAAAAAAATGCTCATATAAACGAACGGAAACGATCATTGCTTTTTAGAGGGTTTTTTTTTGTATATTTCGTGCCTATGTGAGAGCGACGCCAGACATTAAATGATGATGCGATTTTCCTGAAGCCAGTAAGCAATTTGCAATCGGACCTCGAAATGCAAATGTGCACCACCTGGCACGACCTCTCGGGCTGACACCGAGCTGAGATGTATCGCTTCGGGGTGATGATTTCAAATGTGATCATCTCTCCGTGGTTGTTATGCATGGGGTTCAGTTTGGTTGAGGTTGCGCGAGTTAAGGAACGGTTAAGGTGGATGTGGCTTGGCAACCGTATGACCATGTGCATTAAGTTTTTATGATTTGTTGGACAATATTACCTTTCGAACAAGGAGAAAGGAAAACAATTTAGAGCTAGATGGTCGAGAATACCTTTGGCTCTTTCTTATTTATGAAACTTTAAGATGAGTTCAGCGTGTCATAACCTCCGCTTGTAATAAATAAAATGATACATTCTTCTGCTTGATACCCTATCCTATCTTGCAACGTGATATAAATATGTCTAGAAAGCTATTAAATACCAAGCATGCCCTTATAGGTCATTAAGCCAATGGAGAAGAAGGAGAAGTGCTACCCACCAAAGCATCTGGCGAACTCGATCACATACACGGCGTTACCGATTAGTAATGGTAACTGGAGATTCATAAGTGCGCGCCCACACGAACAGATGCTTCAGACGCCTCGAGAGGACGAGCTTCAGACGAGAATCATATTAAAATCCGTTTCAATTTCAATGGCACACGTCACAACGATTCAAATGGCATCGGAAGGTCTCACTTTGACACTGTTCCAAGATTTGTCAGATGTATGTGCTCCCCCAACTCGTGGTTTGTTCTTCATGTCTTCTAATTACTTCATTCTTCTGTCGCCGTGCTCCCTTTACCCACTGTCACTGGATACGAGTGCGGGATAAAACGGAACAAACGGAGAAGGAACTAAACAATTTCTCATTACGGAAGATTTATGGTAACTGTTTCTTTTCCGCAAGGAACGACGGTGGTACGATAGCCTCCAGGCATCCATTGGTAGATTCCTAGGGATTCCAAAGTTCCCTAGGGTTACCCCATTCGTACTCGCCAGCTAAACGTCAGAAAATAGAAATGAATTTCCCCACTTCACTCAGTTTGAAAACTGATGTGATACGATTTGCGCCCAGCATGCTCCAGTTTGAGCGATTCCTTTTACCGCTCGTTTTTCCGTATCAGACCGACGGACGGGGGGTTTCCTTTTTTTTATTTTGTGCGCCGATACGCACGCAAAACCCTTCCTGGGTCGACAGCTAACTGTATCTGGGCCCTGTACCGGGCCAGAAAGCTAACGGAATTCATCCTTCAGGAAAGGGTACATGCCATTTTGCTGCTGCAAATGGAGCAGCAAGGTTCGCAATCAGGGGAACGCACAAGGGATCCTCGGATTGCTTCCGCAAACAGTTAGAAATAGAACGAGCACGGATCGCTCTGTGTGTGTGTAGAGGGAGCTTAATGTAATGTGATATAGTTTTTCTCCTCTGCCATGAGTTCATTCATGTCGCAAGTCATCGTTGCATTCAAATGAGGAACAATTTTAGCAACTTAGTTATACTTTATTGTAGGCATATAATGGATTATGTTGGTGTTTTTAAAAAGAATAATATAAATTCAAAAAGTTTAATTTTTTCTCTTGAGAGTTACTAATGTTAACGTATTTGCTATGTTCTGTTTTGCAATTAACTATATAATGTTTTAAAGTGCTCTTTTTTTAGTTTTTATCGACTTTTTTTTGTTGTACTTCTATTATTTTTTCTACTTTTATATATTTTTCTTGTGTTACTGGTTTTTGAATAATTTTGTTTTGTTTTATTAGTATTTTTTCTCAAACATACCATTCAATGTAACATTATAACTATAATTTTATCTCTTACTGTTAAGATCAACAGTCTTATGAAATAGTTTTCTTGTTAGAAGAACACATGTTAACATCAGTTGTTGAATATGTTCCTATGCCATGTTCGAATGTGGCTGTGGAATGTGTTTTCATTACATAAATTTCTTTACCAATTCCAACCCCTATTCCCGCCATTTCCCGTGCCAGCGCACTACTTGCCTCTGGAAGCTTTCGATCGAAGCAACTGATACCCGCTTTACTTTCTTAACGCCTTCGCAAATCGGATCGAAGTAAAAAAGAAAAAAGAACAGACACACATTTATGCATCGCCCCTATCCCGGGCGATTCTTACTTACGGTTCGTACCTTCACCGAACGTTTATGTTGGCTGGTCGGGCCAGCTCGAAATGCTGCACTTTATTGAGAAGCATCGAGCATCAAAAGGCCTTTGGCGCTTTCGCTAAGGGCTGCGTTGTTTCGTGTATGGAACGAGCTCGTTTTTGTTCACCCCATGAAGCCACCAACTCACCACCCCCCTCCCCCCCAATCCATCCCGCGGGGTGTGCTGGTTGAAGAACAAACTAACGAACGAATTATTGTCGAATGCGAGATGCTGGTGCACCGTGGGTCGGTATGTGGCCTCGTTTAAGCGCGGCTACATACACCGAAACATCTATACAGCGACTGTTAAAAAGCGTCGGTTCGAAACCGGGAAAGCGTTCCATTTGCGTTCACCGGTAAGGAATGCGCGTGTGCAGAATGGAGCTGATTGCCGCGCAGACTTCGCCGGTCTGTGCGACAGATAAATGTGTACGCGCAATAATCCGACGGCGACGAACGGGATACCTGCCCGCTAACGGGTTATCGATGGAAATGGTCGGCGACTTCGGTGGGACATCTTGTTCGGCCGCTTCCTTCCTGCCCGTTTTTTATTTCTCCTTCCCCCCTTTTGCCCCACTACTCGGGCGGCCGAATGGACGGCGAGGGTTTACACACTTTTTCTTGCCATTTTCACCAGCGAGGCCCCCGCCTAGGGTCGTTTGCAATATTATGTATCAGTTGTCCTGTCCCGATGTGTCTCGCAAACGAACCGAACATGGACCCGGACCCACTGCACTCGGCCGATGCTGGGGCGGGTGTGCACAGCCTGATTGGCTGGCTATCGTTTCTCGATTTCTTCCCTCGCTTCCGTTTCGACCGTTTCCATCGATGTCGCTGACTCACATGAATCTTTCATAGGCAGAAAAAACTCTTCTCCGAGTTCCGCTTGCGTGTGTGCGTGCGTGGAACGAAACGCGCTGAAACGCAATCCAAATCGGATCACACGCGTGAGTCAGCGTGTTACGAATCGTTGCTGAAGAGCACGATAACTCGACGACTTTTGCGAATGGAGTGGCAATTTCTTCGATCGATGGGCCACGGATCGCTGGACCACACGTAGCCGATCGAACCATTTATAAATTGAATAAAAGAAATGAAGGAGTGCGGTTTTAGAAAGCAATAAAGATGCGACGATCGATCAAATGTACACTTGGTAGCGTTGGCAAGAAAAAAAAAAACAACGTGGATGTGGTGTGGCCGATAAGCAACACATTTGACAGATTTGGGCATCAGGTGAGATCGCTGATCGGGGATGGGAAAAATAATGCCTGAAGCCAATGTACGCAGCAAAGGGGAAAATAAAGGGATTGTCAAATGGCGGCAGTAAAATGGTTGGACGTGGTGTTGCACTGGTTTATTTTCTCCTGTGGACAACCAAACGTGAGAGAATGTGGCGTACATTTTTATCGGTGTGCCAGTGTTTGGAAACAATTAAATTAAACATTGTGATACTTTTTTGTGAGTGATATCTGTTGCATTTATGTTTTTCTTTATTTTAAAGTGGTGGAAATTACGATGTGATAGGGATGATTTCTATGATGTGATAGGGAGCTTTACATTAGAATTACCAGAATTTTGACTCACTTTTATTATTTTATTTATTTTCTTTATAAATATTTGAATAAGAGTCTTTCATATGAATCTTCATTGAGGAGTAATTGAAATAAAAAGGACGACTTTCAAAAAATACATAAGATTCACAAACGAATGTTGGCTGCACTTGAAATATATCTGTATAAAACTTCTTGTTACTAAAATTTATGCTTTTTTAAGGCCGCCTGCTTGCTTGATGTGTACCGATTGTTATTTTTGCGGTACAATCAGGTTTAAGATTCATAATTTTAGACACCCTTAAGCCGTGCCATAATTTCCCGATGCTTTGATGCCGCACCGGGCGCACCATTATGCAGCGTTTTGCTTAAGAAGGAAGCAATATTTCGTACATTTACGCTTGAGAACTTGAACGTCTAGGCTCGCTGTTTGTAATCCACCGAAAACAGGCACACATTCGGGCAAGAGATTCAAGTGTGCCTGAGCGGGATGGAAGGCATGGAACGTCAACAAAAACACCAATCATCAGTCTCGTTCGGGATGAACTTGTTTATGATGGTAATTATCGATTGAAAAGCTTTAGGCAAAAGGCATTCGCTGCAGGACTTTGTTCGAGGGTTGTATCTGTGCAGGCCGTCTTTCCGGTTCGCCCTGCAGCACGCAACGTCTTGAACGAAACAAAGTCATCGCGCACAGACTTCGTTTGTGTGTGTATATGTTGTGTTTGTGAACCTGTCTCACACGATTGCACCATCCGGTGTACCCGGCTGCACTGGGTTTATGTTTAATATCTCTCTTTTTTCCCCCATTCTTTTACGCAAAGGAAAGGGAAATGGGTTTTTTTTTGCTTCCCGTCTAAACCGCCTGCTGATTTTGTTTTGAAAAATCTTCACAATCCTAGGATCTCTGCGCTACTTGCTACCTGTCGGGTTTTTTTGGGTGAAGCAACAAAAATACCCAAATAACCCCAGAGTGTAGAAAAAAAAATGGGAAAAGATAATCAACAAAGTCAGCCTATTGATCGGTGGCTACACCGCGCGAAAGACCGAACAAGACAAACTTCGAACAAAAATAAGAATGGAAAGCTTCTGCTTCAGCACGGGATGGAGTTGATGCGTGGCAATAAAAAAGGATCATCCTGCCGCATGATAGATGCGTTGGCTGGAAGCGGAGTACCAGCTGAACGGTGAAATCAATTTACTTGGCTCTTCAGGTGGCAAAAGGGATTTGTGTGTTGCCCGTGGCTCGGAAATGATTGTTCAGTTTTTCGGCTAGTGGGCCGTCTGGCTTGTGGTGAATTTGGTTGTTCCCCGTGGTAAATGTGTTAGTGTGTTATCCTTAGAAAATATATCAACCCCATTTATGACTCAGAACAACAAAACCCTCGACGGAAAGGTTTGCTTGCCTGTTTTGAATTTTATAGATGAATTGGATTCCTCGGAGTTTGATCTTTTGCTGTTAAAATTCTCGATTAATTGCCGCTCGTTTTATGGCTTTTTCTGTGTAGATAATTTAGTTGATATGTTCAAACTTGACACTGTATTTGGGTAGAAAAAATATGGGATCTATTACCATTTTCTTCATCATCATTTCATTTGCGGAAATAAAAGATCCACGAGGAAGATTTTGGAGGACGCTAGCTTGAGGTTTTAATTTGCATTATATTACGAATTGGAATGCATTCGATAACATTCACAGCATGACGTGAATCTTTTCCCAAACGCTCCAACACTCTGAAGCGCCCAGCAGTGGTGTCGGCACGAAGGACAAATCAGCTTGACCTCACCATTATGGTTGAAGAAAAAAAGCAACATCTAAATAAAAACTGTCACGCTACTAATGCGCAGCAGCCAATCTGCGACGCGAATTATGAGCATGGGCCCAATCATCCCGATCGGCCAACATCGGCTTTGACATTTGCGCTACTGAGCGGAGCATAATAGCGAAACAATCGCCAACCGATCACGGTCAGCATACGATGCAACTGATCAGCTCGATCGGAGTGACGTTTTTGGTGCTACCTAACCCGAGACGCGAACCATTGCCCGCTCCGAAGGCTTTTTTTTTCTTCTGGCGGCAGAATGATCTTCGGTGTAATATCGTTCATTAGTGTCGGGCATCTGTTTCACCTTGAACCGGTACGGTACGAATGGCTGCCACAGCCACGAACCAATTGCCCGATATGGCGATGGTTTCAATTTGCCCGCACCGCCAGCCAAAACCTAACGTTCGTTCGGATACGGACACACGCTGCGTTCGCACTAGAGTGTGCGCGCGAGCGTTTAAACATTGGTAAAATACGCACGCAGGCGCCTCACCAAACAGCTATCGGGGGTTTAGCGTGATTCTTTTGCTTGAGAAATCACCGTTCTTCAAACTCACTCGACGATTCACCTCACGGGCGATGTGTTTTACTGCCGTGTCGCGTACATGCGGTTGCACATGTTGTTATGACATTCGTCGTGGGGGGATTTTTATTGCTGGGCGATTGTATGATGAATACGATGACGCTCCCTCCGATGAACGTTTGAAGCAAAAGTGGAAATGGCAAAGATGTTAGTAAACAAAGTGATCAAACGTAAAGATCACTATTGGAATGGGAACTTTACGATGTTTCTTCCAGCAACAAGTGTGCTACAAATATAACTTAGACTTAGGGGATCAAATGATACAAGATTTGGGATGTATGTTATCCATTGAAAATAGTAGATACAAAACGACTTGAAGTAAATTAAATGATCTCCTATATTTTCAAAATATCACTGCTATGTCCATGATTCTGAATAAACAGCTAAGAGTAGATAGTTTTTAGAAGATTCCTCCATGTGCATAGAAACACATGAGATTGGATATTTGTATTAATTTTAAGTATTGTTGTTGAATCCTGACAAAACGGAGACTTAGATCTCAAATTCTTCCAGTTGTCCAAGAGCTCTTCATCTTTATCGGCGTAGCAACCTCAAGAAGTCTAGAGGCCTGCCATTTCGGGCTTTCTGTGACTTTATTTACTTGTACCTAGATAGTCAGTCCTGCGTACGGAAGATTGGTCCGGTTGGAAATTCCGGTCCGGTCCGTTCCGATGCCTCCATACTTTGATGAACTTTGAATACTTGCAAGAACTCAAATTTTAGAACTTCCACAATATAATCCTTTAGGAACACTTCATTTTGATAAAAGCAGAATATTATTAATATTATTTCGTGCAAGTTATTTTCTGTAGTAATATAAAGAAAACCTTGATACATAGTGCGACTTCAGATTTTTCAACTCGTCGATACAAAGTGAGAAGTAATTGTGCTCCTCGCGCGTAGCATTAGTCAGTGAGCATTGTTGAATATTCGCTGCATGACGGATATCGGCCAAACGCGTGTGCGCTTCGGCCACTGGCCTAGTGAACTAATTTCCGGTCCGAAAAAGCCCGGTAGCCTTCGAACCGAAACCGGACTGGTTTTCATGCGGGAGGTTCTTCAATGAAAGCAAAAGTGTACCGAAATAACAGGATCCCCGGGCCGGTGTACGCGCACGGGGAGAGGGATGTTGTTTTGGAGGAAGGGATGCCAAAGGTAGACAAACAGGTCTTTGGAGTAACGTGTGCGAGTGTGTATGGGTGCGCTTATACGCGCGAGCACGCTGCGGTTGTTTTGAACCTGTGAAACTGGATTGTCCAGGTGAAGGTGAAGACACCGCCGATGACCCGTGTGCGTTGGCATGTTGGACGACCCCGGGCGGCTAAACCTACGGAAGATCGGCAACCTGTCCGTTCGCCAAGGGCCCGGTTTTGCGATGGTCGGGTAAACGACTTGGACGACGCATTGGCGGGGTTTTTTTTGTGGCCGTTTCGCTCGAAGCATTTTTGTTGATCCGGTCGGACCTGTTTTCGGTGGTGGTGCACGTGAGCTTGAACGCATCATCACACCATCATTGTTAGTAAAGTGATCTAAAATATCCACGACCTTAGGATGGTCGGATGGATGAATGTTGCGGTGGTAGTAGAAATACTGGTTCGTTCGATAATGCAAGTTTCGGCCGGCATGGCCGATCATCCCACTGCCTGCAGACATGTGGTCCGAAAGGTATTCTTGATCACCGTATTGTCCTCCGTCCGACCGTGATGGACCTGGTAACTGAAATTCGCTCTGAAGGTTACCTCGAGCGATCGTGACGCTCCAATTGCGAATGCGCTACTGCAGGCTGTCAAATTTGACAAGTTGTTCCCGGCGGCTACCGTGCGTTGTCCGTGTGTTGTCTACCACGACCTGGCCCGCTTTGTGCTGTTGTATGGAAATTCATTAAAACACGCAACGAAGGTGCGAGTTATCGGTGACGTTTGACCGTCCCGAGAGGCGTGAGGGCTGGTGTCAGAGAATCATTTCGATGGTATACTGGAGCACACAGCTCCGACGCTAAATAGTCGGTTCAAGGTGACACCGTCGCTGTAAAACACTCAATGACTTCACGATAAACGCAACGCGTTGCGGGGACAGCGCCGAAGCAACGCGTGTTAACACATTATTCGCTTCTTGATGGTCGTTTGACCTTTTTTATTTGATAAAAGCAAAACATAAGTTAATCTTCTCGCACACACACACACACCCGGGTCTCCGGGGATCGTTTCGGCAGTGTTGCGATGCGACCTCCGCTCGGTGACGTTGTTTGCAAAAGCCATAGCGCATATATTACGCACCCGGGGTAGCGTCAATCAGGAAGCTCGTGATGCCGCACCCGGGGTTGGTTTGGGGAAAATGGTTCGGATTTTTGTTTTTTGTTTTTTTTTTTTTTGGGGAAGGCCACAGGTGGGCGGAAGATGTATAAAACGAACCACTCGGTTCGAAAAGAAGCCCCTTAAAATTCCCCACAATAAAATAATCAAACCCATTCCGTTCTTCATCCGAGCTTCTCGCTTATGGGGTTGAAGAGATGGTGGGAGTGGGAAGGGGGAGAAGAAAGGAAGGAGCGAGGTTTACGGGGACATTCGGAGATTATGCTGATAGTTGATGATGGCGAATGGGGAGGATAAATTTAAATTGCTAATCAAAACGCGCGGCCCCGGCCTGACAATCTGCGCGCGTATGCGCATGTGTTTGTGCGCATCCGAGAGACTTACTTCGAAACATTGGAGTTTTATACGAGTTGCGAGCTGTTTCTGTTTTTTTTTTCCTTTAGTAAATAAACCAAAGCTGCCTTTTGTCTTGAAATCCATAAAGGGAGTTCAATGTGCGGGAGGTGGAATCAACGGGAAGCCAAGCGCACCGTTTCCAAGCGGAAGATTCGTAAAATTAAACTCAAGCCGGTCGTAAATTTTATCCGAGCGCTGTTGTGCGCCATGCGAATGAGCCCTGCGGTACGTTTCTTATCAAATCGATGCTGCGTAGCTGAAAGATGGAAACCCGAATCCGTACTGCAGAAGGGAAGATATTAACCAATCGAAGCGAATTTAAGGAAATTTTGTGTTGTATAGAGCGGGAAGATTTTCGGTCAAGTTGAAATCCATATGGTTCGTGTGTGATTTGCGTAAAATTCTATTTATAGTAAGAAGCCGTAGTTTTACATATTCATATGTATATTGCGTAAAGTTTCAAATTTAGCAGCACAGTGTCCTTGGGGTTCTTCCCATTTCGCAGTGAGTGTGTCGCGTATCGTCTTCGTACAGTAATCATTCCCGCAACGTATTGGAGAGAAAATCTGTTGCTTGATTAGATATATTTTTTGGTAAACAACGAATCGGCGATGATTTTGCGGTGGTAAATCGTCAACCGGTACCGTACGGGATCCGGTTGACTATTTGCACACCATACTCTCCACACAATATTCATTCACGATCACGGTAAGCAAACACATCGCTGCGATGTGTACCTGGTACCGAGAAGCTGTTTATTTGTAATTTCGAAAAAAAAGTTGGGTTGGGTTCAATTACCTATTGGTAAATATTGTCCATGCGCTTAGAAGAAATGGCTTTTGGGTTTTTGAGTAGATTGGAGCGCTGGGAAATGGGATGACAACATGATTGTTGGGTTTTACAATCTGTGATGCTGGCTAATGATTTAAAATTTAGTATTCCCAATTCAATGCCATGGTTCTATTGTGTATCATTAATCAAGATATAATTGTTAAATGATAAACATTTCCTTTTAAAGTTTTTTAAAGTTTGTGAAAGAAGTTTGGGTTGGCTAGTACAAAGCTACATTTACTGTTCTAAATTAAGGTTTAAGGCACTTTTACACGTATGTGGTAAAATATGAGCAAAGCAAGCTGCCTAAAGGGTCATACGCGCTGTCTAACATTTATTCAACGGCTTTTAATGTCATAAAATATGTGGTTTACATGATGCGAGTTAATGGGGTACCACGTTAACGACAAAACCGTAAGAGAAAGATATAAATGCTCGCAACAAAAATGCATGACGCAATTCGTTGATCGTTAGCTGATCTTCTTCCTTCGCGCGTTGTTCAATAATGGTGCCTCAATCGCCGTAATACTGTCAACCGTGTTGGTTGGTGGTAGTATGGTTTGGTGCTGCTGCTGCTGCCTGTTGAGCTGAGACACGAAAATCTGGTGAAATGTTTGACGCATCGGTCTTGACGGGTAGAACCGTGTAAACAAGCGAAAGCGAAGCTGTGGTAAGGAACACAATGCACACCTTGAAGGGGCTTTCGTTTGATTAGATCAATTAGGAGGCTGTGTAAATATTGGCTGCACGTTAATTAGTTTCTTCCTGCCGTTCATGTTTCGCCCATCACGAAATCAAGGTTGGAAACAGCAACCGTAAGAAAAAAGGGTTTTGTTTAATCTTTAACATCTTATTTGAGTGGAATGGTATGGAACCACATGCCCATGGTTTGAAGAATGAACAAAACTAATTTACAACATTATTGTTAGGAAGATTACATTCTTGAGTCATTGAGAATTATGAAACTTTTATGAAAGAAAAAAAAAATGATAGTAAGTTAGTTACAAGGTACTCACAAGCGACAAAGTTATAGTCCAAATATTAACAACTCTTCAATAAAAAATGCTTTTTAGCATTGTAGGTTCGTTATTTTGTATTAAAATGACGATTTAAAAATCTGGCTATCAGATCTCCCCATACTTTTTGACCGGATCTTTCGTTTCTTCTTTCAAATTTTTAATTCCGTTTATTTCTGTTTGAATGCCATTAGTTAACACAAATTTAGGTTTATTCCAGAGCATATCGAAAAAAAGTTTATAAAACCCTCATAGTTTGTTTTTTGATTATACAAAACTGTCTTCGAATAATTTTGAATATTTAATATTAAATGCTTGCGAACTCTCAGCCGAATGTTTGAGGGGAGTTTACAGCACAAAATCACGAACATTCCTTTTTATTTCGAGCGAATCAGAAGAAGAAACCAATAACGATATGGAGATGTGTGTCATTGGATCGTCGCTCGTTAGGAGTAGGTGGTGGATACAAATTTGCATAATTTTCAAATTAAGCAAAAGTTGCATGTATGTGTGAGAGGATTTGTTCAGTTTTTTGTTTATAAAATGAAATGGATAGTTGTTGGTGGTATTGGTAAAAAACTGATTTATGTAAGCTTTAACAGAAGCATAACATATAAATCAGAGTGCGCTTATTTTTTTGTAGATAATGATGCAGTTTTTTTTATAAATTTATCTGCACGTTTCTGAGGACTAAAGGATCTTGAGGGCCAGATTCTAACAAATATCACAAAACTCAATCTTTTTATTTTATATGATCATTTTATTATTTGTAGAATGTAGCTTTCGAAAACATTTTCCAAAGTGTTCGAAAAACCCCGTTTTCTGCAGTTATTATCAGACATTCATACAGCTGTGCGCTTGGCCAGAAAGAACCTGCCTCTCGGCGGTGTTAATGGTGCCGGCCGGCGAAACACAAGAGAATAACTTAACCATTCGACTCAAAATGTTGCATCATAATGACCCTGCAAAAGAGGGGTAGCTCGGTAAGGATGCAGCATAAGCGGCGAAGCAAGACAAAGCGGGTGAAAAGCGAGCAGTAAGAACCCTTACAGCCGCGGTGCCGGTGATCTTTGCCCGCTGGCACTTCGTTTGATTGCTCTTTTTGATTTTTGAAGTGGGCATGTAATTTTAATAAATTGTTTCTCCGTGCGCCTTCGCCTCCTTGCGCATTATCCTTTCCCGTTTTTGGTGGAAGGTGAAGGAAATTTTCAACATACCCAACACGCACGGCAAACAACCGAAATCGAGTCAAACGGAACGGGGATGTGTGGGACCCTGGTGGGTATAGGGCAGGAGACCCGATAACAACGTCGATCGCGCGCATCGAGTACTTCGCTTTTCGTTATCCCATTAATCTTCCATCGGCGGCAGGCAACCTATCTTTCCCTTTTTTTTTCGCATCCCCCATTTGGGAGAGTGTGGTATTGTGTTTGGGGCGTTTGGGGTTATTTTTTCGTGTCGGTTGTTCAATGGTTCTCTGCCTTGCGTGCGTTGCTTGAGCATTGTAGTACTAGCGAGGATCGGCCAGAACGCGGCCATACTTTAACGGGTGGGTACGGTCATTTTTCGGAGCTTAATCACGAGTACGATTGATCGGGACAATCGAACCGGGGGGTGTTATTGGGGTGGAAAAGGCGTGGCGGGGACCGGGATGTAAGAAGATTGTAAAGAATGGACCGCGCACACTATCGTTGGCACGCATCAACTGTTGGCAAGCCTTCCTGTGACCATCGAAATGCCTTCGGGAAGTATTCTCACACAATGGACGGTTTCGGACGCAACGCGGCAAGTAGAAAAAAGGGGATTGTTGAAAACAACAAACAACAGACGATGGCTAGTTAAACACTGGCAGGGAAAGTTGGGTACGATAGGGACGTGATAAGGGAGCAGGAAACCGGGAGATGCGGCACTCTGGTGACGTGTTGGGTGACGAAGATTTCACCGTTGCGACATAATAGATTAAATCAATATTTTACTTAAGCACTTCGTTGTCTCTTGCTGTATTGTTTTGGTGCTGGGGCGACGATGTTGTACTGTTAATCGATGATCCTTACGTTCGAGCCCGAGGGTTTCATGATGCTTCGACCATGAAGACCATATGGCAGTCATTTCCAATCCAAAATCTTTTACAGGGGTTTCGAATTCAAGTGGGAAGGTTTATGATAAAACCCTGCACAGAATTCAATTTTAAATTATAATAAATATTACATAAAGTGTGATGGACCAGCACTATCTCCGAACATTCCAGTTCAACTGGAAAATAGTTCTTAAATGGATGTAGTTTTCACACCGGAAAATTTATTTACTTATTTTTTATATCCTAAAAACACTTGTGCTTTGATCTAAGTCAGTGTTTTTGTTTATAAATTGTTGGAAGAAGCTAAACAACCATTCAGATGCAACTATTCTTCGGATGGAGTTCGTTACTTTTTACTCTTTGCAGCCAGGACTGCCCCAGTGCCTCAACACAACTTTGCGACGAAGCAAAATGAAGAAGCAAATCTTTCCATCGAAGACAAAGGACCGCTTGGTGACCTCATTTCACAGTTTCTCAGCCACATTTTGTGTGCAAGAGGCAAAACTTACGACAAAGAAGAAAATAATATTTAAAAAAAAACAAACTCCAGCATGTCCTCGTGCGGAGCAGATGAAGGAGGATCATTAAATCGTTACCATCCGCTTCGAGGACTCTCCGGTCAGGTCAGTTGCGGCCGTTGTCCGAACGCGCACCAAAGTTCCGCCCTTTAGCATTACATGCTACGGGCACTTGGAGTGGCAGGGGGGAAGGACGGTTTTGCTGCAGGATGCCTCGTATTTCTGAAGTTTCTGCGAAAACAATGCATTTTCCTCTTGAGAGGAGTGTAATTTCGCGGAGCTCCCGTACCTTCGTCGTCCACAAGCAGCAGTGCATCCGGGGGCAATTTACCCTTTTGGGGTTCCGAAATACTTTTCTCTTGGCCGCGTTGTTTCGTTCGCGCTTCCTATCTTTCCATCCCATCCCCAGTAGACCTTACTTACTTTCTCAGCATCTTTTTTATGGTTCGCCAAAAGCAAAAGGATGTAAAATGCATCTCGCGACCATGGCCGCGGGAACAGATATAAAAGTAGAAACTGTGCATGGGTTTTTTTTCCTCCCTCATTGGCAAACTCGTGTGTCTGGGGAAGAAACGACGAATTACATCACGCCGGCCGTTTCATTGTGTGGTAGAAGATGATGGCCACTTTTTTTTTAATTTCTGTACCATTTTATGTGTGGCAGTAAAGTGAACGTTTGTTGGAAATTTAATATTTCCTTGAAGAATGAAATTTTAGTATGCAACAGAGATGTGTAGTGAAGACTTTGGAAATGAAATGGGTTTGTAAAACGATAATTAGCTAGTAATGTTTTGTGTTTCGACTTGTTGATTGATTTATATTACCGGCATAAGAATTTGGTTACTGAGGAAGACTTGCACCACAAAATAGTCATTAAATTCATAAAATCATCATATTTACAATGTTATGCTTGATTATAATTTGCGTTGGTTATTTCCAGTTCAGTTAACAACTCAGGCCAGTTAACAACTAATTTTAATGTTATTATACAAAAACAATCCTTTTTGCCTTTTTTAAGAACATTACTTTGATTATCGCACTCATTTGTTTATATATGGAAATTTAATAAAATGGAAATTTAGAAATGGAAATTTATGGAAATTTAATAAAAAATGCATATTTAGAACTGTATATGTGTCTTTTCCAAGCATTCAGCGTACAAAGTAATCAATTGACAATTTAATTATTTTTATAAGTACTTTTGGAATCTTTGTAGCTATTTTTCAATATTTTGCGTGAATAGCTCAAAGAACAGTCATGCTATATTGTTATTTTTCATTCGCTTGTAATGGCACAAAATGGGTTCTGATTTATTCGATTATTTGCTCTTTCCTTTGAACGGCGGTAGGATGAACAGACAATTACATCTTACTTCTCTATTCTTCCCGTCAATTAGGTTCTATCTGAAGCGGGAACTTCGCAATCGAAGAAGCGAGAGTTTTATCGACTCATCGCGATGAATCATCGCGCATTCATACAACGTTCGTTCGAAACGTCTTGATCCAACGGTCTTAGTTAGCCGACGAAGGTGAAAATATTGCCTTGCAAATGCCTTAATAATAGAGGATAGGAATCGGGGATAAACTTTTCCTTGCTTATGTACAATTCTTGTATACAGCACATACGTAGCTATCGGTTCGCATCGGCACGGGAAGCGTTATCCTAATTAGAGGAATTATTCTAATGATTGCAACCGTGCCACGCTTAAATCGCGTGATCGGTCGAATAAAATACGCTCGTTCCGTACGCTCGAGGCGTAAGAAAACAACGGAAGGAACAGATTGGCACGTGAATCAGCGGGCCCGTTGTTAGTCTTGCATCTAGAGTGTGATGTTTTTTTTTAATGCGACTATTTCTATTTATCTCTCCTTGGCGTTGTTATTGCTATTGTGGTGATTAGCCTCTTGTTAGCTTGATACTTGAAAGCCGAAATATTGCTTCACAATTTGCAAAAAACCCAGCCCAAGCAGGCCGATCGATTTTGTTGCCTGGTTGGCAGTGTGTCTGAAACCACCACCGAAACAGAAAAGAATAATTAAACTCAAACGCGTAAACAACCCCGGGAATGTGGTGATTCAGAGGAAAAGAGAATGGATATTCAAGAATGAATGAAGTGAAGCTAAATAATTGAAAGCGTTGGCGCATTAATTGGAAGCTCCCTCCAAGATTGTTACGTGAGCGATGGTCAGATTGTCGAATGTCGGTGAATGAGCGAACGGCGGCGGCGGCGCATGAAATGGCGCCAAAACGGTTTAATGCCATTCCGGTGTGCAACCTGTTCCTTTTGCGCTGATCCGCGCACGTGGCCCAGTTCGAATTTGCCGTTGCGTCCGGCTGCGGACGCAGGTAGTAGCGTGGATATTGTTTTGAAATTATCATTTCAAGTTAGACAAGTTTACTGCCGCTGCATTTGTTTGTTTCGTGTTTCTTTTTTTCTGCTTTCGGTGTATGTGTGTTTATCCGCGTTACCCGTTTGTTGACGGTTTTGTTATTGTCGTTTCGCGCGCTTCCCAACCACGTGGTGGGTTTTGCGTACGAGCGCCCTCTTGCGTACACGGTTCGGTTCGGTACGGTTGAGCAGTTTTGTGCCTGCCCGAGCAAGGAGAACGGGTTTTGTGTGTTTTGTTTGTTAGATGAGTGTGCAATGCGTGTTTTTGTGCCTCGGATATGCGGAAGATGACGTTTCACTGCACACTAGGACCGGTGTCGCCATCTGGGGGCAAATGGGGTTGTTTTTTAAGCAGCTGATACGAACTTTCGAACGCGTAGCGGTGTTGCCGTGCGATTGTTTGCACAAAACCTGCCAAACGGGCATGTGTGAGCCCGATCGATTGTGACCGGTCTCGAAACACCGCTGCTGGTGCTGGGTGCTGGGTGCCTGTTTGCCGGGGATCCGCAAACCGCTTGGCGTCCTGTGACCGGATCGTTCGGGCCGGTGAACCGGCTTTGTTTGCCGATGTGTTGTTGGCATTCCGCTTTTCCAACACCGTCGTTCTGTGGCAGATTTGAACCGGGCCCTTGAACCGGACTCCGACCGGTCCCACGAAGTTCACCGTGTGTGTGTGTGTGGATCTGCTTGGTTGTGTCCTCTATGTGGGAAACCTGTTTTTTCCTCTTCCATAAGGTTCTCAGGTTTGGTTGGACGATTATGAAGACGGTGCGGTGGGAGGGTTATGGGACGGGTTTGTTTTGTCTGGTGTCCGGTGCAGGGGTGAAATCGGGGTTGAGTGCAGTGTGTTTTGGTTTGGGGCGTTTCTGTGCGCCAAGTGGCGCTGATCGGGTTTTTTGAAAGAAACCATTTGATTGTTTTCCCCGTCTGCCACCAGAGTTCACCTGTGTCTCGGGGTGCTCGGGTTAGTTGTTCCGGTTTGGCTACGTTTACGCGGCTCGTCGAAGAGGAGACTGGAATTACCGGATGACGATTTGTAGGTCTTTACATTTTGTGTTGTGTTTTGTTTTGGACGCGTGCGCTACACATGCCATAGATAATATGAGATCAGGAAAAAGTAAGAATCTTTTTATTTCTGATGAATTTTCTAGTTTACATTGTGATTGCTTGGAATTTAAAATTTTGGCATTGATGAATTCAAGATTCGCATGGAGTGGAGTTCGCAATGGATTGATTGATTAATTGTGATTAACAACTTTAAGATAAATAATTATTAAATAGTTTTTTCGTTACGTATTTAATGCATTCTGGTTTAATGCATCTTTGATAAGATACCTAAAATGGAGGTAAGTGGGTTATCATTTGTATTAATGCTGAATAAATTTAATGCACTGTTTTCGTAAAATCGAAGAATCAGCAATTAAACTGGAAAGGAATAGTTGATCTCTTATTTTAATGGAATTGTGTGAGTTTAATGTATATTTTATTAAAAGTATATTAGTAAGATATTTCGCAAATTGGGCTGTGCTTCTAAATTATGACAAGGGTTTACATTAGACGAAGTTTATTTATTGGAAAATATCTAGAAAGAATATAGACGTCTATACTATAGACGAAATGCAAAATTCAACGATAAAAATCGCAAAAGAAGTGTGAAAAGGTAATCTCCTTTTAACTTTTCGTTTTAATTTGTTAATATAAACAAATATTCCAGGCTTTTGAGCATCAATATGCGATTAGTTTTTAAAATCGATTTCTACCATTACTTGGTGGAGAGGATATTTAAACACTGACGATAAATTATTCGCCTCATAAAAACGTTCAAGTCAAAAGACAGAATAAAAATAATTGAGAACTAATCTGATATCGAAACCTAGTGCGCCGGTGCGCAGGTTCCCAAACAGTGCAGAAAGAGCTGCGGTCGTGGCCTGTGCTTCGGAAGCCCAACAGGTTGCGATGCATCGGTGAACCGCAGGCTCGCCGATCGTATCGATTACCGTTCGAGGTGCATGCGAGAGTGTTTTGCATCGTGCAACAGTGTACGGAGCAAGAAGCAACAAGTAGTGCTCCAATCTGCCTGTCCCGAGCCAGTTCGGTTAGCAGTTGCAATTCGATCGCACTCGGAGTATATTTCGAGGATTTCGTTGTTGCCGTAGACCGCGCACCACAAAGCCCTTCCGTGTGTGGCTGACGAGGGCGAGGACGTTCAACGGCATCGATCGTACGGCGAGCTAATTAGCCGTGGAAGTCGTTGAGCTGCTGGTGCTGCTGCCGCCTGTTGAAGCGAGTGGTAAAGTAAACTTTCGAGACGAGAAAGGATCATTGTTTCCTTGGAAACCGATCGTTTCGGTGGAGGACATGTTGCGGTTTGGTGGCACGATCATCGCTGCTGCGCCGCTGGATGGATTGTATTTTATTCTTATTTGGCTGATTAATTTTCATATTTCTTGTATCAGTAGAATGCAGATAGGGGCACCTAGTAGCTGTGATTGTATTATTTCTCTGGGGGTTTTCGAACTACAAATACATTAGTTAAGTGATTATTAAGTACTTAATATTTGTTGTAAACTTAATAATAATTCTAATAATAACTTGAACTAGAAACGTTAACTTAAATGTGTTAACATCACATCACTTGCTTAAATTCTTCTAGTCATCATCGATAAAGATGGATGTAATTAATTTACTCCCAGTGCATTGCTCAGCACAAAATGGGCACAGCACAGCGACTAATGCACAAGCGGTGTCCGGTAACTACATTAGTCATGTTTTGTACCTGCCACCGGAGCCAGAATGTATTGGCAGTTGATGATAGATTGCTCAATTAATGCATGTCTTCCACCGAAGGGGCGATCTATCGGCTGGTGCATCTAAGAGAGCTCTTCCAATTAATATTGGCCCGTTGTTCGTGCCATGATATGAAACGCTATGAGGTTAGGTTTAACCCGAGTCCTTCCCGCATGCATGCAAACTGAGATGTGTTACGATGCTTTACATAACCTCCACTGCCAATGGTAGTGGATTAGCTTTGTATTTGCAGCTAATTGAAACCGTTCGCGAAATGCGGCAGCCATTTTTGAGGCAGGGTAATTGTTTTACATCGCTAATTACACCACCCGGACGACGGACGTGCCGCTCGGGAGCGTACTTTATGATAGAGCGGAATGTAGGAAAATCATACGGAATATGGCTTGGAATTACACCCTGCCAGATAGTACGGTGGGAGTGGCGATAGTTTGAGCGTTCTAATTCCTTTACTGATGTAAAATAATAGAGACTCGGGCTCGGTTTCGAGTGTGACACGCCATTAGTTATCAGTGGCACGGTTTGCCTTTCGCTCGCGTAAATGTTTATGACTCCGAGCTACCAGGAGCGGAAATGGGTTTGGATAGGTTGTGCCTCGAACGTGGGGAGGTTTAATTTAATCTGAGGCGAAACAAAACGTTGATTTATGCATTACCTTAAGGTATGCTGATTTCTCGAGTCCATGTATGCATTAGTATATTGATGAATTGAAAAGTAAATAATTTGTAATGCAATATTCTTACGCGTTCTCGCATCACGAAGAAGGAGGAGCTAGAATTTCAACAATTTCTAGTAAACAGTTTAATAATTCATTTAATAATTTATTTATTTAGTATATAATGTAAAGGTTTTAACATAATTTTCCCAAATATTTAACCTATTCATCTCTTCGCAAGGATGCAGCTCTTCAATGTTAATTAATCATAAAGATGTAGATGTAGTGATTGTTGATTATATCAATTAGATTACTTTAGTTCTTTTATCGTGAATCATCCAATACGCTCATACATTTAAAGAAATTAAGAAATATTTTAATCAATAGCAAAACAAAATTACAATTCATTATTTCGCACACATGTGCGCCATTTGCATTAGGATAAAGGTGGAAAAAACAATACTTTGTAGATTTTTGTACTCTCAACACTATCCATCGTTCATTGCATTAGATCTTTCCGCATGATATCGTACGTTCGTTCGTTTAAAAAGGTATTCACTTATTGCCTTCCTCGGTTCACTAGCTGAGTGTAGACGATAGAGTAGGTTGTATTTGTAATTGTATGATTACCGAAGTGCGATAGCGTTAGCAAACGGTGTTCCATCAGCTTGGCTTGCAAGTGTACTTTAATCGAAAGGAAAAACTATTTGCCGGGTAGGACGTAGTAGGGAAGTTTGGTTTATGTTTTGATAAAATTATGAGAAAATAAAACATTCAGCCATACATTCAAGCACGATCGTTCGAAGGTACACGCTATGTAACACACTACGGTTGCAGTGTTGCGTAGCGTTCCCCTCTGTACCATCTCTAATTGTTGCAGGATCGGAAGATAATGCTGCGCGAGAATGGGGGATACCGCGACGGAGCGGTATTGAGATGGGTCACCGAGGTCGCACGGGTGAAGGCGAAGGCGAAACATGGTTGTTCACTTTATAGCCCGCAATAGTTTGATTGAGTTAAGAGGTTTCGCAATCGTCTTTGGCAACTTGTTTGATTGGGTCGCACACAGGCACAGGGGACGGGATGGATGGTGGTGGTGGCGATGGATAATGTTTGCGGGGCTCATCGAGTGGTTCGTTCACTTGCGTTTACCGCTAATACTGTTAGTTGCATCGCCTGCATGACAGCTGCAGCGGGCATTAAAACGCCTGTCCAGCGCCAACATTGGCGGAGGTTTGGAAATCTCAGGCAAGACTGGCGGCAGAACGGATTGCGCGCGAAACCGTGAGTATGGGTCGTTGTGCTGTTTGACAAAATCGTAGCCCCCGGGGGCAAGGCAACAAGTTATCCGTGCGCGCGGGATTATGCGGGATTAGAGGGCCTACAAACTTGCTTGATTTATTTCGCATTGCATACCAAAAATGCTTTCGGTGTACAGGCATTGCAGAAATGGGGTGCGAGGTGTATATGCTGCGATGTAGTGACGGCAGGGTATATTTGAAATCCATTTCCAGCGAGATAAAACAATCCATATTGGAAGTTTGCACACGGATGTTGTTTGCAAAACATTAACTCTTTAAAATTGATTTAGACTTCTGCTTAATGGTGCTAATCCTTTGTATAAAAAAACCAGCAAATTAAAATGGTTAATACTATCGTCAAGAAAATTTGAATCAAGTTCACAAATACGTACAAATTTTGAAACAAAATCTCTACATGAAATTTCAGAGGTTTTTAAATCTCTGGAGATCTCTTAAGAGATTTTTGAACCTCACGAAATCTCTTTAAAGACTGCAATGTATAGACCAATACATGAATAAAATAAAACTATTCAATATGTTTGTTCCATCGGTAGAAATTGTATAAATTTCAGAGCTTCTTTGATTTTTAAAGTTTTGGAAATCTGTAACCTTCAATGAACTTTTGTAGAATTGCAAAAGTAATGCAAAAATCTTTAGATATTCGTAAAACTTCGGCAATGTCTTGTATAAGGAACAGCTTTTAAGCAAACAAACTTTAATAAAATCGTTGTGCATCGATATATCAAGGGATATGAACCAATCACAATGTGATATTAAGTTTCTGTTAATTATTTATCGATGCCTTCTTGGCAGTTAATGTCGTTGACGAGCTGGGCTAGAGGGCAATCTTTTGTTTCTTTTCTTGTGATATCTTTCGAACGAATTTCTCAACCGAACGACAACAACAGTCGGGCACTGCGGGGGCTTGTTTGCGAATTAATTTTAATTAACGCGACCGGTACGTCGACTCGATCGACGAGCGCACGGGTCATGTCGTTCGCATTTACGCTGCACCACGCGAGTTGAAAATAAAAATCAATTTGACAGCTTCATCGCGGTGGATTATCGGTCCGCGGTGTGCACGAGATGTAAGAGAACGCCCGACAACGGCTTATGCTCATTGCGGGTTGAAGCGCATGTGTATGTAAGCCACTCTGCAAAGGCGATAATTTCTCTTGCAAAAGCTGCAACGAACTCAGGGGTTGAACAGAAAAAGGAGAGAAAATTTCGTTACAAAATTAGCACACTGTGCAGGAGATAAAAAAATAATTTAACTTTCCTTCTTGTGTGCCACACTACGCTCACGAGGGTTGCATGCGTGGGCTTGTAAACGGCGATTCAAATGTCACACGATGCGAAAGCGAAACAGCTACTCTGGCAGGGCGGCAGAGAAAAGAAAGAACGAACGGGATAAAACGGTACCAATTTGGAGAAGGCGGATAGTGATCAGCGATTTGCACCGATCGTGATCGCGATCTCCGCGCTAAATGTCTTTGCCGCGTGGGTGGATTGAAAAATTACTACCTTACGAAGCAGGCAACTCGCGCCACGAACGGACGGAAGGTGATTATTGTCATTCAAAACGAAATGCGGCAAATGGGGTAAAGGGAATGGGGGCCGGGACCCATTTGGTTGGTGCCCTGTTTCGTTCGCCCTGCCTTTCGTTCCGTCAATCAAATCGCGTCGATCGTCGAACCCTGTAGGTGATCATATATCGCTGTACGGTTGGCGGTGCTTTATTTATATTTTTTACGGGTCACCCTGTTTACGTGCGATCGGTTCGGAAAGCAACGCAAGGTTGTTTCGTTCGATAAATTTATGGGATCACAGCATCCCAAAATGGGCGACAAAAGCAACACTCATCCGGCGTGATGGCCGGCCGCGGGGAGGGAAAGGATTTACCGTGCAAATGGCGTACCCATTAAATCGTAGCAATTTCCGCGGGGCCAAACATGTGCCAATAACAAACGCTCGGGAGTGCTGGGGTTGCGATCAAATTCAACCAATTTTTGTCGCATGTTCGCTGTCGGACGTGGTTTTACGCGGAAATGAGCTACGTGGATCGCGCGTGCTGCTGCTGTCGCCCGTTTGGCAGCAAGTGTGCTGGCAAGAAAGTCAATAAATTGTGCCGTGTCGTGTGTGTGTTTCGCTGGGGTGTGGTGTTCGGTTCGGTTGCACTATAGCATGTGCGTTGGACATTTGGTTTGGAAAAATGTTGACCGACTTTTTGGATAAACATATTAACGCTGGCCATAGCTCGAATGTTTATGGGGTATTTTGTTGGACGCCATTTTGAAATGAAATTTAATTTATTGGCAAAGGATAAAAATAGATGTTATTATTAAAATTGTTCATTGTGGGAAAATGATAATGGGATTTTCGTTACATTTTGTTAAATGAACTAGATTTATTTTGCTAAAGGGCAATTGTCAAATTGTGATATAAAATTCACAGAAATTTTCCGCTCTATAATTCAGGATTAAGGATTTAGGTTTCCATGGTAAAATGAATCAAAATCGAATTTGGAAAACTCAACTTAAAATTCCAAAGTGTTACTACGGAAGGCCTAATTTATAATGTGTACAATCATGTTCTTGTATAAATAAAACCGTGTCTTTTAAAAACCACAACTCAATAACAGATGTGTCTATCATCTGTGTAGTCCGATATTGCGGCGTTACACTGTATGTTGATAATAACAGTCCGATCAACTGCATCGTATTGCCCCACTGTGCGTGCTGCCTTATCTTAAACCCTTCTTCGGTCGTCCTACAAAGTTCGCATGCGGTGCGCAACAATCAAATTTGTCGTTAGCTGTAAATTCTTTCTCCACCTTTATTCCCCTTTATTCCTTTTAACGAACCAGCTTCATACCAGCGTTCGCTACACGAGTATCATGTTACACACCCCGGTCGTACCATGTTTGAAGCAAAGTTAGCTTTCGCGTGATTTTTCGCCTCCTACCCCTATCTAACTCCACCCTCGCCTCGACGGGAAGGTGGATTTAAGTGCGTTGTTTGTACCATGTTAGGCGCAACGAAATTGTCCCCGCCTGAGTCAGTGAACACTGTCCAGTTGGCGAATCTTACGGGACAAACCTTAAAAGAAAGGCTTATTTTACGACCCTTGACCTGGGCGAAAGAATCGGTGTCGATGGTGTGATTTCAAAAGCGCGTATTTTAGGAACCTGGAGATGGCCTCGATGAATCTGCTCCACGTTGTTACTCACTTGCGCCATTTGGCATTATGGGCCGAGATTTGGTTTAAGTAAAATTAATTACAGCTTTGATCGATGATCTCCTTAGCAGGTGTTTCGCGATCACCGTGTTGGCGCGGCGCTGTGCTGTTAGGTGCCTGTTCCGATTCATTCTCAATTATTCTTCCTCGTGTTTCGAGCTTATCCTGCAACGGGCCCCGGGGGTGTTTGGTACTTATGACGCTGATCGATGGCGTACGGTTAGTTGCTGCACATATTATGCACGCGGAAACGTTGTGTAAGCAGCTTATTGGCGAGAATTTATGGCAACCATTTCGGTTGAATTAACCTTTTGCACGGCTGGTGCGACATTGCACGTTTCATGCGATCGTGCCCGTTTATCGATCATATTTTAGCGGATTTCGTTACAAAAAAAAACATTTCTAAATAGATGCAGAAGGATGCGTGGTGGTGCGCAATTTCAGCGTCGAAATGATACCTACCTTGTGGAGCATTAAATCCGTGTCCTTTACCTTTTTGAAATAGTGTTTTCGAAAATATAATTGTTAATTACTTCCTTTGCGAGGACTAATGTCACACACGGGGTCCGTCAGTTGGACGGCAAACGATCGGAAACGATTTTTCACCTGTCAAACTATGCTCCCATCCATCGAACGGTCGTGATCGTGACGCTCTTTTTACGGGCCGGCGTTCGACACGGTGCTGCCCGGGGTTCGAAAATTATTGCATGAGCGTGGAATCGTTGTGCAACATACGCAAGGGTACAATTTGGTGTGGCAGCGATCGGCATCGCCCATCATCGCGACCTTTACCTGCGTGCCCGGACGAAGAAATTGCGCCCTCCCGAAATCTCATCACGCCCTCAGGGCGCCCCTTGGCGCGCAGTTGGACCGTGTGCTGGGGTCATATTAATGTCTCTCATTAAGATTATTGTCTTCTTGACGGAGCCGACGCGCGGCTCGGTTCGGCCGGGTACGCGTTCGTTTCATGTCATTTCGTTGAAATCTTTCGTACGCGTCGTGCCGCCGAAGGTACGTGGAATCGAATCTATTCGGTTCGAAATTGGACACTTTTGGGATCAGGGGGGCCTTTTGCAAACGGATGTCTGTTTTCCAATATTTTCTTTTAAGAGGCAACGTTTCCCGCCCTTCTCCTTTAACCACACTTTACGGTCGTTCCCTTGACGGGGGTTTTTGTTGTTGTGAACAGCACACAAGTGTACCGCTGGCAATCGAGGCTGAAGTCGAAGATAAGTGTATTGATTGGCACCTGTGACAGGCGACGGGGAAAGAAGCGTAAGTTTTCTCTTTTCGCTCCGCACTCTTCTGGCGATCTGATGGTGTCGATCGTGGCAATGTACGCGGGTCGCTTGATGCTGCCCTCGGGCCATTCCATATGTTTGGCCCTCGTCCATTGTGGTTGTAGTCTGGCCGGTGCCGAATATGTGCAAGGCCTGTTGCTCTGTGGTGCCTAATGGGGTCAAGCCATTTGGGGGCGACCTCCTCCAGTGCACATTCGACTTACTTGGTGGCCGTTAGAGTTTACTCTGGTGGTGCAAGTCGTCCTATTATCCCCGTAATGGTTCTGTGGAAGGAAGCATTATTTGGTGGGTAATAAAGTAAATAGTGCTTTTTTCAACATTCCAGACAGTTCGTTCGTTTATTATCAGTTTTGTTATTTTCAATCATTTGTAATATAAAGTGTAAAAAATCGTATCGTCTAAATTACCTACAACAAAGACCATATTGCGAAAGAAATAGGTTGGAACGTTTCGAATTCGCTCGATCTCGGGCATCATAACTTCTATCGAATATGCAATACCTAGATTAACAAGTTTTTTTTATCATATTTTGTTTATTTGGCACCGCAGCAATGTACTAAAATAGTTTTGTTTATTCTGTTTTTTTTTTCAGACCTTCCACACATTAAGCAATGCCGTACAACCGGATAAACCGAACATAATCATCGGAGATAAGCACAAGAATAATCAGAACTATGTGATCGATGTCATAAAGCAAACTAATCACCTAACGTCTTCCGTCCATGCGTCAGTGATTTACATTCTGTGAAGTATCGTGTAACGATCGTAATATTTACTGCAACAACAACTCTCCAATTCTTCCGTCCAAGAAAGATAAAAAAATAATTCGCAGAAGCAAACCGGGAAATATATGTAGCACAAATTGATCGAATCGCTCCAAGCTTGTGCCATACAAAGTACACCGACAAGAAGTGATGGAAGTTTGCTGAAAATTGTATAAAACTCGCCGCATTTATGTTAAACTCATCATTCCAAGTTGTACAAATGAACGAGTGCCTGACTTTATGAGTTCTGGATGAAGCTGTTTATGAAACATACATCTGCTTGAGCATAGTAAGTATATTACACAGTAATGTGCAGAGGATGAATTTTGAGAACTATCCAAAACATTGACTACTTTAACATTGCCACCTTGTCTGTACAATGTTTGGTGCTAATTGTTAGTAATGTGTAATGTGCCCAGGTGAAAAAGGGACGTATTTGTTTCTTTCGTCGAACATACTGCGCAAATAGCGTGAACAATGGTGCAAATAACCAAACAATCACCATTATTTATTACCTTATGCAGAAGGTGTGTCCGTAATTCTTGGGATGTATTTACATCCCGATCGGTGCCAACAGCGCCCAGAAGGGTCGATTTCGAAGGGCCGGATCGGAATCCAAATGACACCGGACCGTGCAATGCTCGTAAATCATGCACGATTGAGTGTTTGCATGAGACGAGAGCAAAGTGAGATATTTATTCCTTGTCTAACCCACCACGGCAGCAGTAGCACAACACGTGATTCCCTTTTTTTTTGCGTTGATTTGCAATTCGCGATTAAACCTCCGTTACCACAAACGCTGCGCGAAGCGAATGTTGTGCCGTGAGGTGCCGAGGTGTGAGCGGTTCAGGTAGCGTTGAAAATGATAACAAAATTTATTGGTTCTGCATACCAGCGTCACAATTGGTGTGTTTGGTGTCCGTGAGGTCATGGAGCGTGGGGATGCTAGGATGTAAGACGTAGCTTCGTACCTTCAAATCCCTTAATCCGTTTTCCCATGCCGGGTTGGTAACGCTTGAGCAATTAATTTTTCATACGTGAAAATGAAAAACTTCCAGCATCGATGCTGTTTGGTGGGTAATTCGCTTTCGAGTGCGAAGCAATAAATCTTCCACCCCTGTCTCGCTGTTGGTTGATAAGATCAGTACAAAATATCCAATGACGACGGTTTCCCTGGTGTAAACGTTGGTGTGCAAATGAATACATCTAACATGATGTTGGTACTATTCGTTGGCTAATGTATGCTTTTTTCGTTTGCTTTGGATTCTTTTTAGCCACAACTCGACCATGTCCCGCTGATGCAGCTCTGTGGCGATTAACAGCAAAGTGTGCCAAACCGAAACCGCCAGGAAACGACAAAGTTGAATCGAAACTTTCCGTGCCAATTTTACAACGAAACAGTGCAATAGACGCAAACGAAGCACGAAGACATAATGTCTGCATCGCCTGAAATGCATCATCAACATCAACAGCTTCAACAGGAAGCACCGCTATCGGGCGATATGAAGCCGACTAATGCCGAAGGAACTCCTCCGCCAGAGCTCGCCACTATGACAACTGTAAGCGTGCTGGATCTGCACAAGGATTACAATGGTGGTGCCGGAGTAAGTCCAAATGGAACGGCCACCGGTGCCGGCACAGTGACTTCACCACACATTGTTCATGATGGTGCCACCGATATGAGTCTGCCGGATGATGGAACGACGGAGAAAGTGTATGATAAGGAGACAAACACGGTATATGTCTATACCACAGCTGCTGGGGCGGCAGGACATAAGCTGGCTGCGAATGCACATCATCATCAGCTGACTACTATCGTACACGGTCAGCAGCAGCAACAGCAGCAGCAAATGCACTCACCCGATCAGATGCATCCGAGCGAACATCATGCAGTCGCCGAACAAAATCTGCTCCATGCTCGGCTGATCCAGCAACAGCAACAGTCAGCGGATGAGCAACAGCACTTGCAGCGGATGTCTCCTGGTGAGCAACATCAGCAGCATCACCAGCAACATCAGCAAGTGCACCCGGACGACGGTGCTATCATCGATGGGCATCGTTTGTTGCCGGCGACAATAAACGGCAACGACGGTGGTTCAGGTGATCCGCAACACCATCATCACCATCACATTGGCCGAATGTCGCCCGAGGAGCAGCAGGGCGGTGTACGGTTGCTCGAGGACAGTCACATTCAGCGGCTGCTCGGCAATCAGGAAATTATCAGTCGAGACATCATAAACGGTGAACATCACATCATAACGCGCAACGAGAACGGTGAGACGATCCTGACACGCATTGCCATCTCCACCGCCGACCAGCTACTGAACCGGATGGACAATAGTATCATCTACACGACGACCAGCGGTGCCGGTGGTGGTACCGGTGCGGTCGGTGTAGGGCCACAGGAGCAGCTGCCGACCACGGTGCTGCAGTACGAGAAGGACGTGGAGGACAAGCATCAGCAGCCACAGCAGCAGCACCATGGCCATCCGCACGGTGCTCATGCGCATCAACCGCAGACGATCTACGCTACGGCCGGTGGACCGCCGGACCAGACCCAGACGAAGCAGATCGTGTACACGCTCGGTGGCGGTGAACCGAAGAACGTTATCTATGGTGATCCGAAGGCGGCTATGCCACATTTTGAGACGGTTCCGGGAGCCGGCGGTGGTGGTAGCGGTGGTGGCAGTGGACCCGGATCGGGCGAAGAAGATAAACCTCAGATCGACTACGTTTACAATGAGGGCAACAAAACGGTGATCTACACCGACCAGAAGGGGCTGGAAAGTTTGTACGCAAACAATGAGCTCGGCTTGATCGATGGTACGCAGATTGTGGTGCAGGGCAATCTGCAGTACACGCAGCAGCAGGGACCGGACGGTACGACGGTGTACGTGGTGTCCTCGGATATGAACCCGGAAGATATTAGCGGCCTTCAGCAAAGGTGAGTTTTGGAAGCCATTTTATATCTAATATAGTCGTTTTGTATATTAATTGTTTGTATTGGTATTCCGGGTACTCTTAAACAGTGTTTTGTGTATTAAACTTAATGCTAAAATTTATGACGGTTTTCTACATTACATGCATAGCAACAACGCGAAAAGTCGCTCTAAAAATTTTATAAAGCATTTGTGCAACATATTGAGTTGGGGTTTTCATGTATTTGATGAAGATCTTTCTTGTTGATAACAAACCAAACAAGGTTGCTCTAACTATCGTTATTTAGGCTTTGATTGAATTTCCAATGGTAACATAATTAATTAAAATTTTTAATGAATATCTGTTACATCTGTGGTCCTATCGCTAAAGCAGGTAAAATGTGAGTAAAAAAACACTTTTTCCCAACGATCTCGTTGCGATAAAACATAGCCATCGATTCGATATTTATGTCATTAAGAGTTAATTGGTATAACGTACAGCAACGTTGCGATGGGGCTGCTGCGGATCATTCGCTAGCTAGACGCATGAAAAAAGGCCCTATTTCTTATCTCGCCCCATTTGATTGATTGTGAATTCATGATCAATTTCTCAAGAACAAAGCCTGACGCACTGTGAGGGCTGTTTTTTTTAATACACCGGCTCGATATGGCGAAGAAGAGTGAGTAAAAAAAAAAACTCCCCCTGGAGATGCGAGGCACGCCTGTTGAAAGTCTGTGGCAATAAAATGACACCATCCGTGGCGTGCAGAGAATAGGGTTCGCTACCGAAACCACAATTCACCATTTTCAGTCGGCCTCGGGTGCGGCCATACAAGGTAGCATCGGCACGAAGCCGGAGTCTCTTCAAGGATGCAGGCAAGCGCGGACCGTGCTGTTGCTGCGCGTACTTCGTTTTCACCCTTTGCAAAGCTATGTGAGAACCAGCCTGGAGCCGGAGGAGAGCCCTGCATCCTTGCGTTGCATGCAGTCTGTGGCTAAAGGCAGACGCATGAAGAGGAGCACCAGAACCATGGTTCGCATGGCTTGATTTTTTTGTTCCTGTTGCCTGTGGCCGCCGTTGGATGAGGCAGACAGTGGGAGGCAAACTCCCAAGCACATCAACCACAACAGGGCTGCAAGCATTGACAACGAGATAATGATAATGACACAATCGCAAGACAATCGTTAACGATGTTATACATACATAAATTCCGAATCGATGCAGCTTGTTGGTTCGGCGGGCGGGCACGGGTAAACGCGTACGCAGCGGCAAGGATGCGGTCTCATTACAAATTCATGCAACGTTTCTCGCATTTACAATCGTCAACGTTCTCATAATAACCGTGCGCTTGTGAATACTAATTCGATGGTAATTTAATTTCGAATAAATTTCGATACGAATTCGCGTCTTAACCGCGAGACTTTGCGGCCGCAAGACCGGCACCGATGCCAGATCGGCCATTTGCAATGGATGCTTTTGCTGCATTCGTGGTGCCGTTTGTGTGCGACAGTGCTTCCGCTTTTTGCACGTTATATTTTTCATCGAATCATCAAATTGATTCACTTTGTGCGGTGTTTGTTCGTCATGTTTTTCTTTTTGCACGGTGCTTTTTTTTTAGGAAGGCCTTAATTTATATGCCCTCCTTCAGTCCACCCGCTCGTGCTTGTCGTTTCCTTCCCGTCCCATCATGCGATCCGTTTTTGTTTGGGTTTTTGTTGTTGTTGTTGGTGCTGCGGGAAATGATTGTTTCCTCGCTTGGTCGGATGTTGAAGTCTCCGCGTTTTTGCCGCATTCCTGAGACGTTTTCGCGCGGAAGCAGCGCTTCGGCTGGTGATTTAATTTATGATCCTCTACACGGGTGGAGGCCTTCGGTTTGCATCGACCATCGGACAGATGGTACATTTTTGCGAGTGGCCGGCATGGACGAGCGTGGAACGACAGTTCCCGTCTGTCAAACCCTTCCGACAGCTAGGGTTTGATGAGGTCCCTGACAAAAGGTTTCGATCGATCGTCAAGGGGCGAAAGGTTTGGTGCATCGTTTTGAACTCACGAATGTGTGCATCGTGATGGGCCGATTTTATGTTTTTTTTTTAAAGACGCATGCTTATCCATTTTGTGGTTTGTTTTTGTGCGGTTGAGTTGGTCAGCAGCGCCCGATGACAACATTGCTGATTTCCGATGCATTTCGAGGATGATGGAATCGTTTCCATTGCAATCGGTTGGTAAGTGGGGCTTGTTTTTTTTGTTATAGCAATACAAAACAAGAAAAAATAAACCCGAGTCATCTTTGCTATTCATGTACGAGATGTTTGTTCGTTGTTCTTGGACCGTTAAAGTGTCGTCCGTTGTAAAACGAAACACAGCAATGAGGAATGGGATGCGTTGTGTATGAGAATTCGGTTGGAAAAATTAACAATCCATGTAGCATCATTGGGCAAGCAGCTTTGGTGATGAATTTAAAATAACTTGTACTTCTTTGCGTCATTCATTGTTTTGCCACCATTTGGGAAGAAATAATGGGTAATTTCTTGGCAATAAAGGAAAGGCTAAAGTGCATGTTTAGTACAACTGTATTTATTAGGTGTTATTACTAAACCGTTCAACGAGTATCAATACTCACAGCAAAAATAATTGACAGTGGTTCGTTTTTTTAACAGCACCTTCCAGTAAAACGATAATATTTTCCATTGTTGAAGTGACATTTCTGTTGAATTATGAGCTCACGGGTCATCCCACGTGGCCTGGCAACGGTTTTCGCAGGGATATAGAAGTCGTGGGAGTATTAGGAGTTTTGTTCATTTTGTTCCGCCCGATTTAGCACTGGGAGCTGAGAAGCGCTATAAAACGACTACTACTAAAAAAAGCAATGCATCGTGTTCGGGAACTAACGCACGAAGCAAATTGCTTTTGGCTACCCTTCGTCGTTAGATCAGCTGAAGCTGCCGGAGTTCCCCGAGAAGGGCGCAACAACAGCAATTCCCCGAGCGCTCGCTCCAGTTCAAAGAGGGCAAACTTTCCGGGACGGGACTTCATAAATCACCGTGCTCGCGCGAAGCCACCCGCGTTTCCCGGTGCAACGCGAACAAAGCAGTTGGAGGAGGCTAGTGCAACGTAATTTATGTGGTGAGGAAACATAAATTAGATTTACCATAAAAACGTAGCCATTACGAGCCAGTAGTCGGTCGAAATGGACTCCAAAATGCGCATGTTTCGCGCGCGGGCGCGCGCTCGCTCGCTTGGTATGTTGTGGTGAATTTACGGGTCGGTGTTGCAGTGACAAAACGGCAAACCAGTGGCCTTGTTGGACTGTACTACTGTGCACTGGAGGTAGATCCATCTTGATGTTGGACTGCTATCTTAACTATGGCGGTAGATTTTCCATTTAGCGGAGTGTTTTTTTTGTCTAGCTAGTTCTTGTTTCCGGAGAACCTTACTGGAACTTGGGTTTCAGCAGTATCCTTTTGCTTTTGGCGGTCGGATGCTGTACTTGGGGAGCTTGAGAACTGCCATCATGTATGCATCACGAATGCCAGCTGGCAATGCCGCGGGTTATGACCATGCGATGTGTTTCTGTTTGCAAATGTCAATTATATGCAAGGTTAGGTCCATTTTATGAAGGTACCTTCACTATATATTCCTTCCAGCAAGGAAGACTTCCCTTCTACAGAATTAATTTCAATTCGAACTTATGAAATAAATGGCGGCAGTTTTACGCGATACACCAAAGTCATTTAAAAAATTATTTCCTTTCGCTTTGAGATGTTTTCGAAACATACTGAAATGTTATATAAACTCTGTAGTTTGGTTTACAAATGCATCCTTTAGGGTGCACCCGATTACGTCTCATAATTACATCGTTCGTTCGGTTCGACGCGAGCAGAAATTTATTGTTATTAGTTTTTATGATTATTTTAATTAGACATTAACTCCACGTTTAGCCGCTCGGTTCGTGTGGTGATCGATGATGGTTACCCTGAACCGATTGAAGGCAATCGATGATGTCACGATGGCTGCGAGAGTTGCTGCTTCACGTACCGCGAACGCTTCATTGGGACGTTTGATTGGGAAACTGTGTGTTTTCTGGCGTCGCTTGAAATCCTTAAACGAGCTTAATATTAACGGCGTTGATTGGTCTTGTTTTACACGGTTCATTAAACTATTAAACCGCGGTACGTTGCACATGCAGGAATGCATGTAAGGTGGCATGTAAAAATGTGCATTCTGGCCGAACTGAGCCGGGGCCGAGCAAACATATTGACCACGCTCCTCCCCATGGGTTACGGGGTTTAGCGATCACAAGCCGACCAAAACCGAACGGCAGATAATTTATTGCGCGGTCACTTGTCGGCTTCGCAAAAAAAAAAAAAATACACTGAAACAAACTATGCCAGTGCGCTTGGTTCCGTGCTTGGTTGCGAACCGTTGGGAAACCGTGCTTTAGTGCCAGAAGCCGCTGCGGAGAGTGGTAGAGAGCTTTCGTTAGTCTTTTGGAGCGGGCTACCAGTGCAAGCGCGCTGCGGACAATAATGTTCGTACGCGACGCTAAAGTCCCATTTAGGACATGAAAAATAAATTAAATTTTACCAACCCATGGTGTATGGGCGCCGGTCTCGGACTTGATGGCTTCCACAGACTTGGACGCTTACGTGATTGGTGGTTTTATGTATCCGGTTGGGCTTAGCAGAGTTAGAGTGCTCGAACACTGACAGGGTAGGATTATAATGTAATGGGTAAGGTGTAACTTTGTGACGGAGAAAATATGCTTATGTTGTTCGTTACTAAAGTATCGTTTTAGAAGAGCGTATATACATGCGGAATCAGTTTCTACACGAACTCTCGCAATCTGAGGAAATTTGAGATCCCAACATTGTATGCAAATTCCTGATTTATCTAAATTTAAATGAGTTTGTTTTTGTTTGATGAAAAAACAGTATTTTTGTTGAAACTGCAGTCTAATTTAATATTTTACATACCAGTGGAATCCTTGAGAAAAAGCATATCCTGAACGAACTTGACTCCATATTATTCGCTTTGTTTTAAGTAAGGCTGAGAGTAGCGTTTGATATATCTTTGAAAAGTGCCATTCATATGAATCTTCAGGAAAGTGTCTCGTATTTTTCACGAGTCGGTTATCAAGACGTTTTCAAAAATCCATGATTTTCCCAATATTTTTCCAAGGATTTTTGAATTCTTGAAGGTTTACAATCTCTTATCTGAATTGTTATGAAGTACAAAAATATGTAGAAACTATAATAGAAGCAATTGTTGTCTAATTTGTCGGGTACTTTACTTCGGATTATTTCCCAATATTTAAAGTACTCCATTTGGCACATCGTTGATTGTCAGAATGTTTAAATTCAACAGACTCGGCTAACGCACGTAAAATAGATAAATAATTGAGCTGAAGAACGTTAATAGAACGGTGGTGATGGACCTCACGGAATACATCTTAAAAGTGGTTAATAAAACAAACACGACACACGCAGCATCGCTTGACGCTTCGCAGGAAGCATCGCTGGAAGGAAATATCAAATAAAAATAATCATGCATTCTTAACGAGCAGCAAGATAAATCGATGCACATTTGTTACTTCCGATTAGTGTGGAACCCTCCACTCGAGCTTGCACTGTGAAACTAGACGTTTAGTCCAGGAGTGTACCTTCGACGAAGGGTCTGTGGAAAGGAAGGAGCACAAACAAAAAAAAAACATTACATGTAATGATTTCGTTTAACGGCAAACGAGGGTAAGCAATTTTCCACCCGTTTTCCAACCCTTCAGCAGGATGTGGCTAGTTTGGTTTTGTTTTTCCCACCCTTCAGGAACCATGGTCGCGCTCGCGCATGGTTGTCACTTTGGACGCCCTAAAGCGGTCTATGCCCGCCCCGGGGTGGCTCGAGGACCGTGGCTGGCGGCCCGGGTTAGGACGATCATTTATCTCCGTGTGGAATTGCACACCGAATGCACTTTTGTTAGTGCTCCCCGAGGAAGAGTGCTTATCGCAAACGGGATGCGGCGATGCAAGGGTGGCAGTGCGCGATGCTAAGATGTGCATTAAATTGTGTTGATCGATGCTTTCGATTCATCTTTTCAGGGTAGGTTACGGGCAGTAAGGTAGTTTCGAAGTGCAGTTAATTTATTTGAAGGAGGAAGAAAAAAAACACGACAGCTCGAAAGGTCTCTCGGAGGTCAAAGTGAAAGGATTACGGGCCGTTTAACGCTTTCTATGGTACAGAATTTGAGCCGAGGAAAGATAAATGGATAATGTAAATCTATTACGCTGGTGCGTTTTAATCACAACCGAGTGCATTTTAGTTTTATTCTCACAGCGTTTGCTCTGATCAGGTCAACGATCTAGGAAATTGTATCCATCGAATATGGTTTGGAACGTAGTTTTACATTTTTTTTTTATTATTTTTTTAAAAAGCAAAATTTTTAGAAAAGTTAATTTTGTTGCACATAATTACACACTAATGATGCACAAAATTTGACAATGCAATAATGGAAATAATTTTGAATTTCTGTTATTTTATAATTTAAATAACCTCAGTATATGCATGTCTTCCCATGCGGCATGGCAAAGCCTTTACCTTCCATTTCGAGCGGTTGATTAAAAGATAGCGAACCATGATCGTTATCTTGCTGTCATTTTACAGCCTGAACCCTAAAATCTTCAGCAATCGCCGAAGTATCGGACTTTTAAATTGCACACCGTACGCAGAGATACCATACGAAAGCAAAAAACGGTCAAATTAACCGCAAAACCTCATCGACCATCAGTGCCGGCCGGCATCATCATCGGAATCATAATTACACAATCCCTCGGACGAGCTCGACGAAATGTGAGATTGGTGCGCGAAGATTTTATTATCCTGCTGGATCCTTTGGTTGTTTTTTAAAGGTTTCGGCTATAAATGCGGTTGTGGGTAAGCGTTTTTTGTGTGTTAATATTTTAAAGAATGGAGCTACAGTTGGCTAAAAGTTTTCAAATTCATTTCATTGATTCGTGGTTGACCGCAGGGATTTCGATCGCGTGATGGAACAATCATTGCGTATTTTATTATAGTGGTAACATGCACTACCATCGGTTGATTATGTAATTCAATCCACTAATAAATATTCGGCTCCTTTATTTTTAGTTTAATGTATTATTCAGTAAAGTTCCAAAATCTATAATAGTTATTCAAGTAATGTATGAACTTTTCAATGGTGATTATTAGTATTTTACAAGGCTTTGGCAAAGTTAGAGTCATTTCTGTATTCTGTTCCAATTCTATTCAGGAATCCTTTCCACTTTGTGGGATTTATGCGAGATATAAATACTTCTGTTCAAAACACTCGCGAGTGTGCTCAATAGCAATAATATAATTTAATAATAACACGTAAAAAAGGAATTAAAAAAAACACAAAATAATGTCCACATCGCAAAAGTAAGACAAATAGGGAATAAAAACAGAACAACAACGCTGCAATGATTAAAACCATCATACATGCCCGCATTGATGGTTGCGAGCGAAATCGCCTTAAATGGAGTAAAAGGAGATCCCTTAACATGAGCCTTGCCGAGCTGCGATTATCATTTATCGTTTCGGCTTTTAAAGACACTTGCCTTCGGTAAATAAATACAACAACAAGAAACCCGTACTGTCCATTCCTTTTTTGCATGAAAACAAGCGTGCTCCTGTCGATTTTGTTAGTGGGAACCCTGCCTTATTCTCGGCATTCTCCCAAGCCGATACGAAAAGTCGATCAAACACCCGTGACCATCACCACGATCAACATCATCGTCCGCGGTACGACGATAACCAAATCAGACGGTGGAAATATGTTGTTAAAAGTTAATTACCAATCGATAACTGTCGCCAGCGGGCCTGCAGAAGGAAGCGGCCCGGCCCCAGCATATAAAGACATTGCGAAGGGGGCAAAAAAATGTTGCATGGGACGCGAAGGAGAATAAAAAAAATTTATAAAAAAACAACAAAAAAGTGGAAAGGATTTTCGATCCAAACGATCGCGATCCCATTTCAGTAGCCCGCGCAAGAGACCGTACCACGTACGACTGATACGATTCCGGCAACGATATGGATCAAATGAAGTGAAGCAACAGCTTGGATCGGGAAAGGTGGGCAAATAAAGATATGGCTCTGGGCTGGGTTACTTTTTTTTGCTGCTTTGTTGGTTAAAATGTGTTTTAGTGTGCTCTGGAGAATGTGGAACACATTTAACTTTTTGGGGGGAATTTATGATGCTTTAAAACCGTTACTCATTAAAGCAATCGATCCTGTCGTAAAAGTATTAAAGAAAGTACAATAAATGTTTTCTTTTATGAAGGTTGCTTTCCAGGACACGGACACATTGTAAGGACTCGGGTTTGCTGATGTTTATCGGCGTAAAAATGGAACAAAGGCAAATATTTGTTGCAGTAAAAAGTGAACGTTAAACGCTAAACAAATTAATGCGTTCGGTTCTGTGAGTTTCATTAAACAGTTTCGGACAAATGTTTCCACGATATAATCTTTCAAACACACCGAGGAAGCTCCGTTTCGCTTGGAATTTCCTTCTCATCCTTATACTTCGACCCCGCTGCAGCCTTTGAGCATATTTAACAAAAAATAGCTTTTGCACCTTCCGGAGTAATTCGCCGTTGCGCTTTGAATAATTCATGAGCTGCCAGCATCCATCGAGCAATTGTCCATCCGGATCGAACGAAAAAAAAAAACGAAGCGAAGACGACTACAAAATGCGTGAATGCAAAATGCGACATTCTCTCGCTCGATTATGGTGCGCTGTTGCATGCCACCGTATGCAACGGTTAACGCGGGCCGCTGTGATGCACTCGCGGGAGAAAGATGCACGGTTGAGGGGATTTACCGTGGAACCAGGACCGTGTGGCGCACGCAGGGAAAGTTTCCGATTCCGTACATTCTGGGAATCACGAAAGGGGTAAATTTACCTTTTACTACCAGCAATCCGAGACTCTGTTTCGTTTGTTGTGTTCGATGCGCGAAAATGGTAATTGACCATCGGCGAGTTGCAATTGCAACTTGGCAAAACATAATCGTCTGCTCGCCAGTTTCGGACCGTTGCTCCATTATAGTTGCGACGCAGCGCAGAAAATGCCGTCCAATTTTGGGCCTTCGGTTGATGTGCAAGTCTTCATCGAACAAAAGACTCCAATTGCCGGTAGGACACGAACCCCCGCCCCGCTTGGGTGCGAGTGACAGAACTCGGGGTGTATGGCGTTGGGTGGTTGGGGTGGGGGTTTTAGCGATAGTGCGCAAACACGGTAGCATGCATCTGTGCATTGCAAGTGTAGATTATTTCTTCGCTTTACGGAGAAGAGGACACTTTGACACTCAATAACCAGCCACTCAATCGGTGTGTACAGTCGCTGTTGTCGGCGATGTTATGTTGGTTTTGTGCTTCTTTTCCACTGCCCATCGAACCAAACCATCTCCATCGACCATTGTGTTGTGCGGTTTTGTGGCGTTTTTGTGTCAGCATTTACGCGGTTGAATAATTTAGACATTATTTATGAAAGCTTACTTAGGAGACGGGCGTTTATGGGCGGCATAAATCAAGCCGAATGGTGCGGTGCGGGATAAATGATTGTGATTTTCCATCGGTGAGGTGGCGGATTGGTAAAAGGGAAGAATGGTTGATGTAGCGATGATTATGGAGGGAAAATTCAATTGCATATTGAAAATGGTGTGGAAAACTAAAGAGGATGTTTTTGCGTTTGTTTACCTACGCGCAGTTAAATCGAATTGGTTTATAATTTGTTTACAGTGGTGGTTGATTTCTATTGCTTTTTTAATACCAATAGCAGGATTTATTGATAGCAACAGCGAGTTTAACTCCTTAAGCTTAAATATATAATAAAGTCTTAGCGGAAAAATGTTTCCGAAGAAGTATTGAAATATCAGAAATGTATTTGTCTTTAGACAGCGATCTCTTTTATGAAATAATTTATTATCAAAATCGTCCTTAAACCGCTGCATCGAATGAATGGTAAACTTTCTTTAAAAAGGTCAACGATTCAATCTCCAACCAACGGCACACAAATCCTTTTCGAACCCCCGAATGAATGATGAGCTCATGATGCGAATGTAAGCCATCAACCACAAATAGGGTAGCATCCCTACGTCGCTGTCGCGGTCGTAGGGGGAGCTCCATTCATTTAACGAAAAGATTCCCAAGATAAATTGTACTCCACCCAATGCAATGGGCACATGCAGGACCGGCATGTGTTATGGCCCCGGGGGAAGTGGGTTTGGGAACAGAACGGGCGGGAAAAATAATTGCTAACCCAGCAGTGCAACCTCCACCTTCGGCGGTCAAGGTTTTTATTTTTTTGCTACACCCCACCACCCCATTCGTGCAAAGGCCAGCGTTTAATTGAAAACGGTGATGGGAGGGCGTCAATGGGAGCCTCGCGAAAACGATCAAGGTGATGGGCACGAACTTCACATTAGGTGGTTTAGTTAGTGTAGGGATTGCAAAGGTAAGGGCCATTTAACGCCCGGAAGAAGAGCGCACACGCGGACAATCTTCCACGGCGGGATGAGATTATGACGGGCAGATGCGATGGGATGGGATCGTTTGACGTGTGGTTTGTATTGAATTATAGAGTCGGTAATCTTATCGTTGTCGGAATCCTGCATCGTTCCCGTACGGTGTAGTGCAGTGTTTTAGTTGATTCCTTAAGAAACCAACAAACGGTTTAATATCGTCAAACAACAGCTACAAGATAATTTATGTAATCGTTTTGTATAGATGAATGTTGCTGAACGTTGATATTAGTTGAATGCTTCAGTTTGGATGTTTTTATACTTCCGTAATTAAAAAGGATTTACCGCTGGACTCTCGTATGGCAATAAACATGTAGTCAAGCACCTGCGCGGAAGGTTCGACAACGACGTTCCTCGAATTGATGCCGCCCGTTTTGTAACCCGTAAACCGGAGATGAATATCGTAATCTGATGATGAAGGTTAATAAATTGTGTCAGAAGCCATAAATGTGTCCGATTATCGGTGAATCGAGGTCAATGCGGCCGGCGTATAAAAATTCACATGATTTTCGGTAGAATTTCGTCAAACCAAGCGGTGTTAGCGTGTGCACATTCCGCTGGCAAGATTTGTGCGGTTGAGGTTGGGTGTGATGGGTCATAAATTAAGCGAAAATAGAATTTGTACATCAGATTCCGGCATAAAGCTGCACGAACCGGCGTGTAGAGAACGGAACCGAGTGGAGGATAAAACACACACACACCGTAGTAAACCCCTTCGCATCTGGGGTAACCACATCACCTGGTTCGATGTAACCGACCAGCGGGCTACAGCACCGACTGCATTCGATGGTTGTGGTCTTGGCTATACCCGCGGGCGTTGAAATTCGAAACCCTCGCCTGAGCATTTCGGATCTCGATCTTATTCGCAAACGTGTCTCCTGCCCGGTGCTCGGTGCCTAGCCACTGCGCTCCCGTAACCATCCGATGCAAATTCATTGCCCGCCGGCGAGGCCATAAATTTTGAGTGCAACCGATAACACAACCGGGCACCGACTGCGCCACTGGGCACCATCGCGGGAATGCGTTAGGAGACTTCGATGCCCCGAACAGCGGGGACCGTTTTCACGGCAGTTGCATTAGAAAGTGATGGTGTCGAGGGGGGATGTGTGTGTGTTTTTTTTTTTGTTTCGGTCAAAGAAAGGAAGGAAATTATTGCAGTGGGCATGGGTTGGAATGGTGAGCAAGTGTCACCATTTGGATATGTGATATACTAATTTGAATATTTAACGAGCGGGACCCATTGCTTCACGGCTTACGACAGTCCGACGTCTTAACGAAGAAATAAAGAGACAAGTGTCTGCACGCGCTCAGCGTGAAGGAGAGAAAGCAAAAAAAAAAATGAACCTATGATAAATTAGATAACGCTAAAGATTATCATCTAATGAATTGTGGAAAATGTCAAATGTTTGAAAATGACATTTGTCAATTTAATGGCATGGTGTTATTACATCTTTCCGTTACAGTTTTGAGTTACGGGCGTGCCAATAATCATTTTGAATGGTATCTTTGTTTGATCCGTGCAGTTGCAATTCACTACCACGGGATTAAGTACATAAATTCTTTGATTTTTTGACTTTATACTCAGAAATCTCTGAAACAAAGTTTTATTGTATTTTCTTTAATCTTTAATAGTTTAAATATTCTTTAACCGTTCAAAGAATTTTTGTAAAATGTCGTGTGTAATTATTGAAACAGTTTTAGTTTTTTATTGATGATATTAAATAATTTCTTCCTCAAACTCAAACTCAAAAGAATGTTTTTTTATAATTAAATAAAAAATAAAATATTGTTATGTATTTAATTATAATTTAATAATAAATTCACAAATTAACCTTTTCGAACACAAGAAAATTGATACTTTTATCAGCAAATTCCTAACTAACAACACATTAATCTTTAGTGCGAAATTTCATGCTGCATCAAGACGATTTCCTAACGGCAAACTAACGATAAGCTTTTGACATCTTTGTTTTACGGTTCACACCTTCATGCCTGTCTGACTCTCAGTACGGGTGTAACCTTTACTTTGTCCAGCTGTAGGTCACTACCATCCAATCCGGTACCGAATGATCGGGCGTAAAACCACTCTCCGACACGCCACAATCATCGCTCCGGCGGATCGTGGGAGTGCCTGCATGGGAGCATCGCGATTTTGTGCGACCCCGAACGCCCAACTGACACCTCCGTTTTGATGTTCTCTGTGCGTGTGTGTGTGTGTATGCTAACACACGGGACCTGGGAAACCGTGAAGAAAATTAATTATTTGTGCTATGCGTGATGGGAATGATCGTTTGTTCGAATAGATTGGCTAGAAAGTATCAGAACTACAACCTTTTTTTCTTCTTCTTTCTATAATGGACTAGCATGGCACGCCAGAAAAGGAAATCATTTCACCGTGATTTATTTCATGTGAATTTAAATGTCGTTTAGAAACTCACAATGTGTCTTTACCACTAGTGCTTTGCGTAGAGTTGAAATTTATCACTTACCCGGCTCCGGTTGCTTATGACAATACGCAGAGCAAACGGTACAAGCCGCTGTCGTCCGAAATGATCGTGATTGCTTTCGATTTATTCTTTGCGAAACGATCTCCAGGAAACGGACGAAGTTGGGCCCCCAGTGGGAACTCTTTTGCTTTGGCGCAATGGGCAATCTAACGGAACCACCAGCATCGTTTAGCATCGAATGGCATTCTTTGGCGGGTGTTGCATGGGGCCGTTCGCTCGTTGACATTCTTGAACATTTCTTTGGCAAACGTTCCTTGGTTGAAATGATGGCATCGACTTTTCACCACATTTCACCCCCCGTTCGATCTCGGTTGTTTCGATACGGGCAGGGATAGGTTACGCAATTGTTCCGCAACGTCCCGAAAGGGTGATTACAGTTAATGCGAAACATAATTTTCTTCCCAGATGGAGAGAATTTATGCGGCTCGAGTTGTCGTATCGAATGTGTTTGATGCCATTGAAATCAATCTCTTTGCAAGTCATAAATAGTTTAATTGTAGGTAGTTATGATGGAGAATATTTTCTACACTTAAAGAAAATAGTGGTTTTCAACTGTTAAATCTACAGTGTGTACCATAATAGTGACATTAAATGTTTTTTTTTCGGACAAGAATTTAATATTTCCTTGGACTATACGAATTTGTTATCTGAATATGAAATTATTTAAACATTGTTTATACACACAGCATGTTTATTTCGAAATAACAACAAAAAGAACTAAATCACGCAAATGGCCTTACGAATAAAAGTATTTGCCAAAAGCGTAGAACAAAAAAAAAATCAACTGCTTGTCGCGTTATTATCAGGTTGTCGGCATTATTGTGCCTTCGCCTGTTGGCGCATGCGGGTAAAGCTACAATAAAAAAGAAGGCCATTTTGTCTCACATCCGTGGCATCCATTTACTCATCCGCAACCATCCCTACATCCACATCCACAGCTTCCAGGCCCAACGAACCGGGTGTGCAATTGCCGGTGAATGGATTGTATTATTATCGTCGTTTATGGTGGCTTTTGGCTTTATGTGACGAAGTAGGGATTTTTTCTTATTGTTGTTTTTTCACCATGCAGCTCACCACTGTGTCTTTACGGGCCATGTACGCGTCTGGTTTAATCATGTTATATTTTGCATATGGTTTTCGCAGTTCTTGGTTTTTGCTTTGCACAAAGGTGTGGAAGGTAACGCCAAGGTTGATGCAGGAAAAGGCGACGACTGGTGAGTCGGTGGGTTGACACTGCAGGCGTTGCAGTAGGTTATTGTACTTCCGGATTATTGTGTTCCGGCTACGAGTGGTCCGCGCGTGTACGTGTAGACGAGAAAGGCCAGAATGCACCAACCTTGGCTGCACTTGCCGTTGGCGTGACAATGACAGCGAGTGTCATTTTCGGTAAAGATTGGGCGGTTTGAAGTGTGCTCGAGTCAAAGGCTGTGCAATGCTCTTAAAACGATGTCCATTAAATTAAATTGCGAATGTGCAGTTGCATTAAGTACAAAGAAACCTAAAAACTTGACAGAGAAGATTAATCTTCATCAGTTTTATAATTAATAATGATATAATTTTGTTTAATTTTGTTAATCTATAAAAAATATATGTTTTTTTAGTTTAAACAAATAAGCAAATTTCTTATTTTGAACAATTTGTTAAACAAGTAAATTAAGCTACCTAGAAGAATTTACTTCGTAAAAGAGACCGTGTGAGTAATGGTTTATTGTGTCTTGCCCAACGAAAAAGATCAAATCTCGAACCATCTAATGTCAAAATATTACACAGAAAGTCAATAAAACGTTCGCCACTGCCACTCTTTTTCACACGTCCCAATGACCTTTTTCGAGCACGGCACCTCACTCAACGTTTAGGGGAATGTGAGTGTATTAACGTGTAGGGTCATACCGTACCGAACCTTCTTTGGCACAACATTCTAAGTTGCAACATTTCCACCGAAAGGATCTGTACAAACTGAAGCTGCGATGCTAATGTGATCACGATCTCACATCATCCTCCGTTACGTGGTTGTCCGAAATGAAAAAAAAAAATACAACAAATAAATAAAGGCTTTGCCCCTGCTTCTAAACAGCGGGCGTAAAGTGTTCTTTTGAACGGAAACGAGGAACAATGCTAGTGTTCGATTGCACGCACGCTCATCGAAGAAGGAGTTGGCCCGCGGTAGGCTTTCGCGGGTCCGAAACGTCCGACGTCCAGCGATGAAGATGACCGTACCGTGTCGTGAGCTAATGTAATAAACCATTCGAAAACAAATAGTATCTCGTTTCCCTTGCCTCCATTGCTGTGGCCCCCGGGCAGCTCTTCGCCTCTTTCCAGATGGCAAAAGATCCGCCTCCTACATGCTGGCAGAGTTTGAAGGGAAAATAAGCAACGGAAAACCGTTGCAATCATGCTTGCATGACATGCAAGCCAAACCGCACGGGGTATATACACGGTGACCGGAGCCATGGCGCAGGAAGTGGATGCGAGTTGCACGGCTGACACATGATGCTGGTAAAGACACTTCCCTCGGGTTCGGGGTGGTTTCGCTGCATGCGAAGACGAACCTGATGCCTCGTTGGCGTAAGTGCGAATAAAATCAACCTTCCGATGCTCCCGCCGCATTTATTAGACGATGGCTAGAAAGGCGAAAGCGTGGTAGATGATGTGTCGGTGGTGCTAAGCTAGCCCGCTGCGCGACGGACAGTGTACAGTAAATCGTACCGTCGACAACCATTTTGATAAATCACTCGCTTCGTGTGTGCAAATGTAGGTTAAGTGAGCATGGTATGAACCCCTGACATGGGCTACAAACTACACGGGACGAAAATGTACGCCGCAATGTGTGTTTCTTGCTTCGCAAGGGAGCTAAGAATATTTAATGAAACATACAACATCACATAGGTTGTGTACAGATTTTAATTAAACAAACTATCAATAATTAGAATTTATACTTTTAATGATCTTACTAAATAACATTGTGTTATAATTTTAACCATATCTACGCAACCAAACGATTATACAGTATGTGACATAATTAAACGATCACGATGTTTTTGATCTAAAAATATAGGAAATTTTGAAGGATTCGTTAAAAATATTAATGAATGAAATTATTTATTTATCATTATTTATTATTATTTTATTTTTTTTTATCTGACGCACATTTCAAATGTTGTGACTTTGAAGGTGACTTTAATAAAGCATTAAAAATAAAGCTTTTATAGCATAGTTAATAAATCATTTAATAGCATAGTTATAACTACCGGAAAATTATATTTTATTATGGTTCAAATAGTTATGCAACTTTTCGCAATACAAAAGTCATTAAAATCTACTTAACTTCATAATACCATTGAGGATCATTGTACTCAGCTCTTCTGCGTTTTTAGTTTATTGTAAAAAAAAAATTCGTATAGCTATGGCATACACTGTATTATTGAGATATTATTGTGCAAGAACATTATTTACGAGACTTTTTTATTGCGTCTTATTTGGTACCATTGTATTTCTTCTATAAAAAAAAATATATATACTGCTCGCACAAAAAATCTCTTACAATGTATTGTTGCGTTAAGCGCTGTGATACCTGACAATTACAGCCGTGTTGAAAATGCAGAACTGATTGAATCAGGCGCATAACAATCTGGAACCAAAGTACACATTATACATTCGACAAGCGCTGTAAAACAATCTGATAAGCGAATGCAAATGTAAATACCCCGGCTAGTACACATTTATTTCACCTCACCTGAGCGTACGAGCGGACAACTTCCTGTCGGAACACGCGGTGCAACTCCTTCAAGTGTTGCGTATGATGCATAAACTTCGTGCCTTAATCCGATTGCCAATTGCTGAAGGTTATCTACATGCGTATCCTTTGGTTATTTCGCCGTTCATTGCAAAAACTTTTTTTTGTAGAACAACTTCATAATTGCTACAAAACTACAAACGGATAGCAAGTTGTAAAAATGTAGTTACAGCATTCAACTTTTAAGCCAACTGCACCCACATGTGCCGGTGGGATTCGACCTTTGTTTGGTGTGGTGCCGCCAAGCGAATTAATGCTTTCGGTAACGGATTTATTTGTGCTCGATCAACGGAAAAGCAACGCCCGGTAACCGGTTGCGCATAGGGATGCAATTTCTTTCTCACTGGAATTTGTTTACGATTGCAGTTAGATTGATCCGACATGCTAGTATGGCGGCCTGCTACCGCTTGCCGGCCGATCCTATCGGAACAATATTAAGATGTTATGGAAATGATACTGAAACAAGTTTACCAATCTTGGGTGGGGGTTTCGTACACTAAATCCAGCTCCTAAATCTTTTTACTGCTTTTATAGTAAGGGATGCGGGTGTGCGGGTGCTAGTGGAGCAGGGATCGAACGTTTTATTTTACGATCCACTTATGAATAAATCAGATCACAATCGAAGGTGCAAGATCATAAAAATATGTGTGTTCACGCCCGTTCGATAGTTTGCAGCTGAGGCTAATCAAACAACTACCGTGGGGTGGATTTTGTTCCACGTTCCACACGGGGAAAGTACTGGATGATGAAAAGCGAAACGAATTTGTGTGACTAGATGTATGTTTTTTTGTTAACATATGTCAAACGTATCACAGCAGGTAACGGTTCCATTTTTTTACAGAGGTTTTCACACGATGGTTATATCAGAAACAGAGATTTAGTTGTCTTTTTTAGCATAACTCATTTCACTGATGCTAGTTAAAACAGAAGAATTCTTCCGTTGACTGCTAATGAAAGTTATTCAGGCAGTTTCACACTTTAGTTTATGTTTTGTGGCATTCGTTGCTAGTATATTTGTAATAATAATAAGGTTATTTTATTACAAAACATTACCAAATGATCTTTCTGATGGAGCTGTTAAAAATTTCCTTTACATTCTGGACCGTTGGATACTACAAACATATCAAACATTAGTGAATATCCCTTTTAAAAGTACTTATATCAGTAATGACCGAGCTCATGTCAAACTTTAAAATTATTTATATTTGTGTAAGAAAAGGTGTACCTTTTATTGGATTACGGCCAATTTGTTTTCTTTAATACAATTTATTGTGAGTATGTAAAGAAAAAACACACATGATTGGAATGAACATTTATATATTATTTCCATTTTAAGTAAAATATCGTTCCTTTTAAGAACACCTTAACAATTTCACATTATTATTTATATCAAACATATTTTAATAATGCTCATAACAAACATGTTTTCATACAAACTTCGTGAAAGCAAAGGTACTCACCATGAATGAAATAAATCAATAAACACATCAAATGCAAAGTGGAACATATGCATCCCATTGCAGCATTCCATTGATTGCCGTTGGTGCGCAAGCGTTTCGAAAGAGCGCGTACGTCTTATCGGACGAGCGGATTTATGGCCGTCATTCATCTTTCAGACCCAGCACGAATCCTTTTCGAAATAAATCTTTCCCACTTCGCTATCGATCGACATTTTAAAACAAACCCCTGCTGCCGGTACACAATTGGGAGAAACGAAGCACGGAAACCGATGTGCATTCCGTTAGACGTTGTCATTCGTGCCGGACGCTTGGTAAATCTGTCTCCCGCACCTAACGGTGGTGACCACCGGGAATGGTGTATTTTAATCACCACAATCGAAGCATGAGTAAACCATTGGATTATCTCGTTATTACGCTGTAGCTTCCACAGCCCCGAGGCAGGCACTGCACACTCACAACGTCGTCGGATGGCACTAGCAGGTGGATATGCAGGGTGAAATTGGGTTACAGCTCATTTTCCACCATAAACCTCCATGTTTTGTATGCGCAGCCGTTCTCCCGGGATTGGTGTGCGCGGATGTGATCGAATGGAATCGTAGGTGAAATGAAAACTTAACATCGTTGTGATTACGATGCGATTACGATTAGCGGATAGCGATCAACCAAAGGGGGGGAGAAAGGCGAATAAATTGAGGGCGCACTTGGGTTTTTCATTACGGCGATTTTTATTTATGGTTATAAAACGTTTATGGAACCGTTCCCATTTTCCACCGCGGGCGACGAGAGGGCGACGCTACAAGGGGATGAGGCTTTAATCTAACTGATCAGCAAACGATTCTATTCATCCGATTCATGCTTCGGTGCTGTGGTTCCGAATTGCCATCGGGCATTCGCATGGTTTCGCAAGCGGCGTTCGAGAGGAAATGCAAATGCTATTTGAACTTTGCCGCGCTGCAACTCGGCTCGGTGGACGGACCGGAATGGCTGCCCTAAAGAGAGTGCAGCAAACATGTCGTTTTGCTTGCCGCGTTCCCCTTCGTGCTTATGGGCAATCAAATTGATATAAATTATAACGATTATTGCATTCGGCGACAGTTAGCTACTGGCCGAGCAGATGGCATCTGAAAGAAGTTCTATGCTTTGTGCGTAAATTCCACCGGTTTGCTGGCTTGCCACGAACGAAATGTGTCGTGTGAAGAGGGATAGAAGTTTGAAAATTATATTTATTTCCACCTGTACTACTTCGGTCATTTCTAATATCTTGTGATGTTGTCTCTCTTTGCAGGTAAGCCAAGCATGTAATTGTGTTTAATCAACCTGAATTCTTGCGATCCATCTCCAGCTCAGAGTGAGTGCCTTAATGCTATGTTGAGCATACATTTCACATTCCTTCTAGAATAAGTTCCCCGGGCGAGTGTGGTCACCGTTCTCAAATTAAAAAAACGATGCGCATCCGTCGACCTAAAGGTCATCCTCAAGGCTAGGCTTTTAACTCGTGCGATCATGGGAACTAACGCTCTTCTTGATGTTTGCTGTTTTGTTGTTGTTGTTTTCTTGCTTTTACGAGCCTATTTGCATTTTATAAGTTTCGGTTTAGGATGCCCACCCGAGAAGCGTAATCGGATGGTGGACGCTGCCCGTTTGGGGGCATCCATTTCCATATTTATTTCTCTCCGGTGCTGATTCGCGTCGAAATTTATGACATTACCATTATACTTTATATCACGCCGTATCACTAACCGGGCTATAAATGAAAAATCTTCCCGTTCCATTGCACTCGCATTGCTCGCTAGAACCGACCGAGACGAAAGATTTCAATGCGCGAGCAAGCGAGTAAACCGTCGCCGGGCGGGAATCGTTCATTTCCCATGGCAGTGTCGGTGCACTGTAAGGGTGAAAATGATCGACCGTGCGTCTCCTTTCGATCAGCAATTAGTCAAGTACCTGTAGGGTACGGTTGTCACTCGGTACCAGCACCAGTGTCAGAACCGTGTCAGTTAGTATCAGCAACAAGGAGACATACGGTTAAATAGCATTGACCTTTTAGATGGCGCTTGATGACGAAGCGCTTCGTCAGCTCCACAGCGTGGCATATGTGTTTCCTTTCCCTCCCATTCCCTCTCGGTGGAGGAGTTATTTTATGAAAATTAACTACAAATCACATCATCAACCTCTTCCTCGCCCAGCGAGAAATCGTCATCAATACGAGCTGTTTAGCAAACAGGATTATTAGCTGCAAACAAACGGCGACATACACCCCGTCACAGTGCATTTACGTTTCATTTGCACGACGCCAATAGTTAGAAAATGGTGTAAATAAATAAACAAGCAAACGATACGACAGAGACAAAGAAACACACACACACGCAAACCTACCTTAAGCGATGGTGTCTGTTTACGCAGGCTACAACAATGTCACAAATCACCAAGCGGACCAAGCAACAGGCTACAAATCGAGCTCCCTACGCAGACAATTAAAATGTTTGATAAATGTTTACCATAAAAATATTTTCTTCACCTCCCGTTGTCATTGTTTGCAGTGTGTGTGTGTATACGTGTAGACGACGGAACGTCAACGCACACCAAGAGTGAGACGGACAGCTGGGTGTTGAAGTTTTTTTGTTTAGTGTTTGCGATTGAGCAGTAATTTGTGCTGTCTAGGCCGACATTCGTGTCCTGGCGGAACGATACAGATTATCATTCAGTCGCTTAGTCACTGGTTTTTGTTCTTTCCGGTGCATCCAGCAACAATTTTTCCCAGTCGCGGCAAAAAATGAGAACCAGTAAGGGATGAACCATCGGCAAAGAGATGCGAATGGATTGAGAATGTTTATCGACGGACTTGATCTTCTTTTTCCACTTAGTTGATTGATACATCGATAGTGGAATGAATGGTGGATGATAAAATTAAAAATGCTTTGGCAGTGTTGGAATCATTGAAAAACGCTTTGAAAAATAGCTATTCCTTACAACAAAAAAATCTAACTTTGTTTTGATACCCCTAAAGGTCTGATAGCTGGCGCATAATTGAATTCCGCACGTTTTTCCTTTGGCAGGAGCTGTAATTTTCTCATCAGCCCCAACGGTGGCATGACGGCACATGCCAGGGCGTTGTAACGCGTCAAAGAGAAAACTACCATCTATGACCGTAAAAGCGACTCAAATAATGATCTGACTCCTTTTACGAAGGCGGCGAGCTTATTCGTTTTCTGTTCGTTCCCGCCAATACAACGACAGCGTTGGTTTTTATTTGTAGTTTTTGCGATACGAAAGCCACACATGATTAGCTTGTTCGTACCTTTCTTTCTCGGTTGAATACAATTAAACTTTCAAAGGAGACCGTTTGGTTGGTTTTCGTTTTTTTTTTTTGCTTTCAAAACACTTCCCAATAGATCGAGCATTTATGATTCTGATCCATTGAAAGGATGTATAAAAAAATAAATAAAGAGAGATAAAACGGGCTCTCTGCTGCCCGTAAAAGTGATTGATCAAATAATCTCCTCCTGCTCTGCTCCTGCCGATGCTGAATAAACAGGAGCACTTATTGCTTATCTTCAGCGCGTTGGCATGCGACATGACTAACGGTCCGTCACGCAACGGGAACGCGTTCAGCAATGTTTCATTGATCTGTACCCACCTCGTTGTAAGAGTTGACCGTAGCCACGACCCGTGCTTTCTAGACGGGGTTTTGGATTAGCCGGTAATAAATCATGATTAGCGAGTGTATTGTTTTGAGTGGTTTCTAGTTTTTTTTCGCTTCCTTTTATCTATCCACCCTTGAACAATTTCCCATTCAACTAGAGTGCACGTGCGCCGTTACACATGTCCGATCAGAAACAACCGCCCATTCTGTATTGTTGCTAAACAGTTTTGTTGCTGTATGTGCTTAATGGGTTGTATTCATGGCATTCTGTAGACTATCAGAGCGTTTTGTTTGTATAATGAAGCTGTTTAAGATTGTCTTGATCTTTATTTTTCCTATTTTTATTTTGCTTTTTTTAAGCATATGAAGTCTACCAATGGCATTACTGCCTGTACTGTTGTAAATTGATCTTTTCTCAATGATTTTTTTATGTTGCTAATTCTGTTGCATATCAGCTTTTCTTGTTGCATGCCTTACATTGACAACATTCTTGTTTTGTTGTTATTGCTTGTACCGAGTTCAATCATCATGAAGTCAAATAACTAATGGCCCCCCCAACGTTATGTGCAGCAGATAAACACCTGTTAAAATTGCGTTGTTCATTTGTTTGGAAATCATGTTACCGGATCGCGTTCGCACTAACCACCACATCGTAGGCTAATTACAATAATCCATGCAAATCGGCAATTTGCAAACACGATATCGTAAAGACAGCGCCCCAAGGAACGGAAATGAAGGGAATCATTTTGTGTGTTGCCGAATACGGGATACCATTTACCACCCTGCGTTCCGACCGACCGACGCGCACCAAGGATACCCGGTCAGGATGGTTTCCTCTGGCGCCCTGAAAAATCGATCCCAGGTTCTTCTCCTCCGCGTTAGTTAATGATGCCCGCAGCAGAGGTGGCCAATCCCAGCGCCCGTGTGCGCTTGTTCGCAATAGTGACGAGTGTGTAATGACAAAACGTCGACGCGAATCGAAATGCGTCCCAAACTCCCTCCGGGGTTAATCATTAGCTCGGGATCGGGTTAGGTTTGCTCACACTGCAGGTAAAATACGACAACAACAAACAAAAAAAAATGTACGCATTCGTACAGTGTACCGCATTCTGTTCGCCCGGGTTTCGCTAAAAACCATTCCCTTTAGCGCGATTCCATTTCCCGCTCAGCACGAGCTCCGATCCAGACGCACCCTGGAATTACGTTTAATTAAAAACCCATTCGAACCTCATTAATAACCGATCGGCACCACCGACCGTACGCGAAGGATGTCCGAACACGCCGGCTTCGCTGCCACCAAACCGATGAGGCAATTATTTCTGTCTTACATTTTCGGCTTGCCAGTGCTGCCAGCTCGCGTACCGTCCTGGACAGTTTCGAATTTTCGGGACAACTCCGTACAATTCGGAGCGATGCGTGAAATAAAAGCATTTTTGATATGTCTCACTCCTTTTTCCAAGCGAGAGAAATACTTGCTGCATTTACTTTGTTTTACAAAAAGAAAAGAAAAAACGTTGGTGATTTGATAGCCAATTTTAACGAGATTCATGCAAACGAACGATCATGAATGCCCGATGTGCAAGATGTAGCTGGCGCTACGAAATAAATCATTCGCCGAAAAGTACTTTCGGACGTTGCGTTGCGAGATCCGGTCCGGAGTTTGTGGGAACGGGCAAGTTAAAATGGGGACGGCTTTTATCCTTCTGACAGTTGAAACAGCCGTGTGTTTCGTGTCCTGGCGTTGAGCTCCTTGTCGTTGTGTAACATCGGGTAACGCTCACTTTTCGAGGGCGATCTGCTGTGGCCTAAGCATCCCTTTTCCTTACGTCCAAGTGTAAAAGGTCTGCCGGGAAGAAGTGATTGTACGCTTTGGATACGGCTGGGCAATGGATAGTGGGTGCCACGGATGAGACGAAGCGTCTGCGCATGTAAAGGATCGTTGTTGGAAATAAGGTACAAGAGAAAAAAGAAACAAAACTTCACGTTCACTTTGGAAAGTTCTTGTGTGGAAACTGTATTGCGAATGTTCAATACGTTCACCCTCGATCATATTGGTGTACTTTTACATTGTGTGTCTCGTTGATCCAATTAACACTTTCATTATTTGTGCGAGTTACACACTTTCGAGTATAGTGCATTGGTTTTGTAGATTTTGAATTTTTTACGATATTAAATTTATTCCGAAATTTAGTCTGAAGTTTAAAATGTGTTTAAAACAGACATTTCGAGCTGCTTATGTAGCCTTGAACAGCTTATTATAACTTCATAGCGAAAGAGCTTTTGCGGCCGTACCGTCTTCAGAATGAGGAATGCATCTTGCATGCAGACAGACCTTCAAATGTCAGCCGAAAGTGGGTTGCTTCATTACTTCCAGCACTTGCTTAAATCAAACTTCAGTTGATGAACAGTGATTGATTATCATGGCACTAACTGAGTACTGATGTCCAAATTACGACATCGTAGTTGGGATTTTTTTACACATTTAATTTATTTAAATGAATTCTGAGCAATATTATAGTTCATTAATACTGCGAAATGTGCGACAATGTAGTCGGAAGGCATTCTAAAGAAGTCTGCTTGCTGATACTTTGCAAGTTGAAAGGCATTTTGAAGCTATGAGACTAGACTCCACTAGATTAATACAACAAAGATTTGTGTAGTAACTTATGTTGTACATTGCTGTTTTTTCATTAAATTATGTTGCCTCGTTCATCTCGTGTGGAATATGTTTTTCTTTGCAATATTGTTATTTTTTTACAAATTTGCTCAACTCGGAACAGACCGTATGAACATTGCGTAGCATGAATATTCATCGTGCCATCACCATCACATTCTGCTCGTTACACTCCTATTTCAGCGTTGTATGAATTAATTTTCATTCAATCGATCAGACGTGCCTTAAAGTTTGTTGGGGTTTTGAAAAGAAAGCATAATGAAGCAAAAGTGACATCTCCCGGTGCCCGAACGCCAAATGAACCGAAAACCCAACAACGGCAACGGTTCCCGAAAATGGTTCCACCATTGATTTGAATGAATGAAAGCCCTCGGGGGAGAGTGGCATAACAATATCATTGGGTCCCGGGGGAGCAGTACCCTGCTTAGTGCTAATTAAGTCGACGTCGGGGCGACCGATCGATTCTATTTGGCAACGTTCTCGAGCGCACTCCCGCCGTGGAGGGAACTGCGCACGGACACGGGTCAAAAACGGCAAAATGAGCCAACGCAGCACCACCGGCGGGTATGGTTGGCGAACATGCATGCTGCATTAATTAATCACTTATAAGGCGAACGCTTAAATAATATTTTATGTCCTTCGCGATGTTGCGTCGGTGCCGTGGCCGGTGTTGTTTGGCGAGATTTCGCTCATTATCACCGCACCGGGAGAAGGAACGAAACGCCCGAAGGAAGGTTAGCTGTACCATTTTATCAACGTACGTACGAAGATGGTAGGTCAACACTGGAAGCACTGGTGCACGCAGTGTGCGTGTGGCTGTATGATGCGTGTGTGGAATGGGCTGCAGAGGCAAACACTATCCGGGCCACGATTCCGTGGGCGAAATGGGATGTTGCTGCTGCACGAACGAGACAGCAGCAGATTGAGTACGATGTTAGTAAAGCATATGTCGAGTACCATTTCCCGCTCCATGACAGGATGGGTAACATCTCTACTTGTCGCTTGATGTTGTCTTCCTGTCTCTGTGTGTGTGTTTGAAGTGTGCAAAGTTTTTGTAACAAGTTTAGTTCAATAGTTAATGCTGGAAAGCGATTCACAACGAAATGTTGAATGGCTCGAAACGAAAGACTTCAACGAAATAAAATAAAGCGACGAACCCTTGGTTTTCGATCACCATATACACTTTGACGTAGGTCGTGCCAAAATGACACACTAGGAGGAAAACCAATTTAAAAAGATGATACAGAGCCAATACCTTGCAACTTCGGCAGGAAAAGAAGTGTTGTGCTGCAGCAATTGAAATACATTTGTCAATCTTTGACCGTCCGTTGCGGTTACGAAACATTCGTGGACTGCGAAGAGGGATCATTCCCTCTTTTCCTTAGCGTTCCTTTGCAACCGTTTCCGTTGCCGGGGCGAACGCATATTTGCCCACCGGCCATTCGGATGTGTGACTGCAGGTGCAAAAACGTGGGTTTTCGCTGGAAGACCGTGTTTGGTTTTGCGCACCAAGAACACACTGGCTCGGTGCAGGTGGAGGGAAACGAAGCGATGAAAATACCACGTACCGAATTCCGTTGCCCGTTTACAGCGAACGGTTTCCGAGGAAAGGAAAAAAAAAATGGAAACAAAAAGAAAAATGTAAAAAATCTTCTACAGATTACAAATAAATCTATGTGCTGGTCCCCCGGACAGTGCGAGCCTGAGAGAGTGCAACAGTTGCACTTCGAACCAGAAAATGCGGGCCAGTTGACGAGACGCGACGTGTCGCTAAATGTGCATGGTCCTAAAAACGCGCAAACTACCGTCTGTTCGTTGTCATCGTTGTTTCACCGTTGGACAGAAAGCACTCAGTCATCATACTACCCTCGGGTAGCGCTTCCCGATGGTCTGCGGATACTGCAGGCAGTTGATGAAAGCTAATTGCGGGGTATCGATTGTGTTTATCGATGGCAAGACGCACCAAACGAGGACATCGTTGACTAAACCATGATCTCGCAAGTTTCTGCAAGCGGGGTGATGTACGGGGAATCAATTTTGCACCAGGTTGGCGAGGAAGATGGGACGGGAAAATCGAGCCTCAAAGCAAGCAGCCTACCGTCGTACATGGGCATAACATTCTGCAATTTTCTCCCGCAGACTGAACCGTCTGGTGGCCATTGTGCACTTTTGGGGCTAAACGATTATTATCCGTAATAGACTTTTCAATGAACGGGGAGGGATGTCTATAATTTACGACAGTCCCACCGGGATGGTGCGAAGGTGTAAGGAAGGAGGATAGGCAGAGGTTAATCCACGATCACGATGTCACTGGTCGAATGTACGCAGTGAGGTTACAGTGCTTCAAATCTAGTTACGGCTTATATCCTGGTCACGGCACCATGATCAAACGAGCAAACTTGCAAAGCGTATGTACTCTAACCTAAAGAACTCAATCTGAATTGATTGCATTCGCTCTTCCGCCAAGTTCGATTAATTGTCCATTGTTTAGACCGATAATTCGTTACCATTTGGTTTTTAGCATCAGTTTACTTTAAAAAATGTTTAAATCATTTGTGTTTTCGAAGCATGACATTTGATATCGAAGGCATCTGAGGAGATGTAACACTTTATGTCTATAAATTTCAAATCATTGGTGATGACTCTTTAACCCAAATTAATCGTACAGCGGTTATACTCTAATCCGATAAAAAATCGTACAAAACTGATAACTTTCATCATCTTCCGCTCGATAGCACCAATGTACCGATCGTTTTAAAGCGCGTTGATGAGAAAATTACTATTTGCAGACGGGACAGCGTGCAAGATGATTTTCAATCGCCCTTCCATTCACCAACCCACCACCCGCTTCATGTCCTCGTAGGAGAAGCTTTCGATGGGAGAGCTTCGACCACTGGCGGGGACATAAAACTTTTACGCACTTCGATTGCACCGGACGTTTATGGGCGTATTAACGCGCGAATGCCGCTATGGGGTCGGTTTATGCTTCGCTATCCTTTCGGGTTTTGAACAGAGCGTCGGTGTGTAGTGCGAATAGCGCAACCGTGTACCGAGCTGCATCTAAAACCAGTTACAGGACGATAGAGAGGGAGATGAAGAGAGAGGGAGGGAATTGATGGTAGGAAATTATTAATATTGCGATTTTTCATTTATCGATGCGTTCGCGAATGAAGATTCGCGATGGTGGCAAAGCCTTTCCGCTTTATTAAAACATTCCCATAATGTTCCGGGGGTGCAGTACCACCGAGCACAGGAGAGTTACTGTGGGGGTTTACCGCAATGCTAGCGGATTTTTCGCTTAATCTACCGGTGTGCGGGGCGCATCGACGACTAACCCTTTCCATCGGCGATATGATGGTGTGCGAAGAACGATTCACGGTAATTGCTAACCTTTGACATATCCGGTGGAAAAATGGCAGTTATTCCAACCGCTTGCAGTGTGGAGTTTGGAAAAATAGCAATATGTGGATGTTCCGAATGTGAGGGGCAAGGAATATTAGAAAAAGATCCGCCTGTGGTGATTAGAGTATCGTGATATTTCTCATTTCATTTTAATACATTTTGCACAACGAGCGGAGATAAAGCTCGCCGATCGAGTCGTCGCGCTAGATGTTACGAGACGCGATCGGTAAGCCGCCGTAGCGAGCTACGGGGAAAGATTATGTTTCCCCCCTTTCCGTTTTCCTGGACACCAGCCAGACCAAGACAACAAAGTGATAAAATTTAAAGTATCCCGATAGAGAGTGACCACAAGTGCACTGCAGGTTGCATTTGGAACTTCATGTGGCCCACGGGCACTGAGGTGTGCGAGTGGCGCGACGTTTGATGATTGGGTACGTAAATGGGAAAACGACACCTTATCATGTGTCCGTCGTCCACCCGGTGTCGCGATTACGGTGACAGGCAAACGGAACTTTTTTCACGGCGGAATCCCGTTGGTTTTCCGATGAGGATTAAGAGCAATGCCGGAGCGCGCCAGGGTACGGTGAGTTGAGTTCTGGTGCGGGAAGGTCGCGAACACTCAATAACTAATAAGTACAATTAGAGTAATCCCCTGAGGGATCGAGGATAAGGGCAGCAGCAGAAAAAAAAGGTCGTGGAATAATAGAGCGGGAGTTCCCTACTGCGCGACAGATAAGAGTGACATTTTGCGGTGGGATTTGTATTTTTTAATGGAACGAACGCCAGGGCGTAGTAAAGACTGTGAAATGGAGTTGATGCAGATGGTAGAGGATTAAATGGGAGAGTGGTACTAATGAAACGTAAAAGCAATGTCTTTCAAATTGCAATTACCATGCATAGTATAAAGAAACTTGGATATTCCGAGTAATTGAACAAACAACTTCAAGAAAAGGTTTCTCATTCTTATGAGTTAATTCCAGGTGTTCTTTACATGGTATTTATTTAATGTTTTACTTTATTGTTATGTTTTTTTAGAACGGTAAATGTACTTTTATTTATTATTATTTATTTGTGTACGTCATTCTGTTTTTAAAATTTCTATAAAAACAATTATGGTTTTAAGATTATTTTAAAAAAAATTTGATGATCATGATGATGATCAATGTGACATTTTGATGATGCATAGTTGTTAATCTAAATATGAAAAATCTATATCTGCATACTTGCAGTAGCAGTATTGAGTTTAAAAATGTTCTCACGGTCAACGCCCGATTGAAACATTTTTGCCAAGACATGTAAATCGACATCGGTCCGTAGATTTTTCCTTCCACCCTGCTTCCCTCGATGGATGCAAAATTTAAGCCATCCAAAGGCTATAAAAAATAAACAAAATGGACACAAAAATTTAAATCCCATGGCAGATAAAGATTCTCCTATGATTGACCATGATTGGCCTTAAAGTAATTGCTTCCTCGCGGTAACGGCGGACCGCTTCGAGCACTTTGCATACAAGCCCGGTTTGTAGTGAATTAGCGTAGTGTTTTTCTCCCCCCCTCATTTGTCCACCGTGCAACCGCAACATTAATCCACGACGATCCCGGCAACCGAACGGCGCGCGCTGAGCTGCATTAATAAAGAAGCGCAAAAAGAAGTTCATGAATGAAATCGTCGGCCGCGGACGCAGCACTGTCTGTGCAACCGGAATCCAATCAATGTAGTAAAAATTGTAATTTTTCTGCTTCATTTCCCCCCACGGTTGTTCGCTGGGAAATCTCGCGCCGCAACGCTAGATGCCGCAGGCAGTAGGTCGCGATGAAATGTGCTTCGGGTGCAACTGTAAATCGGGCTTTCAGGATCGTTTCCGTTCTTGATTCAACCGTGGCGGTGTGGATCGGGAAAGCCCGTTCGGGTGCCTTTTATTCAATTCATTCGTAGGCCTGTGTACGCCTTCCCATTATTGCAGAAATTTGAAGCAAATGTTTGAAGCGCGCCTGAAATAAAAAAGCTAATGGCAAACGTCGCACCTTGCGCACGGCTTCCTACTATTCGCGCTGGTCGGATTCTGGTGGAATAGACGAATTCAGTGCGCCGCCGGGTTGGTGACCGTTTTCCCTGCCGAAGGCTCATTTCATTAAACTATTCATGCAAATTTTCTCCGACAATAAAATATGCTCCCGTAATCTGCTGCAATTATCAACCGAGCACCAGGTGGAGTGCCAACGATGTTGTGTCCTTTACGATGGTTTTTTTTTGCCGGCGGATCCGGCGGTGGTGTGGCGGAGCTGATTCTGGATCGCAACCGTGATATGGTGCACAAACGATGCCATTTTTTATGGTCTTTTATACGTTGACTTCTGAGGGTTGCTGCGGTAGCATTGCCGTGGTGTGTAGTGTGCAATAATTTTTGCGATCGGAATTGAAACGGCTTCTACGTTTGATTCGCCGACAATGAGAGCACTGAAATGTGTTACTTATTGCTTTCCTTCGTTTGTAAATCGTTAATTATATTCTGGGCGCTTTTGCTCCTCTCTCCACAGTTGGGATATGTTGGAGAGTTGGAGAGCTTGGCTTTAGTCACAGCTACAGCTTGGATTTGGATGAAGGTTTCTTCCTTTTTTTTTTTTGAATTTCTTAGGCAAGGTTTAATTTTAAATCACTAATCGAGTATTAAACAAGATGGAGAAACCTCAAAATTGAATGAATGATACTGATTTTCGACATACTCATTGAGCTATTAAACAGTTTCATCAAATCGATACTCCTACACCACCGATGGGATCATTCATTCATTAAACGGTCGATAATTTAATAATTCATCAAGTGACCGCATTGATCCGGCGCTGTCGATCGCCATCATCCGTCTAACGTGCATCTCCTGCAATTGACGACAGGAAGAACGCAGTCACGTTGCTGCAGCACGTTGTTAGCACTATGCGTTCGATTAGCTCACGACAAAACCTGGGCCTGATCGCTCAAAGTCCCCGTTGGACATACAGATGGAGGCCACACGCTAGTATTTGATTATGATTAATTGATCGGGCATCCACACCAACCCTTTCGCGGGGCCGCCCACTCGTACGCACACACAGAGACGCAACCGGACAGGTCGTAACAGCTTAATAGCTGTCATACTGTGGGCTTCGGTGCCTAACTGTTCGATGCCGACCCTACCGTGCATACTGTCGTGCATGCAAAAAACAAACTCACTCCTACCCTGCGGCTAATTCCGGATCCTCGTCGCATGGGGAGGATGGTGCGTTTACCCGTAAGTATATCTATTTTTTCTAACACTCCCAATCACATTGCAACGCTGGAATGCAACTTCTTTTTTGCTCCTCCAGTTTTTTTGTTTGGTCGATAAATCACTGTCACACGGAGTAACACTGTGGCCGGTTCCCTGTGCAACTATTCGTCGGTGGTAGGTGGTAGGACTCCCCAGCCGCGAAGGGGGCATAATTGAGCGCTAATATGAACACTTGTCGAAGCGAAACAGCACCCCGTACGGCGCCCACACACTTCATCCCAAATCGTGATCGTGAATTTGCGGGATCGCCGAACATGGTGGCGGCAGCGCCATTGATTTCTGGCCGATCGGGAACGTGCAAAAATGTTTGCTAAACCTTTCGACATCGGCACTCGACAACCGGGTACGTGTTCTGACCTTTTCCTTTGGCACGTCGGCATCCCCCGAGGGATGAAACCCTGGCCGCCCGCCGGTCAACACGTGAGCACGATATACGCTGGTGTATAAATCATCACCACGCTGAAATCCTTTTCGCCGTCCGCTTAAGATGCTGGTGCTCTAGATACGATGGCACCTGCTCTAGCCCTGAGTAAGCATGCTGATTTGCTAGTAGTGAAACAATATGCCAAATGATTCGATGTCCATGAACATCGGCAGGTTTGGCCTTATTAAACAAATGTTTTCCTAATCTCGTCTAAAGGATATGAATTCCTATATTTCGCACTAAAATAGCCTAGGAGCGTACCTTAAAACACCTTTAGTATAAAATTCATTGCATGCTACACTAGTCAGATTATTTTTGTGTAATTAAAATAGAAAATATTTCATTTACTTTCTATCTAATTTTATATTCCAATGTTCGTGTTTTAAAAGTTCGTGTAAAGAAAATAGTGTATGAAAATGTCTATCCTTCTGAGGTATCTTAGAATATCTTCTCAGAGCTAGTCAACTAAGTAAATGTTGCAAGTTTTTTAAATCGAACTATGCTACGATGTAGATGTAGCATTTCCTCCCTTATCCTTCCCGCTTCGATGGGTCTACGTACACACTTTCCTGCGCCCGACAGGTGAATTAATCGCACTGGGAGTTTGCACTGTTAAACAATTTATAAACATCTTCCACCCTTCCTGCTGGTGCCATTCGTGGCACAACTTTCCTTGGTGTTCGGCGTGTGTGTTACGTGTGAAACGCGACAGCAGCAACGACAAAAGCAAACGCGGTGGAAAAAAGGGGGTACATCGATCTCCACGGGTTGAAGCACGCGGGCCCACAAAGTTGCTCCGGATCGATAGCCGATCGGATGGTGTAGAAAAAGCCTGACAAGGGCAGATTTATGATACGAGAGAAAAAAGGGAATATCGCGAGCTGCGCTTGCAATTGCCGCCTTATCAGTCGATTTCTATCGCAAGAGAAAAGGTGGACCACAGGACAGCACAGCGCACAGGAGGGTGTGCGAATGTGCGAGACGCAGGGTTTCGGGGCCAATTTTGATCGAATGCTTGCTCGCGCGGATCGCATTACCATCGCTGCCGACGTTGGCTTTTGTATGATTTATGTTGACGTTCAACCGGATCTGTTCAACCATTTCCTGCCGGAACGTTTCTTTACACCCGTTTGCCTGCGATGCTGCCCGCTGGCCGACGGTCAATCGATCGGTGACGGAGGTGTGTGGTCGATGTGCTTCGGAGGGGGAAGGATATTTATCCTCCATCGATCAGGGTTGATAATTTTTCACCCGCAAGGTCAGTTTCGGTCGACTTTTCGGTTTCGAGCGTGCACTTAATCTTTTACACCAGCTGCAAAAAAAAAAAAACATATAGGTAGGCTTTACGTGTGGGTATTTGGTTTGCCCCAAGGATATACGCTGCTCTGCAAATGTGCGAATCGGATGCCAATTAATGTGCAGCTCAGGCCACACTTGGTGCCTGTGCGAGTGAAACAGACGAAGTAGACGCAAATCCCAACATTCTAGCGGCACGGGCGATTGGGTGATATATATCAGAAAGCAAAGCAACGCTGTTCTAATTTGCTCCACTTCCGTAAACTATTTTGCAACGATTTGCTGCAACAATACGGCAATACGTTGATTATCTCATTCATTATTTTATGCCAACCCGCCCCAAGGGTGGTTGACTGGGTTGGCATATTTTTGTAGGTAGGTTAACAAATTATTTTTCCTTTACCCCCTGTGCTGGTTGATCTGGTTGATAGTGAAGGCAGCTGGAATTAATGCCTTTTTATGCTGCTGGGGGGAGAAAACGAAATTAGTCGCCTGTTTCAGCAGACCTACGTGGAAGTGTCTAATTAGATCTGATCGACATTAAGCGCTGCACCTTTGGCGGTGGATTACGAGCTACTGGATAGTGGGATTGTTTGCAATGTTTTTTTTTACTAATTGATGGCGAAGATTTTAATTAAATGCTTAATGGATAAGCTGTATAAATATGTGATGGTGTATTTTTTTACTAAAGCTTTCTGTTAGTATATAATGTCGCCATTATTTATATCAATTTTAATATTCAGCGTGTTATATAACACTATAGGCAGCAGATTGCATTAAGCGTGATGAAAACCTTTTTTAAGTGTATTTATAATACTCCTGTGTTTATTATTAAAGCTTAGGTTTGATGTTTTAAAAAGCCAAAACAGAGCATATTATCTGGAGTAGCTGTCATTTCGGAGAATAAATTTCTGACTGTAAACGAGTAGGGAATTTCTCAATTTATTCACCGTTTTGAACATTTCTCTGAATAATGTAAATTAAATAAGTAACACTATAGGCCTATAGTTCGGTGTGTGATGGAAAGATAACGGCTAAGAGCACCATACCAAACCAAAGTCATTCGCTCGGGGTAGCCCTAGTGCGCTGCGTCTCATTTGCAACTCGAAGCTTCCGCACCGAAGATTTATTGATTAGGCGCCGTACGGCTCACATTGGAGGGCGGAGAACCACCACCTTCCATTATCCCTAACCATTAGGCATCGCTTCGGCCGACACTCGTAATGCACTGTTCCTAGGGCGATGCAACCGAATCGCAGGATACGGACCGATGCGGTGGCGAACGCGCAGAGTGTGTGTGCAACCAGGATCGAGAAAATTGTGTGTTTGTACCTGCGTCTTGCATAACTTTAATATCACATTCAATGCGCACCGTTGCAAAGAGTGCAATTACGTGCTGGATTGTTGTGCGTCTGTGCAACTTACAAAGCGCAAAAGGAACCTACCGATACGACGGTGGTTTGGTACAGTTCCATTTTTATTACTCTCTCGAGGTCTACCTGTTACGCCCCAGTGTTTGTAAGTGTGTCCATAAAGATATTTTTGTTTCGTTTAAGTACGGCAAAAACAGAGGCATATGATTTGTGGCACTTATTTTGTATCGGTTTGTGCGAATAATTGTAACTTATTAGAGTTTGTGGCTGCTCGAACATCAAAGGCACAAAAGGGAACTTTGGAAAATATGTAATCATTGATGGTTTGCATTCTAGCATAAAACTGTCTCTTAAAAGTTTCATTGTAATGCATGCGACTGGCAGGATCGATATTTGAACAGAAAAAAACAAGCATTATCTATTCTAAATCATCAAAGCTCGTTGGGTTCAGAAAATCAAAACTAAACGCCCATCGCCTGGGGGTGTAACAATTAATAAGCGTCTGACTTCAGTTGGCCTTGTGCGCCAGCAAGTTTTATTAACCGAACCGTAACGAACGCAACGGACTTCGACAAGTACCAAGATCGATTGATCTGGTTGATATTAATTTGCCTTCATTTGTTTAGTGGCATTGCATTATTCAATGAGCATAAAAAGTGCAAGTGTTACCTGGTCGGGAATGTCCTGGTGTCTAAATTGTAGATCGAATCTAACCATGGTGGTGTCCGGGAGTGGGTGGGAAATTCAAATAGGAGAAATATAAACACGGTTGACCATCAACCTTTGTAATAACATTACTAAGTTCGTAGATTTGTGGCTAATAAATGAAATAAATGAAGTTTACTAAATATCTCTTCAATGCTAAAGTAACGTAAGAAGAATCATCAATGAAATAACAAAGCATAAAAGCATTTTTTATTATATTTTTTAAATGCTCCCTAATTGCGTGTTTCATATCTGATCATAAGGATAACTTGTAGCTATAACCAGTTTGCAACAAATACTTATTTTTAATATTTTTTTTTCTAAACAAAATATAAGTGTTTCTTGTACATATGATATTCTGAATCTTATATTAAATATTCAAGTATCCTTTTTTACTGGATAAAATATTATCATATGATTCAGGGTTGCATTCAAGTTTGCTAATTATGTTTTCTTTTGATATTTATTGGAAATAGGAAAAATATATGAAAGTGCTTTACACTTCGCTTCACTTTGTTCATTGCAACATAATTAAAGTATAATGTTATAAACATTTAGACTAATTTATAGTACCCTAGAGAATCTGAATGTCTTACTGATTTTTATATCTTAAATGCGTTTAATAACGTTTAAGATATTGTATTTTATCATGTTTAGTTGTAAACGTATCGAATGTCTTTGTTGACATTTTAAAATCTGTTATGAACCTTGCTTTCCTGCTTTTAAATGATCTAACTATCATGCATACGGCTTTCAACACGTGCACTTCAAACGAAAAAACAGCAACATTGCCATACCATGCACGTCGCGGTCACTTTTCCCGGCGTCGAACAATTTGTGAAAAAAGCGAACATTAATTATAACGGCAAAGCGAACAGTCGTTCTGAAAGGATCGATCGCTATTTAAGGCTGGTACATGATGAAATGGACCGATCGTGATAATGCACGGGCTCGTTACATGTGACTTTGATGTTATCATTTCCGATCGCTTAACACAGTACGAGTTTAGCACCGTTTGTACATTTTAATAAGTTGGAGCTCAAGGCAAAGAATGTTATGTTTGCTTTTATATTGATTTAAACCAAATTATTGTAACTGTTGAGATTCACTCTAAACAATACAATCGTCTGATATCTCATAATTAGAAATCGAGTAAAAACAATGGAACATACGACTCGAAGGGATCTTTTTGTGTCTCGCTTTCCTACGCCTCCAAGTGACCCCCCGTAGTCGTTCAATCAATGCCATTTCGGATTCGATCAAGCCATCGCCATCACAAATCGCCTTTTTCGGAACTGAACGAATTAATTATTTATTCGGTTCCATATTAATTATTCGTCCTACAGCAGCTACTTCGCATCGGATGCTGCTTCTGCTCTTTCTCTGCTCGCTGGCACTGTTCGAATTAATATTCCTCGTTACGTTTGTTCAGACGCAACCCTCATCTTCATCTTCCCGCCTTTCTCATGACCAAGCGGTCCGTGGGGATATATTTTTTTTTGCCTTCACTACACTCTCCCGCCATTCGTATCGTTGTGTACTGCGTGTGTGTTTTTTGTCCTTTTGTCTTCGGCCCATTCCATTCCATTTTGCCACGGACCCATCGCAATTGATCGCGATTTTATTTTCAGCCTTGCCATTGCTGTTTTCCGTTGCCGTCGACGCGGACACTTTAGCTTACTAATTAGAGTGCGCACTGCATTCGGAGGCGTGCGTCTTTCCGTGCCCCCTTTTTTGGGGCGGACGTTCGAGGGCGAAAGCGAAAAAAATGCCACCGCAACCGGGGACTGCTGCACAAAAATGCACCGCAAAAGGTGCAATTGCAACAATTTATGATCGACCCGTTCGGGTGTGCCGTGGTGATGGCAGTGGAAAATTGATCGTTCGCATGCGATCGAAGTAGTGGCTTGGGCATTGTGGAACTATGTCGGCCAGAGAGTGTTTTATGTTGTGCAGCATCCGGCAATGATGTACGGTGGTGGGTCACAAATTACATTACAAGATCACAACACCAGGTAATAAAGACACTTACAACAGTACGGACAAATAAAGATTTAAAAACAGCTGAACAATTACAGAACAAAAGCAGAAAACAAAGCAATGTGGAGAAGAGTGATGAAATAATTGTTTGTTAACAAAAAAACAACAGAAACATACAATGAGGATATTCCAATTGGTGGTTTTGGTAAAAAAATCAAATAAAAAAGAGGTCGAAATGCAACAAAGATTTCAGATAAAGTAGCTGAGATGAACTGTGGGAATATAAAACGGTTTTTGAGGTGCCACTAAACTTGTTGATGTTTATGAGTGGCTATTCAGCTTAGTTCAGATATTGAGATCCAGAGGAATTCTGAAGATCAAGAACAGTAATACCCAAGAAGCAGTGAATATCAGGCATTGATCTTAAATCATTGAATTTGGGTAAAAGAAGTTAAAAATTCATGTTTAAATGATGTACGAGAATACGAATCCGAATTTGAAGTAAACAATCGGTAATTATGCTGCTGAGGATCTAAGATGTGTTGATTTTTGTTATAGGTAATCTTCGATATCATCACTTCTCGAAAAGAAGTAGAATTGCAAAGTTAAACATCTCAAAATTCCGTCATTCTCAATTTGAAGTTCTCCAATTTTAAACAGAGTAGCGACTTGTCATCATCATCATCAATGTTTGATATAAAATCTAATGTTCTTAGCTTTATTAATTAAATTTAGTTTTAGTTACAATATCTACAGTTGGGTAAACAGACATACGGTAACAACAAAAAACTGGGTTGTTCCTTGTTAAATATCCGGATGACTATTTCAGTTTACGCTCCATTTTTTTATTTTATTCTACCCATAAAAACGTACAAAATCCGCCATTTTAATAAGCAAGAAGCCACAACTCATTGTCACAATTATTTAATCGACAGTGAAATAAATTATGCCCGATAAACTGATAAGCATTTGGCTTCTCGAACACCCCTGTAATTGACAACCGGTCCACCTTTATCCGGGCGCTTTGACAGTGGCCTTGATATTTTTAGCCAAACCGCAAAACCAATTAGCAATCAACCTTATTTGTTTTTAAAAAGTAATCACATCGAACATGTTGTTTGAGAGGTCACTGCGAGTAGGGACGGAATAAAGGGAAACATAAAAGGAAGACCTTAGACTAACGAAGCTAGCTACTGGTGTTTTTTGCATGCGTTGGTATTATTTCTTAACCTTATTTTTTTTCCTTATTGTCGTCCTCTTAAGCTTTAGATGATCGAACGCACCAGAAGGCTGACATTTCGCAGCCGGGTGGGTTACTTTTTGTTCTACCGAGTAATTTGCAGCGTCAAACTTAAGTACAGTGCGCTGCGAACGACGCGCGAACTTTGGCAAGATGTTGGTGGTAATAAAATTAAAGCAATTCCCCTTTTGAGTGTGTGTCGCGCCTTGTCGCGGCTGCGGGCTTAATCACGGTCGTCTTAAGCAGTTGCGGTTGTTATCGTGACGGGTAATCAGCGTTTTTCCTTGCGCCTAACCGATCCTTATCTGTTGCCGAGCTTCGGCAACAGTTTGGTGTGAATTATTATGCAAACTACCCCCCTGGAAACGGTGGCATATTTTTTGTTCGTGGTATGATTGTGGCTTGTTGTTGCTCTCGTTTTGCTGCCACGGTGGTCTCGTCGTCCCGGGTGTGGTTTGCACTAATTGCAGCTGGAAAACGGGGTTGATAGTGTGGTGCGAATTTAGTTTTATTGAATCTTAACCTCGCCCGAGGGTTCATTACGAACTGATAATTTTCTCACACATCCCTTTGTTTCTTTGCTGGCGTGGAGGCAAACGTTGGATTGACATTTTCCACCTGACCTCATCCGACTCCGCTTGACCTCTTTGCGTTGTTCGTGCGTTCGGACGCGTCTAGTAATTATGGTTGGATATTTAGATATCAAAAGGCACACCGTCGAGCAAAGCGTGACAGGAATGGTTCCGGTTGCGTTTATGAAAAAGGACCAAACGGCAGATAATAAGTAGCGGACGGTTTTTACTTGCCCACTTCACCATTGTTTCAATGGATTGGTGCACTTGTACGGGGGGATAATAAGCACAGCAAGTAAAAGCAACCGTGTGCACAACAACAACAGCACACCGATCGGCGGTCGATCATCCCCGTGGTTACATTCTGGGGTCTGGCAGCATAGCCGTAGCATAATTAATAAGTAGCTACCACGACTACAAACGGAGACGGGGACGACACATTTACGATCACATCGTGTGTGACGTGTTGCGTGCTGTGGGGTGGCTGCAATCGCGATCGGTACCGCGCCGAGAGTCGTTGAGCGCAAAAGGTTCATTGCCCAAAACGGGCGTCAGTTAAGTCCACTGTGCGTGTGGTGTGTGTGCGGATGGACGACAAACAAAAGGGAGTAGGTTGGTCGAGGGCTGACAGTGACACGCGGACGGCAACAGTTAAGCCCGGCGGCATGCAATAATTTTGTCGCCATTTTATGTTTGCATACGCGTCACGGTGCTGATGATGATGGAGCGCGGCGTAAGGAAGGAGTCGGTGGTCGCGATCGATGATGAGTGATCGATGCACCGATAGTATCGGGTGCAGCGCTCGCGTTGCATATGCATAATCACTATAATCAGCGGAAGTTTTTTTGCGGCCACCCTTTTTGTGCCTTTTCTTGGCGTGTTTTTCGATTTCTTTTTCACAGCTTCTGGGGGTGGTGGTGTGAAGCAGTGTGGCGTGTGGGGAAGAGGAGGGGGGTACATTTACCTTCGCGTTGGTCAATGATATCATGTCTGTTGAATCGGTCCGATGCTGGCTTTTAGCTTTGCTAACAGTTTATTTTATAAAACAGAATGTTACGCTTCAAGTTTTATGTTTAAAAAAATCTAACTAAAACAAATTTTTAGATAAAATAGTTTTCGTATGAAGTAACGATTTTGAAAAATAATACCAACATTTCGCTGGTGTTTTTGTCCATTTCGGATTATTATCAATATGTAAACAGCTGTAGTCTAGAAAAGATGAAAAGTAGTTCTTTTCTAGAAATTTTAAATTTAATAATTTATTTTCTCTTACATGTAAATTTGTTAAGAACTTGCCGTGATGAACCACTCATTGCACTACTCGCTCGCCCCGGATGTTTATCGAAATAAATCGATCGCCCAATCATCCAATCGTTCCCAGGATGCTGCGCGCTATTCTGATTGAATTGGTGCATAAATCAGGCACGCAACGATGGCCGCTGTCCCCCATCGGTCCCATAATCAATGGCCAAAAGGGGACCATCAAATTCCCCTGTGGCACCCACCATCATCGCACGGGGGAAAAAATCGATTCAGTAACAATTTGTCAAACCTCAGCACCGTTATCGGAACGGCGGCATCGCGTTCCCGTGGCATAAACACATCGCCACAGCTCGATTGAATCGATCCAATATCTTGGAGACGCACTGCCATCGGGCTTGGTTGTTCAGAATTTACGTCGATCTCGCGATGTGTGCGCATCTCATTAAATGCGGCAGCAGTAAAGTATGACAAATTCAGTACTTTATCAAACGGGAACACCGCAAACGAATGTCCTGTGGCCATGCGAGAGAGGTGGAAAATCACCAACCAACCTAATTGCAGTGGACGTGTTCGTGGACGTGTGGAGTGTACCGTGAGGGGCGGGAAGATGATAACAATTCACCATAAATTCGTTGACACCCATGCGAAAACAATTTGTGCTGGAGAAACGGTTGGTCGCAGAAGGCAAGGGAAAAGTTTGTTCGATCTTCGCTTGATCGACTTCCGCATGCAATACCGTGATGCACCGATGCACCGGGTTCCCGAAGGCACCCACCTGGAAGACGCCCACCAACGACGCTTTTATGAACCTCCGCAAGATCCGAAGGCAAAGATAAACATTAAACCCTGTTTTCTTCTTGCGCTGCCCTGGCTCTATTTGGATTTTCACGGGTTGGGATATTCATACGCCCGCTCGCCACCCACTGCCACCCCTTATCCTTCTGTTCTGATGTACCGCCTATCCGGCCAACGGTACGATTCTGCAATCGTTTGGCTAAAGTGAAAAATCTGATCGAAACAGCAGCGTTTGAGGCGAAAGAAAAACAAAACCAAAAAGCCCTGATGTCGACTGGCAGGCGTACAAAATATGTCCAACCTGGTGGCTGGAGTTCGGTTCATGGAACCACCACCCCGAGCAGCAGCATGATGACGTTGTACGATGTGGTGGCAAGAAGGAAATCAGTAAACACACACACACACACGCTCTTTATCCTCACCACCGAGGTGGGAAACGGACGTGATCCCTCCCGTTTCTTTGCTCTCCTTGTCGTGGCTTTCCTCATCACCACCACGCGATCGATGCAGAATTCATGTTATTTCAAAAGCTTCTTGTCTTGTCATATATTGTGAAATTAATTGTACACTTACACGCAAATATTCTTTGCCACCTTTTTTGTTGTTGTTGTTGTTGCTGGTGTTCCGCCTCGTCGCACGCCTCCTCGCAGCCAAGCATACGAGGGCGTCCATTCGGTAGATATTAGTTTGCTGCCAAAACCACAACATATCGGGAAGGCATGTGCATGTAGGAGTTTGTGCTTCTCGTGCTCGCCTTTGAGTTCGGTTTCGAATATCGCTGGTTGGATAAGGTAGTGGAAAACATTCAGTTGAGAGACCAAAGGCGAACATTTTAATTTCGCTATCGAAAATGTACTTGATAGTTAATTAATTTAAAATTAGGTGTGTCGTATAACTATATTTTATTATTATGACTTACTTAATTAATTAAGTACGTTTTAATTTATTCTGTATAGTATGAGTTGATTAATTCTCAAGATCCTTTTTTTCCGGGTTTCATGATTTTTTTTGTCATTGTTATTTTTCTATGTTTTTGTTTATTTACTGATTAACATCTTGATTACTTGAATAACATCATCCTGATTTAACTTTATTTTTATTTGTTTTTTTATTTGTAACACGTTTTGGTTTCTTTTTTAACATCTTATCGTATCTGTTCGTTTTATGCCCACTATACAAAATTTATTAGCGTTTCCTTCTTATGATTAACAAATTTATTTCGAACACTGCCCCTCCAACAATTATCTAATGTTATCTTACCTCGTTGCATTCCTTTCTTTACAGGTAAGTGCTGTTGAATTTCCTTAAGGGCAAAGAAAACATACCTATATCAACGGTCGCTGGAACGATCGCACCGTTCAAAGGATATTCATTTGCTCGCACACATCGAGGGACACAATGGTAGGACAAATGGTCCTATAGGTAAGCTAGCAATGGGGAGGGAAAAAGGGATAAAGATAAGCAGCGAGACATTATTCCGCTGCGTTTGTTTGACCTTGTCTTGGCAATGCTCGGATCCGATCCGTTTCAGTCGACCGTAGCGGATTATTGGACCAATTGCATGATGGTACCCACAGCCGTTCTGATCTCGCGGGCAAGATTTGTTCCTAAACTCAGGTGAAATGTTTTGGGACGATGCTTAAATTAAATGTAATAAAAAGGAAAGATAAATGTATTGAAAATGCAGAGGCATCCATTATCACTCTAGCGGTGCCATAACAAATCATGGGACACCATTTTCGTGTCGGTCAGTCAGGGTGATTTTAACCCTCCAAAGACTATGTCAGTACTCATGCGTTTTTCTTTATGCTGCAGTTGATGTTGTCACGATCGGAGAATCACGTAGCAATAGAATCGAGAGCAGAAAGGACAAGGATTAAATAAATGTTAAAGGGTTTTTTTTCGGTGTTGTTTATAAGAACAGACCGCGTCCGCGATATGACCTTTGGTCTCGATTCACGAGTAAAGCGTCAAAAAGGGGATTATAATGAGGGACCAGGGACCGAAAAAAAGTCCCATGGTGACAACCATTCCACCGACCGATGGACTAATCTATCGTTGTACCGATATATTTACGCGGTTTTCTGTGGTCTCTTACGTTGTCCCAAAGATGGATGCGTGCTTTAAAGTTTGGGAAGTTTTTTTTGGTAATCTGAAAACCATGTTTACGTTATTAAGTTACGGAATGGGTGAGGAGGTAAGATTTAAAGGGTCTTTTCGATAGAGGGGTAAAGGAATGTTTGGAATGAAGTTACACCCATACACGAATGTCTGAGCAAAGTTGCATAAATGCAGCAAGAATTATTTTAATGATGGTTAACTGTCTTAGTATAATCACTCAGTTATCAAACATTCATCGTAATTTATTCAACAGATTTCACTGCCTGATTTATGAATATGAAAAGTCGCAAATAATTATTAACATTTTTGAAGTATGTTATTTTTATATTTGTGCTCGTAGTATTCGCTGCTCTCTAAAAAACAATGATATGTAAGTGGTTATATAGCATCACTTCAGGTTTAGTACATTTACTTGCAAATATGATAATTCCTTTAGTAGAGACACGGCCCATTGAGAGCATTAAGTAAATTGGCCCTTTTGATGACATCACAACACTTTTATTCGAAAGTAACGCCATGAGTTCTTTCAACCGAACCCATCTAATATTTCGCATACACCTGTTGCACCAAAACAGTACGCAGAAAATATTACCGAAAGGAATTTAGAAACAACGTAACGGGTCCTCCTTACTGCGCGCGCTTTCACAGGAACAGGTTCTACGCGACCGATCGTCACTCACCACGCTCGAGAGGAACTCGCCCCGGTAACTCATCGGGGGGCACCTGTCAAACGCGTGAGCCTTAAACTGTAGGCCGCGCGCACTTGTCGCAACGGATCGCATCTTTCGCTACAACACGGCCAGCGAGTAGGGCTCGGGCAGTGCGCGATTCGAGCGGTTTGTTTGCCTTTTTCTTTGCGCACCCGCACTCGCCAGTCACTCAATCGGGCGTTACCGTGGGGTTGATTGCGCGCCATCTCCTTCTGTCTACCGTCTGTCTGGGGGTGGGCACCCCTAAACGCACGCGAATCAACATCCCCACCGTGAAAATGCTGATCGAATCTCCGGTGATCGGTTGTGCTCTTTCTGCTGCGTATGCTCTTCGATCAACGTAGCTCCCGATGCCGCGATGCCTTTGAGCGAGAACGAGAGCGTAAGAAAACATGGAGTGCTGATCGTGAGCATGATCGGCAGCATAACAAGGACGAAACGCGGCACGATCGCTGGCGGAGGCTGCGTGGCGCACACTGGATTGTTTTGCTCATGGAGCCTGTTTTGTTGTTGTCTTTCTTCGCCACCGGGTGTTCGCGCGCGTGTGTTTTTGCCTTCCCTGCTTCGGGTGGGTTTGCCTTTTGGTGTCGCGGGCAGGAAGTGTGCGGCGCTTCATTTGCCTACGGTGATTGCGGCCAATGTGGCCGAAGCGGTCCTCAGTTTACATCGGCTACTCACCGAACACACTACGCAACACGACGGGATCCGCGTCCTTCTCGCCGTCGACGTGTTTCGTACGCTCGTTTCGCGGTGCGTGATTGACCAAACAAACGCGTTGGTATTGTGGAGATTCACCTGTAGCAGCCAGTTTCTGTGGTGTACGTGAAACGGTGGTTGAATGCTGTTTGTTTTGCATCGCACAAATTGCCCAGAAAGCTAGCAAAATACACCGTGAAATTCTACCCTTACGTGCCATATCTGTGTTTATTGTTATCGTAACAGAAATTGCCGCCTCTTGCAAAGCGTTTCGTGCGTATGGTTGTGCATCTTTCCGTGCCATATCGGAAATACGATTAGTTTAATATTCGCCACGCCAGTGTCTGTGTTATTTGAGCCCATTATCAAGTTGATGCAAAAGAAGACAGCAAAAACACAACCAAGCGTTGATAGTAAACGATATCCGCCTGCTGGTGAATTCGTTTCGATCGGGCAGCAATTTGAGAAGAAGGCAAATTCGTACGTTACGCAACAAGTGCATCACGACCGGCGATACGAAGACGATCGCTTAGTTTGCATAATTTTATTTGATCAATTTAAATATCACATAAACTTGTCGTGTGTTGTGTGGCGAAGCAGAAAATGGTTGCCGGAATGTGGTCGAGAGTTGGGCGAAGTGTTTGAATATCTCGCTTGAATATCGTCGACACTCAGAAATTGTGCGATTAAACAAAAAAAATAGTGACACAAAAATCGGTTAAATGTAATGTGAATATTGTGAAATAATTGTGTGCCAATCAAGAAGTGAGAGTGACCGCATCGTTCGTGCTAATGAGTGGTGTATGATTCAGCAAACCAGTAACCTAATAAATAAATTGAGAAAGTGCTGAAAAGTTGGATGGCTATTAAAATTCGATAGCGTCTCCGCAGCATCCAACTTCGTTAATTTTGTGTGCCATCGTGTGCCAACAGTCACCTTCGTGCGATCGCGCGCACACACACACAGCGCAGTGCCAATCGTCGAACGATCGCCTACGCATCCGATTGCTCGTGTTGCAAATTAAGCTGTTGCCTTGAACGCCCGCCGAATTGAGGACGATCCAGGAGCCGGAGCGTGCATATAGATACCAAATAAAACAATATCACACGACCCACATCGGTACGCGGGTGATTTTCAGCGTTCGCCGGATCCGTTCAGTCTACATTCGCACACCGCTGTATGTATCAGTGCTAGGCGGAGACAAAAAAAAGCCGTCAAGCTGGATACCGGAAACACCTTCGGCCTGCCCTACTCGGATTGGCTGAGCGAAGATAATCGGTAATGCGAACGTTTTGGCACGATGCTGACCGAACCAAGCGATGATCGCACAATTGAAATGGAAGAAGCAAATTACTAACAATTACAGAAACGAAACCATTACTGTCTGCAGGGTACACATTTAATGACGATGAGTTGAAGCTAAGCGGGATTTTTTTGTTATATTTTAACATTCATTTGTAAATTTCGTTTTATCCAAACAATGCCTTCTGTACGTCCTGGGGATGGGACGTAAATGTTAGATCTTCTGCCGACCCCCACGTACGGTCAGTGTAGATAATGTGTGTTTATGTGTTTATTACTTCGTCTATTCTTTAGCTCAAATAAACCCGAAACAAGCGACCACCAATGGCAGCATTCGGGCAAAATGGGCCACCGGCAGTGCACACTTCAAATAACACTTATTCGCCGCTTCCGGCTGCATGCGGCTTTTAAAAACGCACCACCCGGTTTTCAGACCACGCAACGGGTGAAATTGAAATGTAAAATCTTCCTACCTACCCATGCCTACATGCATGTGGAATATGGGTTTCGGTAAACGGAAGCAGAAAATTAACACATTTACGCGAATGGGCGCCTTGACACACGAGCCAGCCGACACAATCACACATAAAAAAAACCCAAAATGAATGAAGTGCAAGTGTTTCGATGCGGACAAAACGGATGGAAAAACCTTTGCCCGGTTGTGTTTTTCATTTTGTCGGGATGGGTAACATCAGCAAACAGGTCCTATTAATTCATACTTTCCAAAGGTGTGAGATGAAGCAATAATACTCGATGGTATTGTTTAGGTAATCTGTTTTAGGGGCTTTTGTTTTGGTGTTTTATGCCCTTACCTTATTACTACAAGTATTAGAATTCAAAGATTATAATTTTCTAGAATTATAAAACTTGTATTTTGTTATATTTTCAGTGTAAAGAAATTTTGTTATACCTGATATAAACTATTTACATTCATCCTAATCTGCAACATCTTCTTGGGCTTCTCGATTGTTCCGTTTGAAAACCAGACCAGCTGTTGGATAATCTTCCCTGGAATGTCCTGACGTCCTTGAAATAACGGCCTCACAAGAACCCTCAAGCATGATCCACTGCTCCTAATTCAACATTCTTGTAGTCCGTTCCGTACAAGCATTCCATTTTTTTGTAATGGTTTACTTCTTGACGGATTGGCTGAAACGTCCGTTTTACAATCTGTCCATTCACATAACCATCATTGGGAGGGCAGACATTGGAAATAGGACATGCAAACTGTCGTTTGATTCAGCGTTGTTTTTTTGTTGTCTGTGCCTACCTTTCGGGCATCATTTGAACTGGGGAAAACGAAAAAGAAAACCACCAAACAAAACTTTCACACGGATTTCATGGCCAGAGCCAAAGGGTTTTCGGTTTGCCGGACCCGGCCAACGAAAGGGTCCTTCTTTTATTAATTCTTTGGACGCTGCGCGACGGACGTTCCGCTTAAAAGATCCCTTTGAAAGGGAGGGGGTTTCATCTTAAGCCACACGAACTTACGGCCGGTCCTAACCCTTCCGGAATGATAAAATCCTTTTCTTTTAATATCTTAACTTCCCCATACCCGCTTCCAAGGATGCGCTGGCCCTTCCGTTTGTGTGCTCATTATGCAAATGGCGAGTCTTGGAAAGGACCAACGGCCAAAGGGTCCTGTGTTTGGACCTTTTTCCCTCGCCACAGGAAGGGTTGAAACCGTCCACGACTGTTTTAACGGAATTTCGGAGACGGACTTCGAGGGTTCCGTCCGATTCACCCCTCAGTATGAATTGCTCTGCATTCTTTTTCTCTTAACGTTTGGTATTTTTCAAGGCGCCGGTGCGTTGATGGCCAGTGGTAACGATTTAGATATTTGAAGACCCGAAAGGTATAGGAAGGCCCTAGAAGGCGATTGTCTGCTATGGAATGGGATGAGTGATCGTTGCGCATAAACGCCATGGCATACAGCGAAAGGGAATCGGCGGGTTCGGAAGGTGCGGACAAGCAGTGAAGTAAACGCGAGACACAAAAGGCGACGCGTGAAGTAAAGGGCTGAGCAATGCATTCAGGACCTTTGCCGCCGCGGCCGTCCGTAAAGAACTCACATCCCCCGGGGGTTCACCGCGTTCAGTCTAGTGATTCACACTTGCTGTAGCTTCGCACTGTTGCGTAACCGTGTGGATGCGTACGCGCTGTTTCTGCCATCCACAAGGATGAACTCATACGCCACGCCGCCGGTCGACATCGCGATGCGTCAGAAGATGGACCAGCTTAAAACACCTTCGCCGGCGCGCCGGGGTTCGTAGGGAACCGGTCGCGGAGGTTACACCACAGACAGCCGGACGGCCCAAAACAAGTCACATCGCGTGCCCGCGTGCGTTCCAGTGCCCCGGAATAGTGATGCGGTCGGTTCAGGTGTCGGAAGCGTTCTTGAACCGGTTCCAGAACCGGAGGCTGTGCGCGTACACCCGGACCGGTTCCGGGATCCCGTTTCTCGGGGCCGGTCCCGAATCTCGTGCCGGCGTGAAGACGACCGACAATGTAAACACAACCGTGGCGGAACGGAGGGTGGTAGCACCGATAACCGAATGCCCGGGTTTGAGACCCCGGTACCTGAAAACGGTGACCGAAACACAGAATAAAAAACGCACACACGTAAAGGCGACAAATCAAAACAAATCTTTGCGCAGGCTGGTCCGGTACACTTGCTGCTGTGTGGAAGAGTGAAATTGTTACCGGAACTGGTTCTTTCGCTCGGGTTTGATGATGGGTTTGAACAATTTTCGGGGGATTCCGAAATAAAAAAAAAAAACAAAACCGGAATTAGAATCGTTAAGTGTTGTGGTGGATGAAGTTGATTTGTTGTTGGCTTAATTTTGGGGTACGTCTGTCTGCAGCACGCGACCAAGCACAGCAATACTTGACCTACCGAGCGTCCCGCCAGTGGATGGAATCCGGTTACGGAAGGAGAAATTGTGAGCAAGGCGCAGGAACCCTTACGGAAAAAACCTGTCGCACGAAGATTGTTCTCAGAAAGCAATTTTAGAAGTCAAATAAAAGAATCTTCTTAAAACCAGTTTGCATCTTCCACGTGCCCGGGTAAATGATGCATAAATGATTTGCGGCTGGGAAATCAGGGAATGGCCTTCAGATGTGTTTCAAGATTTACTTTCATCAATTTGGAAAAATCAAAATGATTTGCCGGTTAATATGGTCAAATATTTACAATATCTCTTGTTCCAAAATAATTTATTTATAATCAAATTAATAATCTAACGAGCAATCAACATTCGTTTGCTTTGTTTATATATCTACTCATGAATCCAATTAAAGCTATTATCAAATCATAATTATGTCAACAATATAAATGCAAATTTCTGATCTCTTGTAGAAAAACAATCTAATGGCGTAATTGATTTAGCACAATCGATAATCTCACTTCCATAGTGAAACGAGCAACAAAAAAAAACTGCCTTATAATCTATATCGAATGACCGACAAGCAATCAATCACCGCCACAAGTGGCATAATGCATCGCGAACATAAATATTGAAACAATTCTGTTTTTTGCCGTTTCAACGCTTTTGCTCCGCTCACTCCCGCTACGTCCTACTACTTCCCCCGACACGTAAGCTCACCAGCTTCTAGAGTGAATTGCACTTGCGCCACAGCACACAAAAAAAAAGCCAAAGGAGTCCTGCTAAGCGAACTTGCATCAAATGCAAGCATGTGTTACAAAATGAGTTATATTATATAATCAATCGTTTACCTTCGTCCACTTGCCGTGGTGAGTCGTTTTTTTTCGCGCTTGCTTTTTTCCGTCGCTAAGCGGCAGAACCCATCCAACATTACGCGCCTATTCCGCGGGCTAATTACCGTAGCCACCTCATCGTTGGAACCATTTTTCATGCCCTTGTTTGCGGTGAAACAGGGTGTGGAGTTTATTTGCATTTGGAAGTGTTTAACGTGGAGCGTGGCGGACAAAACGGGACCCCGAGAAGCATAGTAGCATAGTGGAAAAGCACGATACGACAGTGATGAGCCGGTGGTTCCTCAGCACATCGGTTGAGGGATGGTTACTCTTCCCAACATTTTGATCTATGGGCGCAAGGGGCCCTGGTTTAGAACGGAACGTAGGGGGCAAGTAGGTGAGGGTGGGAGGAAGTCCACTCGAAAGTGGAAGGTAAGTGGTGGGTGTATTAGATAAAACCACCTCAGACTAATCAATCACGGTCGTACCTTGCCGTGTGTTTCCGTTGTTTCATTCATGGAGGAACGAACGACTTGCGCGATGGTCAAAGTGACGAACCGGGCTTTATTTTGAAACGATCATTTCTCTTTTTTCCCCTGCGTATTCTCGATCACTTGATGACCGGCAGAACTGTTTTCTCTCGCTGATTGACCAGGCTTCGGGAGAGTTACACGAGCTTTTCTCAATGAAATATCGTTGAATGTGGCGGTACGACAGGGGGGTGCCTGTTTATGATTTATGTTGTTTAGCTTCACAGCGAACCAGACCGGACCGAGCAGAGCGTCGCTGTCATGGCTGTTATGGCTGTCTTTACTCATTTCTATCCCTAATGTGTTTTTCTTCTTTCCATCTCAAGGGGTATTCCTGTTGTGGGGCATCCTATCTACCAAATCAACTAAATATGATTAATACTAGCGCTTGGGACTAAACCACAGAAATATGCTTCTGTATAGTGAAGAAAAAACCCGCTGCCTTGTTAGTGTTAAGGTAGTTAAACAATTATAAAGCTATTGAAAGGAAACAATTTTTACAAAGTTTACTAAAAATCATATAACGGAATGTGTGGCTTGTTTTTTGTTTTTGCTGCTGTTGCTCTGCCACCGCTCTGCGAAACCAGTTTTCTGCACTCATTTCCGTACGATTAATCAGCTCCACACCTTCCTTGCTTAATGGAGCTAAGAAAATAATCCACATTTAATTGTTTTCCGTTCGTACCGTCGTACGAAATAAAGCGATAAGCTTTGAGCAGTAACGAATGGGCTGGGAAGCCGCGTAACGCGTTCGGTTCTTGCGCCTGATGCGGCTAATTATCGGTGCAAATAAAAAGTTCTATTTTATGTGTTAATTAGATGTTTAAACACGTTCCGTACGGTGAAGGGTTTGCAGTGTGTGTATGTGTGTATCGGGAATAGGAGAGGTTTCGATCGGCGGTTTTCTAGGGCTAGAATCGGTACGCAGTGGGATGCAGTGGTAGGGTGTCATGTAGATTGAGATCTACTTTTGCCAGCACTAAATCCGCTCGCGCCATAAAGTATGTTGAAATAATGATATCCTACATTATTTCATTCGCAAAGTGCGACTTGTGAGATGGCTTGCGGGGACGATGGCGCTTGATAGGAGTATTTTCCCCCTCCTTTGCGTGTTAATGGAGAGTCTTTAAAGCAGCATGTTTATTAGCTGATAGAAGTATCTCTCCTTTCAATTCAATATAATTAGCTATCTGAATAAAATGAGTTAATTTATGTCACCTAGTGCATCTTCCGTCTTGTAACCTTATTCTTCAATATTTTTTGAAATATTTCTTTAACTTTAAAGCCAATATAGTAAACAAGCAGGAAAATAACTTTCAATAACAATAGCACAGTGCGTTTAATTAATATTTTCATCAGAACACCAACTAATTGCGGTTTCTTCTGGTTGCTGATGAACTACCATTCAGACACCGGTCGCGTTCGTGTTCTTACCCATTTTCTCCGGAAATCGGATAGGTTTTGCAGCACCGGCGGGAACAAAGCCCTACATTATTCCTTTCATTAGCACCTCGGCACCAGACTGTGAAGAAATCGATGGGTGGTAGGGTGGCACACAAAAAAAACTCCTTACTCTACATCGCTGTTGAAACAATTCGAAAATTAGCTTTTATCTTCCGTCCGTGCTGTCATTCATTCGAGATCATTAGATTTTCACTCCGTGGTCATGTTAATGTTTTTTGACTTGCGCTTGGAAAAAATGAGTGTTTTTTTTCCTTTATTTTAAAAGAACATCGTGCTGGTCGTGTATAACAAATAGGGAAACAGGGATGCTAGGGCAATAAAAAAAATCATTCCTACAAGCGCAGAAGGGAAATGTTGAAATTTAATATTTTTCTCGTGACTTCACGCTCACGGCTTTGGCCGTGGCGTTGAATCCCTTCTCAAGCGAGCTAGATTTTGAACCTCAAACCCAACACGCATGCCTTACGGAATCCTGGATGTCTAGTTGCGAAGCTGTAGCAGAGTGTTAAAAGAAGTCGAATCGAATGCCTCTTGAACAACGCATGAAGGCCAATTGCTGCGTCGCACGGCTGTAGTCAGTGCTCATTCCGTTCGATCATAACTTCGAGTCGTTGAGTTATCTGAATGAGAGAAGTGAAGTAAAAAAGGAAGTTAGTCGAGCAAATCGTATCCGATTACGTTCCGTTTCGTTCCCGTTCTAATGGTACCATCGGGCGTACAGCGAACAGGTCGCGGCTCGATACGGTCGATCGATGGATTTAACGCGAGAACGATCGGGAAAATGCCGTGATCGTGGCGGTAAGCTTAAGAGCTTGCTCTTAAAACGGAAAGGGAAGCAAAGTTGTCTGGAAATGTCAAATTCCACTGGCTTATAAGCGTCGAATGCAAAGTGGCTACATTATTGAGTTTGAAATAGCAAAAGAGGGAAAAACAACTGAGCCATTTACGATCCTTGCAACATTTTTGTAACGGTCGTGTTAATTATTTGATATATACATCCTTTTGGTTGGAAATATTTTATTATCCTAACTTCATGAATATGTAACGCTGTACAGAAAACATTGTACAATTAATATGCAACACAAAATTCCCCTTTGCATGGTCCTAATTCCACTCGAGGAAGTCATTTCCAAGCGTTACCGTAAGCGCAGGTTGGGGTGGGATTGTACCGATCGATTTTAATCACCCTCAGTGTGGAATTTATAATTGAATCACTGCACACTTGCCAGTCCCTGGCTTTGTGTTCGGGACGGTTGCAGGGCAGCGTTATTAAGGTCTGCTGGCTGCTCGCACAAACACCCAAGAGGAAGTCATTTGTCGTGTGTCGATCGAGCTGTCGATCGCTCGACATTGCTCGGGCTCTGCGGCTCATATTGACAAACGGTGCTAAAGTAGACAGGCTACAGTGTGCTATGTAAATTATTTATCAAATCAACGCCATGTCCTTGAGAGATCGTTGGTATACCAGTGCGGATGGTAATTGAGAACAGAACGGACGCTGAAAGATGGCGCCATCGGGTACCATTTTTTTGTCGCTGTTCCCTTTCATGCAATCCCTTTCCCCGTGTCGTGTCACGCTGTCACGCGCTTCTTCCCGTGTTTGTTTCGGGTGTATTTTATTTCGACAATGATTACATGTTTTGTTTTTTTCTTTTGATCCTTTTGAGCAACCGCATCATCAGCACCATAAAGTGGATTTATTTGCGAATCGTTGCTTATCTGATGGTTACCGTACAACAACAAACATTCAAAACCCAAAAGGCAAAGAGCATTTTGACGCCATTTGGACAGCCGTAAAATATCCAAACAAAACTGATCAGTATCATCAAAGCAGGCAGACTTGAAAAACCACCCCTGCTATCTAATTGTTTTATTTGATGTGATCGATTTGGTTCGCTGATTTACATTTTAGTTGCATCTCCATTCGAAGGATGGCTATTAATTCAATTTATTCAATACCGTTTGGTGTGGTGTTCCTTCCGAGCCGCGCGAGAGCCGCCTAATCTGCCGATAACGGCCCGCACTGTTTTGCCGTATCATAAACAGAAAATCTATGTCAGCATAATAGCCCTTTCTGCCGCGCACCACCGCGTGTCGGCTTAATTGGGGCTTATTAGAAGCTTCACGATCATCTAGGCAGTAGGAAGGATAGATGGAGTAGCATTTTTTTGTGTGTGTGTGGGGAGACTAGACCAATCTATTTTGCCGACCGCCAAAAGTGAAGCTTTCGCGGGCTGGTAAAAGATTGGGAGGCTAACCACAGTATGTGGTCGAGGTCGAGATTTCTATTTCTCCATTCTTTGGACCGATGGTGGCATTTTTATAATTTTGAAATATCGCAGCCATTAAATGAAGAAAAATAGTCCCCACTCCACATTTGGTGGCTGAGATTGCAAGCGTTTCGAACACCTGTATGTGTGAGTGTATTTTGTTTTTAGTTGAGCGGAGTGAACGGAGCGCTTCAAATGGCGCAGCATCCGTAATTAAACACGCTAGCGGCGGGGTTTTCGCTTGGCGAGTAGGAGGCAGATCTGGGCTAGAAGGAGTATAAGCAGGAAAAATGGCTTGATACTTTCTCATTAATTGGGATAACGAATCCAATTTGTACTTATTAGCAGCATTAGTGAAAACATTGTCATTAATATGTCTTCCAGTGGAGTTTATGCCCATCGAGGGGTATTGTGATTATTGTGATAAATGAAAATCGACGGGGAGTTTACCAGCACAGCGTTAAAAGGAGTTTAGAATTTTCGAGACCTCTTGGGACACGTAAAAAATTGATTCGTTGTGAAGTTTGTTTTGCTTTTTTTTTGGTACATTTGATGTGATAAAATGTATATCTCGAGACTTTTGATACAATATTCTTGTGTACATTAAGCATTTATTTATAATTTAAGTAGTAAAAGCCATTTTATTTTATTAAAAACAATGAATGTTAAATTTTTCTTTGTCATGCATCTTAATATTCTCCTTTGGTCATCGATAAACGAATCATTCGTTTGAGTATTAGCATTTGTGTCAGTAAACCATACAATGAACGATAAACAATCGAAAAAACCAAAGCCACTATATCCATAAAATACGTACGAAATATCGATGCCGCTACTTTGCATTCCAGCAGCGAAAATAAAACAAAGACCTATGTCCTAGGGACGGGATAAAAAATTAACCGACACCTTTAACTCCACAATTGGGGAGACACTGTCTGCCGGTGACAAAATTGAAACCACTCCATCATCGTCACCCGGTCGGAAAGGGTTAAGGTAAGATCCGGCGTGGCGCAAGTACACCGTGCCGAACGTGCATCATTAATAACGCGCCGAAGATCAAGCGGCCGAGCGCTTAGGGGCGTGCCAGGCTGGAGGTTCTGAGTAGGAGGATGTATGTTGTTTGATAGTTTTATTTTGGAAGTTTAGCTGTTCAGTGCTGCTGCAGGTTTTGGAATACTTTCGGGGCCATGTTATCTAAAGCCCATCTGGAAATCCATCAGACTCCGTTTGAGGGCCTCGGGGTTCTCCAAACAATCATTGTTTGGAGACATTTATTTTCGCCCGCTTCTCTAGTCCGTTCGCGACCAGCCGATCTAGCAGTTGCCCTGCGATGGAGTAAAATTGCTAGCAAATTCAGCATGAAAGCAACGTTACATCAGCATCTGGTGGTATCCATTACTTAGCGTGTGCGTTGTTCATCTCGATCGATTAACGTTAATTTCACCCGCGGGAAGGAATGCCCCCCCCCCCCTCCCCAAGGAAGCCTCGTCGCACCGTAAAGGCCCGCCTGGTGGATGGGTCGCGTCGTGCAACGGGCTTGACCATCGATCTTTGGTCCCACGTTTGACAGCAATGCTGATCGTAATGTGCTCGAAACGCGACGCAACATGGCGACAGCGTTGGTGACGCGTGTTTGCAACACATAAATAATCATTAGCGCTAACATACAAGCGGTTTGGGGGCTGCATAGCTTGCCATCTTTTTTTCTTTTCCTTCCCCGCTCTTTGCTGTATCTAAGCTGATTTCGTCTCCTTCTTTTTGTTGTTTTCATTCGTTTGGAGATTTTTCCTATGGAAGTAGGGTTATTGCTTTTTGTTAGATCGTTTCTTTGTTTTAGATATATTTTAATTTTTAATTCATAAACAAACATGTTTTTCATTTAAATATGTGACAATAAACCTTCTTGTATATATTTTCATATTGCTTACTATTTATTACGTTAAATCACAACTTTTGATGATGAGCAGTAGATGAAGTTCCACACTACCGGTGATGCACTGAAAAATTAATCAACAGTCCGTGTCAGCTTAGGTGTACATGCATCTGTCCTGTGCACTTCATAACTCATTTTAAGCCTCAAACGCATATCCTTAAAGCGTGGAATAAAAAAAACCCGAAGATGGTTCGGATATGGAGGCATTTCTCCACCTTCGATGGTACCTCGTGTCCCACTTCTTCAAACGAAATCGTTTTCTTTGCATCTCTGTTGCTTGCTCAGTTCTCAAGCACTTGTTCTCCATCGTACCGATCGTTCGGCGCTTTCATTTCTCTCAACACAAAACCGACGATCCAACGCAGGCAGACGCGCACGGCGATCGGAAAACGAATAAACCGGCAGGCGGTAGGATGGTCAGGGAACACCGGTGCCCAGTGTTGGACACGATTTACAATTTGAATATAAATTTATCCTAATTTGCATTTTATAAGTCGATGCAAAAGTGAAGCATCATCGATTGTGGTTTGCGCCCCGGTATCGTTGCGATGAACCGTAGCAAGTTGTTTCGCTTTTCAATGGTTTTCCTCTCGCTTTCGCGCTTCCCAATCCCCCATTTCGTGTTTCGTTTCGCTCTGTCTGAGCGTGGAGTTTTCACGCTGTCCGTCGTTTAATCTTCGTCCACCACTTTGGGGGCAATCTGTTTTCGTAGCTAATATTTTATCACGCGACAACCGGTGCACCGAGCAACGTTTGCAATGATCATTCATTTTCCTGGCACGATTGGTGCGATTGGCAAATTTGTAATACAAAGTCGTTCGTGGAGCTATTTCTCGATGAGTTGGAGGAATTTGTTGGTCGAGTGTTTAATCGTTTGTTTTTCCACATTTAAGGTTGATGTTTTGTAATAAAGTTGATTTTGTTAAATTATTTTTGTTGCTACATTATATTGAAATAATTAATGTTGTTGATAGAAATATTAAATTAGATTTTTTAAATTAATTATTACATACATCCAAAACAAACTTGCCTACGCACGTCTCCAGCGGTGCAAATGGCACTTTTTTTCTAAAGAAAAAAAAACCACAACTCCTTAACGTTCGATACCATGTTCGTTTCGTTGCGCTGGTTGGTGGTAAATTAATTATGGCTCCCCTTGGTGGCAAAGATTACAAACTCCCAAACAACGGGGTAAACGTATACAGCCAGTAGATGAGAGAGAAAGAAGGCAATCAAACGCGAGAGAGAGAGAGGAAACAAAAAATCACAGACCGTCTTAGGAAAACAGATTATAACAAATCTTAGACACAGGGTCCACCGATGGTGACCGTGTCTTTGCACCCCGATCGGACCAATAATTAATATCGAATAATTTATTATGTAAAGCGACGAATGTGACGAATGGTGTGGCTCGAAAGCCACGGTCCATGATTTTGTCCCCGGGGCTCGAAAGCTTGTTGGGGGTTGTATTTTGCTGCTGCCAGATCCTTTTCCTCCTGTTTGATCGTTGTTTCTCGCAGCCGGGTTGTTTCCCTCTTTTGCTCTCATTCGTACGGCCCTTGGGTACGGACGGAACTGCAAGGATTCTGCATACGCCCGTCTTGCAGCGTGTGCACCTTCGAGCAAGGTGTAATCGCGATGATCTGTATGCAGATGGTTTGCTGCCGATAGGGACGATGTATCGGGATCCATCGGGATTTATTTCTTTACCCTTTCGTGGATGCAGTTCGAACAGATAGCTGATAAGATTAATCGAATGTACCAATCAATTATATCATTAGGAGTGCAAGTGCTCATTGATTACGGACAGCAGCGTGGTCGTTTGGAGCTGTTGAATAAATGTATTTATCGGGCCATTTGCTTGTTTCGGAAATCAATTGCAGTTGTACCGTTGAAGCCATGTTACACGTTTCGTTTTTCGCTGCATTAAACCATTTCATTGAATTTACTTTACTGAAACTAGTAAGGAATGAAATATCTCTTTAAATCAATCTCTATTACTCGAACCAAGCTGTCCAATTAATAATTTGCTCAGATCAATCCCACATAGCGAAATTTCACGAAATCGTTGCCTTTAATCTCCACGTTATTAATTGGATTAAATTAATAATCATCGATTCGGGCGTATTTCTCAAAGTTTCGTAGACCGAGCATTTTGCAGCGCCGATCCTGAACCGAATCCACACCCTATTGTTCAGTGCGAGGTCGGACCCTCCCGCGGCAGTACGATTGGCGGTGGTCATTAATTTGATTTGAACGCGAAACCCTTAACTCGAGCATTTATTTATCAATCTCATTTTTCGCAACACTTTCCCCGCCCGGCGTTGTTTCCCTCGGTCCCCCGGCCAGTCGTTTCCGCCCCATTTCATTTCCGTCATTGAACGAGCTGTACATGGGCGCTATCGGGAGCTCCGATCAGTGTCCAGCTCGGTGTAGCGCACGGTCAATTTCCCGACCCGGGCTAGGAATGGGGGATTAAATTATCCACTTGCGCCTCAGAGTGCCACGGCAAAACACAGCCAACCACAGGTTATGGTGGTATTGTGTTCATATTTTTCATGCCGTAACGCGTAACAAGTGTGTGTGTGTTTGGCGGAGAAGCGGAACATGTCGACCGGTAGGACAGTGTGCGGTTTCGATTACTAATGGTTTCGGGACAACTGGCTGACAACCACAAATCGCTGCAACATCTAGCGCAGGACGCGATTCATTAGCCGGTGACTTGTTTTACCATGTGAAGAAAATGGTACCATGGCTCGGATGGGTTTGATTTTGCCAAATTTAATTAATTTACCTCTCTAGCGGCAGCTACCGTAGCCACGGGTCGATGTAGATAAATGGTGCCGAGAAGGAATGGAAGGATTGAAACTAGATGTTATAAATGTGGGGAAACTATGTTCGGCAACCGGTTGAAAACAGTTGTTTGATTATAGAAACAACTCAACTATCCGTTTCATTTGCATTACAGCTATGTTAAATTTTAGTTATTGTCATACTTCCTTTTGCGATTTATTAAACCGAGAGTCGGTTTATTCTGGAGCACATTAATAATATATTACAACATTAATGGATCATTCATTGCTCTCAATATTAATACAATTGTGTGAAAGTTACAATGAAGTTGTTTAGAGAATGTTCTCACACTGGAATGCTCCCCGAAGGCACAAATTAATCATGGGAAGTCTGATTGTCCTGCAATGAGCAACGCAATGGGTACCAGTGGGGGTCCCGAAATGTGTGGTTCACGAGGTCCTCGGTGATGTGACCGAATGCTGGCGGATAAATCAAAAGGGCAAATCACTTTGCAGCTAATCTCCCGCGGATCCGCGTTCCTTCGCAAGACCGGAAACCGGAAGTTGTGCCGAATGTAACAGTATCAACGCATTGTCACCGTCCCATCGTTGGATCGGTAAAGAGTGAAACAAAACCATGATCGTAAAATTATGCTTCAATAGAGCCGACACAAGAATTGTGTCGGTTCACATAAAGGGAACTGTTCGCTTCGGGGTATGAACGAAATCTGTTTTTTTTTTTGTTGTAGGGAAAATTGTTCCACGGTTTGATAGTGTAGGGGAAAAATTTGTAAAAAATGGCCAATAATAAGAGAAGCGCAATGCCAGCGGTAACAAATCCTTGCCGTGTCGAACGGTCCCGCGCGAGAGTAGGTTAATAACGTTTAGCTTCGCATCGAGGTGTCGCAATAATTAACAGCTACCGAAATTGCGAAATCGCTCGCCGGTGGTGACATCGAAGGAAGGGGATGGAGAAGTGTGCAGAGCAAGAAAGGGAACGAAACTCGTGAGTCAAACAAAAAGGAAAACCATCGGAGTCGGAGCGTTTATGAAAAATTATGCATTTTAATCAGTGGGCGCCGCAGCTCGGCACGGCACGGCACAAAGAGAGCAAAAGAACATGCGAACACAGCGTTCATTACCGTTGCGCCTACTGCGTGTATGACCGGTTGTGAGAAAAAAACCATCGGAGTTCTGATGGCAGGGTTTACCAACATGTTATTATAATTATGTACTTTTATTTACCAACGAAGTTTTCTGGAATTGAACATAATCTGTAGGTAGCTTATTTAAAATTATAGGAATTGTTCATCCTTTGTTGAATTTTTTAAGTGATCTTGATCGAATGAAAATGATATTTAATGCCTCATAAGCTTGTTTACCAAAAAACAGTATTTTTGATAAATTAACAATAACACAGACATATGAAAAACTTGCAACGTCACAAGCGACGAACCCCATTCTAAAGTCGCGTAATTATCAAAAAATAAAATAAAATAAAAAAAAAACCCTAAATCAAATCGGTTATAACGTTTTATGCTAATTTTTATTGATCTCTCAAAAATTCAGAAAAAATACATTCAGTAAAATATTACCAAAAATTATATACGTTTCTATTTAAAATAAGAAACCCTTGACTCTCTTGTACCACTATGTTTTGTTTCGCTGCCCGAGGGCGGTATAAAACATGCAAACGAAAAGCTATTATCAGATCAAAGGGCCCACGAATTGTGTCGATTTTGTTTCGGTTTCCTTTTTGGTATTGTGTTGTGGTGTGGCCAATTGAGTTTCCCATACCCGCCTTACGGCTCAATAATGCATCCCTAAGTGACGTGGCTCAAGTGGCAAAAAATAAAACCGTCCCCCAGGTTCGGTGTCCCCCCCACTTTGCATGTGTTGCATTTTATTGGCCACCCCGTTCGCATTGACAGTGGTTCCGCTAGGAGAAGCACCACACCATAATCTGATCATCCACCGGGGTTTACAAAACGAGCTTTCCCATTGAATTCCAGCGATCCTTTTCGACATGCCATTGCCGGCTCGCTACGGACAATGCTACCGATTGCAATCGCATAGCAAACGGTCCGGGCAACGGGGGGTTTGGAAAACGGTGTGTGTGTTCTGTTTCTAGCGAAGCATTTTTTTTGTTGCATTTGATATATCAATAAACAACCGTCTTAGAACCCGAGCCCCACTTGTGTGGCACGAATAGGGAAGCGGAACAACAGAAGGAAAGAGAAAAACACCACGGAGACACACACACACACCGTAGGCCGACTGAAGGACACCAGAAGCAACATATGCAAAATAATTGATTGTCCAGAACTGAAGTGGCGCGCTTATTTATGGTGCAGCATTCCAGCACACCATTAGGCTAATAGTGGCGGAAAATGTGATTTATGCCGTTGCATAAAAATACACCCGCCCCAAAACGCGCAAATAAATTTCCCGGGTTTTTTTTTTGGTGGGAAGTAGTGAACGCATACAATATGTTCCCGTGGAGTAACGTTTTCTAATAATTTGCAAACCAAATCCCGAAATAAGACGGACTACCCATTTTGCAAACACATTTAATTACGCTTGAGCATTAGGGCATTAGGCAAACGTTTACGATCGGTGAGCTGCCATGGGCCGCGAATGGGCCAGAAAGCCCCAGCATGGCTCCCCCCCGGGAGCTGTGTACGGAATCCGGTAGAATGGTCGATTAATTAATAACTGCCACATGCGTTTCAAATCTCTGTCGGAAACACTTGCTAAACTCTCGCCCTCGGTTCTCCCTCCACCGTTCAGGTTGCGGCCAAATAAACACCTTTCAAACGCCAATCAAGCCGCTCCAATTGCTAACAGCATTTTAACTACCGATCACATCATTTGCATAAGCCTCGGTTAGATCGCTTGCGTCGGAGAGGAAGGAAAAGAGCAAAATAAACAACCCCCCCACCGTGTGGTTTGGCTTTATGTATTTGCAAGAAAATGTAAGATAAAATAAGTAAAAAAAAATCACATCCCAACCACCCGCATTTACCTTCCCGGCCGGGAGGTGAGGGTGACTTAATTTCATGTGCGCCACACACTCTAATGGATTTACAATCGAAAGGGGATGTGTGGGAAGTCGGGGAGAAGAAGGGGTGGAGGACTCCACGTTTAGGGGTTGAAGCGTTAGACCCAATGTGCACACGAAGGGAAAAGATTTATTTCCCGACACCCAGGCAGGAATGTTGATCGAATTGGGTTCGCTATTGGTTTCGGTGGCCGGCCGGAGCTTGTTTATTAGGTTTTAAGATCTATGTTCTTTGGGAGCGTGTGTTGGAGAAGCGGGACAGGCGGAACCGACGGTGGTGTATTGTGTGGTGGAACGAAATAAAATAATAATAAACAACGGTTGCCCTTTGGCAATTCTGAAACGGGGGTGGCATTGTTTGCATGCCATCAATCAGCTGGTTGCATTCTGGATGTGGACATGAGCAGAGAGCGATACAAGCGATTTTTCGGAGTCAATTTGTAAGCCAAGGACTTTCGATTGCCATAATGTTTTGCGGTCCGATATACAATTTTTCATAAGGGATTTTTGTCATATGACTTTTGATAATATTATGAAGATCACTTGAACAGTCTGCACATTTTGCTTTTTATTTGTGCATATTTAAAATAATTTCAACGAGTCATCTGGCAACTTGTTGCGTATCGTATGGCATGAAACTCTCTGTTTGTGACTTTTTGTGATATTTTCATTTTTAAAATAACACTCATGGTCCTATCCAACAATAATTATCAGAATTTTACCGCACGTTTTTTTTTAGTGGCCCATAAAAGTGTTCTTCTTCATACCAGAACCAACTCACCTCGCAACTGGAATTAGTTGATGAAAATTGCCCAACACATTAAATCGCTCCTTCCCTTTCCCATTCCCATGCGCACGGAGATGCATTAAAATGCAATTGCAAGTCAATTAATTTCGCAGTAACGGAAACGACCCCTGGCGCCATCGATGAGGCCAAAATATCATTTCAGACACACACACCGCACAGTAAAGGGACACGGGAGAAAACGGTATAATTAAGGTTCGGGGCCGGATTGTCGGGTAAGAATGACAATGGACACGGGTGGAACTGGGCTCGGGACGAAATGATGATGTTAAAACGCGAGGACCCGGTGAGCAGATAGCAGGTTCGTCGCCAGTGCAGTAATTAAAATCATATTCACATGAATCCGAGGACGCTGCGAACGGCTGCACACATCTCGCGCGCTGTCCTGTGGCTGCACTTGGTGTGTGTAACTTTCCGTATTTGCATTTTTGTCCCTCCGCGTCCGCGTACGCGTGTGATTAGAAGGATATGGCAATGGATGTGGGAAGCGTTGTGAAAAAAAAACGGCTCAATAAATGATCGCAAATTAATTGCTTGTCATTACCGCAGGTGCTTCCGTTTGATGATCCCGTTTTACGAGCCGTCGATCGGATTGCGGCGGATGGCCCCAAACCGTTCTAGCTCTGTACCCCGCTCCGGTACGTCTTTGAGAGTTTCCACCCGCAGGGGTAGTAACCAGTTTATTGGCTCTTTATTTTACCCCTTTTTTCCCGCACTTCTAAGCACCTTGAAGGATCGAAAATAAAATCCGATCGTACGATCGGAACGCTCGAACGGAGGCTCATTGTTTTGTGCTTAGCGTCGCTCAATGTTTCGTAATAAATATTTTTCTCTCGCAGCGCGCGATACCGCGTCTGGTGGCTTCTTGCAGTTGTGGCATAAATTTAGATTTCTCGCAGTGGCTCGTCCTCGTTTGCTTGCCAATGGAAATCAACCGGAATGATCTTGGGGAGAAAATAAAAAAGAAATTAACATTCGAATGATATTTCGAGACGATAGATTTTAACCGATCACCTTTAGACGAGCCTTTACCGTGCACGATGGTATGCCTTTTCTTCTCCGTTACTTATCGTTGTCTGTTTTCTCAGGGTTTTATTTTCTCTGTAGCGCATCTTCATCGGCGAGAAATCTTACGATAACTCACGTGGACGAGCGCCTTTGCTTCACGCGAGCTTTTTCACGCAGTGTCTGATTTTTTTAACGAGCATGACATCGATTGTTTTCGTCAGGTGGTTTTGGGGTTTTTTGTTGCTTTGTGTTTTTAAGTTTTCGTTTAAACCTGTGCATGCGTCCAAAACCAAGCGAATCGATGCGCGAGAAGCGAAATTTGATCTCGCCTGGTATTTAATCACGCCGGGTGAAGTCCATGCAGATGGACAGCGTCTTCCGAATGCTGTCTGTAGTTTGGAAATTTATGATTCTGTTCAAGGTCGTGCGGAATGCCAAACAGGGCCATACGTCAAAAACTAATGCGCCCGATCGGGCCAGACTGCGGGATATAAATTGTGATTATCCAAAGCAAAGTTTGGCTTTGATTGTGCAAAAGTTGGAAGAAGGGAATCGTAAAATGATAATGACGATACGGTTTCAGAGTGAAATGTTGAGTCAAATAAATAAGATCAAATTTTCATAATTTCGAAACATATTATATAAAATATTATATTTTATTTTGAAAATATAAATATGTTTTCAAAATCTATTGAGAATAGAAAATAATAGAAAGTTTGAAAACTGCTCGTTATGTTATGTTTTTCATTTATAATAAGAGCAACTGGTCCTCCCAGTAAAAAGGTTCTCTTGAATGACGATATTCTGGAAGAGGTTTTTATACAGAAAAAATGTTTGACAATTATCGGGAAAGTAGTAAAACATTTTCTTTAATTTCTCATCGATCAAAACATTTCAAATCGATAATCAAACTAAAGCATTAACTTTCTAGCTGTGCAACATCGCAACTTAAAATGGTTAGCCCAACACTTCCCTCATCCACGAATCCTGTGCGATTACAGCTACACGACTTAATCACACTCCTGTCCCTCCTCTCTACTACTCCCACCCCCCTTTTCCACGGTCACCTACACGTGGCAAACTGTTTGTGGCAAATCACCCACGACACGAGCGCGCAACTAAATTGCCCCGACTCGAGCATGTGGCGATGGTGAACCGATGTAAAGTGTCAGGTGGCCACCCTTACGCGACCGTTGGTGGGGCAGATCTCTATGGCCGGGTGGGGCGTGGTTGTGATCGCCGGACCGGCCGTAGCGGGTGACTGTGTGTGTACGCTGTGCCGCGGGGATAAATGGCAAACATGGCGCTGATTTACGGTCAGCTCGGGGAAAAAATTAATAGCACCCGGGAGGAATTAGCATACAAATAAAAATTGTTTTACATATTATTAGCGATACTTAGTGTGGTTGCTGGCGATCGTTTCGAACCATGTCGCTGTTTTGTTTCGTTCGATCAAGCTGGACACGTAGTTCGCATGGGTAGGGGGGCTAGGGTATTTGATTGGACACTTGAGATGTGGAGTGTTTTGAATTGTTGCTTTCCTTTAGTGGATGAAAGCAAATCACCCTGGCTAGTGTCGTTTATGATTTGGTTAATTTCAAGTTTTCCTACTTCATATTTCTTTTTAATGTTTTCTTGTTGTTGTGTTACTGACCTTTTTTGTGGTTAGTGCAACAAGATTATAAAATGTTTCAAAGTTGTCAGGGTTCGTTTCTTCTTGCTTTTTTAAAAATTAGATTACGGATATTGTTTCGCATAATGTGTTTTTTGTTTGTTGTGTTTTTTTTCTTCTAAACATTATTTCAAGTTATTCAAAGCCCATATTTTTTACATTCGTCCCATTTGTGAAAATGTTCAACCTTCTCGGCGCAATAGAAATTACTTGAAATTTGACACTCACATAAATTGTGCCTCACTTATGAGTAAGTGTTGAGTTGCTGTCAGAGCAAAATCTTTTTCTTCGCTTCACACCTTGTAGGGAAAGGAAAACTTCCTTTCATTGCTTGCAGTGAAAAAAAAAAGGATTTGATAAAAAGTGAACAACGAATTGTGACAATTCAGACGAGGCGTCATCACCAAACAAGGGCCAGCTTCCCCGCGAACGGAAGAAATCGTACGCGAACATTCTATGGCTTGTTATTCTTTCATTCCTTTATCAAAATACAGTTCCGCATGCATAGATATGCAAATGAATCGACAACACGCCGCTACTGCTCGGCACCGTCCGAAGCATTCCGTTCTCCCTTCTTTGCCGAAAGGATGTGAAGAACAGCGTTCTGGTTTTGTGCGTGAAGCAGGGCACTGTGAGTGAACGAAAGAAGAGTAGAAGAGTGTTCATTGTTTTGGTCGGCTAGGATATGCACGATCGACTTCCGCTGATGGTTTTGTCCCATCGTCAGTAGGGGCGCGCATAAGACGTATTTCTTCGGCAGCACAACGGTAGGGTGTTTTACATCGAGCTGGAAACTGTTGATGTGGATGTATTTCTGCACAACGGGGATGAAACACACCGGGTTTCACACCTCTGTATTTAAGGCCTTTTATGGTGAATTAGAAACGTGAATGTAAATGTCTGCTTTTAATTGAGAATGTGTTACGCGTGATGTTATGGTTTCGTTTCTGTCGTTGTTATTCGTTGCGATTCGAATCTTTTACTAACAAATATCAACGAACTTCGTGCTTCAATCGTTTTCCGTTTTCCAATCACTCCCATCACCGCAAACGACTTCAACAGACGTCGAATGCAAACAGCATCGCATCAAACTGACTCACCGATGGCGGGCGACCCGTCACCGGTACAAACCGGTGCCGACAGCAGTAACATCATACATCTGGCCACTAGCAGTGCCGCCAACACACCGATCACATACGCGCGGTAAGCTCAGCACGCGATAATCGTGAAATGATCGAACAAGCGACGAACCCCCCAAACGAAACACCCAGCCACAACCCAAATCGGTACAACCTCTTTACAGGTACTACGATCAACAGTCTCCGCTCGGGACGAGCATCATCGGTGGTCCCGGTGGCCATCCGGTATCGTCCGGCAGTCCGGTCGACGATACGGGCGTTACCGATCCATCGATCTCACCCTCGCTGAACCTTATTCAGCAACACCATCAGCAGCACGAACATCACCACCACCAGCAGCAGCACGAACACCATCACCAGGAGCAGGACCACCATCACCAACAGCAGCAGCAGCAGCAAATTCATCAGCTGCAGAATAACAATGGCACCTTCGTGTACGAGTACTACAAACTCCCGGAGAAGGACGCCTTGCAGTGGAGGTATATATATGTGCACAAACACACGTAAACGGGGAAGATTTTGCTGTGGCACACAATTTCGATTGTTTCCACCTGTTTGGAGCGAATGGAAAGTCTGGGTGAGGACCACCCAATCGTCGCTTCGGGGTTGGCCGCCCGGAAGATGCCCGGCCTTTTCCTGCGTGGAGTCATACTACCCTTATCATGCATATTCCGTTGGCAGCAAAGGCCAGATTATACAGGCGATTGGGCATTGTTTTGGTAGCTCGCGGTCGATAAAGATCGGAAGAGCTGGGATGTTTACTTAAATGGCTCACTCTGCTTATCGATTGCAATCCATTATTCATTGGGCAAGCCAGAGATCGAGAGCTACCGCTTCTGGAGCGATTCGGTTGTGAGGTGTACTCAAATGAAGCGAGTTTCCGTTAGTGGATGTAATTGTTTTATTTCGTGCAATTAAACTTATTTCGAGCTATCAGTAAAGGTTATCGTGACAATCGTTTTCTGTGTGTTTGATTAGGTAGGAGTTCAGTGAAACAATGCGCTGGAAAGTTAGTTCCTTTTTTCATTTTATAATTGAATAGCGTATCGAATAAATCGAGAATATCCCCTTCACTGTAATAGAAATTCCAATTTCCAGTGAATGGAAAATGCATGATTTTTCGATCATGTTTCACCCTAAACGAATAAAAGCTGGGTAAAACTGGGTTAGAGTTATGGCTGATAAATCTATGAACGGAATGAATAGCCTCGAATGTCTCTTAGGAAGATTCGGACATCTTGGAAGATAATGATCTTAAAAAAGTTTGGAGAATTCTTGAAGATTACGATTCTTCGATGCATGTGAATCTTCAGCGGTTTATTATTGTTCAGAGTTTCATTAATTTGCAACGGTTCGGAAATCTGCAGAGATTCATTATCTTCTGAAAATCATAACCTCAAAAGAATCGTAATTGCTTTAAGAATTTACTAATAATTTGAACGACATCTCACTGAGCATTCATATGAATGACACGTCTCAAAAGATTCATTAAGCACCACACTAATTTCAACCATTATGCCAACCATTAAACAGTGACGGTGCGAATTTAATTTTACATTTAGCGTAAATTTACATTTGTTGCCACCTGAAAAAAAAGGATTTCTGTGCCTACAAATTGCTAGTGCAAACATACAGCTCTCGCCAGTAAAGACAAACAGAATGTTTACCGTCCAGATTCGCACTTGCCACTGCACACACCATTGCACACACCTCTTAGCACCTATTTCCTATTTTTATCGGCAGTTCTTCTCCCGCAACAACGCACGATAAATCGAACGCAAATAAATCATCAATATTCCCTAACCGAAACCAACACACCATCGTCTTCGACAGCACACACATCTTAATCGAACTCGAACGGCACTGGACGCTGGGATGTGAAGGTGAGATTTTATGCTCATCCATCACCTGTCAACCCAACCTTACCTTGCATATGGCCCCCAGGCGCCAACGCCTTTCGAGCGTGTGTACGGGGCGTATTGTCCCACATACATCGACCAACAATGCCCGGTGTGAAAGAAGCCGCCGAGGTGATCACACCCCGCCTGTTCATTACGGGCTCGTACTCGGTTCGCATCCGAAAAAGGGGTGCGCACGCGTGCAGCGGATGACCTTACAGCATCGGCAACATAACGGCAGAGAATTAACAAAAAAAAAATGTTGTGTGTAGATCCTTCCAAACTGGCCAATTGTTGCTACTCTTCATGTATCGCTCGTTTTCATGCTCTTTCTTTGTTTTTTTTTGTTCGCGTCGAATTGTTATTTAAATTTTTCATTATACACCAACACCATCGCACCTGTGTCAAGGGATGGTTGGGTTCCCCTTTTTGTTACGGGTGGAATTCGACCAGCGGCACAGGTGGGGAAAGGGTTTAACAACAGAAATAACAGTTATTCCTTATTCGCGGTACCTTTTACGCTGGGTCCGCTGTTTTAAGGCCAAATTCCCCCCACATGCACACAAAGCGGCGCGATCGTTCGCTGCTTGTCCTCTGCGTTTTATCTATTGCGCTTGCACGTCCCGCGAACCTAACGGTGATCAAGTTGACGGCTGATATCTACATTTATATTTTCCCGATCGGCACATGCTAACGCCGCACGCGTTCCGTAGCGCCCACCCATTGCGAAAAAAAGTCCACCCACCAGTGCGGCATATGCGCGCATAGCTTGCACCGAATTGCATCGGCCTGCGCCAAACGCTGACGGTCCGTTATGAACGGGTCAGTTATGCCGGTGGCGCTCGTGTGTATGTGTATGGTTGCGGGAAAAAAATATTGTGCCGCGATGGAAACAAAACGATCGTAGAGAAGTGTATCGCTTCCTGTGGTAGAGCCAGAAGCTGGTGGGATAACATTTCCTCGCTTTGTGGCCTTTGGCGCACAAATAATTTTTAATCCAATGTGGGAAGAAAGGCCCATAAGCTTTTTGTGGACTGGTGGTGGGTGGAAAAGAAATTTACAGCAATAAACAGGGGTTTAAGAGTTTAAAACCCAGAAACATTAGATTCTGTTATTAGAAAATATTAATTTACCTTACACTTCAAACGATAAATAATAACATTAAGCAATTAAACTAAACAAAAATAAATTAATGTTTGTTTACATATTTTAACGTACATTTTATTTTACTTACAAGGTGAAAATTGGTCTATGAAGCATAAATAATGCATAAGCATAATAATCATGATCAAAAATTTAATGTATTTCGTGAACTTTTTATTGTTCTCGTAAAACTGGTGACCTTATAGGGTCGTATATCTTAAGGACTGTATATCAGCTTAGCATGGTGAAACATTATAATGTGCCCTTCCGATCGTCGTTCCGAGCATCGATCATTTAGGCATTCAACATGACTGTAAATGGCTTTACAGGTATCTGGTTTTGTTTTCCATTCATATTCCAACCGCTACAGCCGTGCTTAGAATTTCCATTTCAAGCGACAGTGAATTTATTGCACACCCTCAGATTTGCTTTTCGGTAAAAGGACACCATTTAATCAATAACAGCAGCCGCAGCGACTTCCACCAAAATCGGCTTCCCTTAGCGTGGTAGGTGAGCACGCCGCAGCCCGCGAAGTACTTAATCACCCGAACACCCTTCGTTTGTGGCCGTGTCGAATGGATTCCGTTCGCCGGACGCTTAGAAGCCGCCAACCGATCGATTGCGAACGGATGGTGGATGAATAAATTACCGAACGCAGCGGATGAAAAATATTGATTTATGCTCCAGCTGGAGCCAGAAATTGCTCGGCTCCATAAGCGCGTTTCGGGAGCGAGAAGCGGCAAATAATGCCACGGTTTTTTTTTTCAGTTAGACCCTGGCAGGGATGCTTCCCCGAGAAGAGTGTGAATAATTGGTAAAGATCGTGACGGTGTGGCGATCGATTCACTGCCCAAAAACCGTATGATCCTAGAACCGCGTGCAAGAAAATCTAAAGAGGAAACGCGAGAGAAGTAAGCTAACTCTCTGTTTGTCTCCGTGAAGTTATCTGTTTTTGTCTCCAAAAATCACCTTCGACACGGTTACGGAGCGAAAGATCTATTCCCTCGATGAATTCCAAACGATGCATCCTGTGCCGCTGTACCCGGGTAACTGTCAAACAGAAAGCACCGATTGCCTTCCCTGACAGCATAAAAACTTTTTAATCCAATAAATTAAAAATCCTCCTCCCCACGAAATACACGAAATAAGAAACAAAAAAACACAAACACAGACAGACACATTCCAACCCGAGACAACGATTTTTGTGATGAGAGAAAAAAGGTACAAAGAAAGTGATGCTGTGCGAGGTGAAAAATGCCGAAGAAAGTAAATGAAATGGAAATCGAGCAGCGTCGAATGGAAGATAAAAAAAGAGTTTCAAAGGGAAGAACTGTTTGAAAGGGATGTAATGCCTCCTTTGGGACAGAAGACATGCATTGAGAGTATATTAAAAAAACGGAGGCGCATAGCTTAACACTCGGCTGATAAAGTTCAACTCTTAAAAACACATTATTCTTTTTCTATTTCCTTCAAACGGATAATCAGAAAGGGATGCGACAGTCAGATAAGCGAAGCATTGAAGGCAGAACATTAAATTCATTTCACCTTATGGGGCCAACATTTATGCGGAAGACTTTCCGATGACCACAAGCATAAAGTTATACAGTATTTAAGGATTTGTGTCAAATCGATGAGTTTTGTTTGCAGAATGGAGTTTCGAACGCAAACAGCGCTCATCTTTCTGATTTTCGATACCGATCTGGATGCTTACCTTCATTAAGCGATCCACACAAAATAGCAGCCAAGTGGAGTACCGGAGCGGGGAAAAAAAACAATGCGCTGAACCAGATCGAATTCTACAAACCACGACAAATCAATAAGCCGACAACGCGAAGCACGACATATCCGTGTTGGAAATCGAACCACAATAGCGGCAGAAAATATTTTAATTCGATTTTAAAGCGAACATCGGCGAGAGAGGCGACATAAATTAGAAATTAGGTATAATCAACCGCGAACACAGCCGTGCCTCGTGAACGGAAAGCAAAGCTCCTTATTTTTTCGATCGCACGATCACTAGGGTGAGGTTATTTTACGATAGAAAATGCTCCCGTATGAATGTTGAACGTTATTTGATCGGTATGTTCTGATGCGCTCGATGGATAAATTTTCATTTTATTCAAGGATCCCATTTAAATGTGCTTGAATTTATGGACGAAATTAAATTGAATGCTGGTACTATATTTTTAAACCTTCGATTTTTGTGTCGTTTTGAAAGGAAGCAAATAAATTCTATTATAACCATATTTTTTAAACTGTTCAAAACTGTATAAAACAATTATACTTAATTGAAGCTTTTAAGAATGCTACTTAAACTTAATTATTTTCAATATTTTTGTGTTAAAGCGAGGCATTTTCAATATCCTTTGTGCAGTACAATGCATAAACTAACAAACCAAGCAAAGACAATATTTTGAAAGGATTAGCAGGAAAAGTTTCATAGTTTAAATAACAAAAGTATCTCGTTAACCTCACAGATGGGACTAATAATCGAACCACCGTTATGCAATCGTAAAAACAACCTTTGTTTGTGTAAAATGGTTCCCTTTCTCAAGCTTCTCCACCAATAAATCCATACAATATCCCCAATGGGTGCGTGGATCAAACAAAGCGATACTAATCTGGTGGAGGAGCAGCGAGGATCATAAAATCGAAATCACTATATTCACGTGATACAACAAAAGGCCCTGGCAACAAACCTGACACAATTCCGATCGGACACCGGTTCGTGTGTGAAAAGATGAAATGAGCCATTGAAACATCCGCGGTTCCCCGGAATGAGTGTTGTTGTGTAAAATTTTTCCATTCATCGCCTATCCGCCTATCGGCGGGTAAGGAGGATTGTCTGCACATAGGCGTGAGACATTTGTTCCAATTAAGAAATGTTTCTGCTAAACAACGCATGAGATCTTTCGGAATGGTTTGCCGCTCGGGAAATGAGGAGACATTCTTCACTGTCTTGCCTAATAGAAGCAGGTAATCGGTAGCAATAGGAAGTCAATTCTAAATACGCCGGACAGCGCAAAGATTGCGGTAGCTAAAAAGGGTTTAGGTTGGAAGCGATTTCGTTTCACAAATGCACAATTAATCTGGTTGCGTACAGCAGCACGCCGTACGAGATGGCGATCGAACCCTTTCAACTTCCAACGAAATGGTAGGGTCTTAGCGGTGAGGTGAAACGAACGAAAAAGATGCTTATCAGCAGTGCATTGAACATCTGAGACGCAATCGAGTAGGAGGCAAACCCTGTGGTTCGATATTCATCCCTTCGAAAGGCCTGAATAGGGGTCTCTTGGGAAACCCGAAAGGGACCTCACTGGCTCAGATAATCGTTCGTTTGTTTTCACCGTGTTTTTTTCGCGATTTATATCTCTGCTCATCCCTAGCAGTAACTGGGGGCATATTAGAAAGGTTCGTCGCTTGCACCCACAGCGATGTCTTTTGTCACTGTCGATTAAAATTTTGATGCTAGCAACCGTTCGAAGGAAACGGATTGAGGTTTGTGCGATGGGAACCTGACGTTATTCATTAGCTTCTGTTTCATCCCGCTTTTTTCGTAAACTAAACTTTCAAAAGGCAAACGAATATCATTTAGCGTTAAAAGGAAACAAATGAAAGAAGAAGTGCTAATGTATAAAACAGCCACTCACTATGCAATAGGCTTACAAAAAAAAGCGCAGACATGGGATTTGAATGAAAATAGACACGTATTCAGCACACTTCTAAAGCTAACGGACATTTGCTCTAAATCTACGTCAGCTTGATTCCGGCTTAAAGTAGCGATATCGCATCCGAGATATGATTGCTACCAGCATTTCGGTGCGGAACAGACACAGCGCAGCATGTCACCTGCAGACATGGAAAGTATTTCACAAGCCTTTTCCGCCGTTTCTTGGTGCTTCGGTAGCACTCCATCACGTTGGCAAAGTAGAGCGGCGAGTAGAAAATAAAGGAGCACAAGACAATGGATCGAAAAATATGATAGATAGCGCTCGAGACAGCAGCACATCCACGACTAATCATATTATCCCGAAATTCTTCCGACTCCATCGACCGAAATGGACAGAGCAGAAGGAAATGGGATTTGATCCCTGCCGTCCACTTCAAACCTCGCTTTGCGTTAGCTTCCGTTGTCCGAGGGCATGCTGACTCCGCTGAGTTCTCGGTAGCGAACCGACCCGGTTGGTTAATGTTTTCTTGTCCCCCACCCGTAGCTAAATAGATAAAACAAATGCCATACGCGAAGCTGTATCTGCTACTGTGGATTAAGTTAGCCGGGCACACCTTACTGTGTGGAGAGGTTTTATTTCTTGCTCCCGTTGAGTTCGTAAAAAAAAACACAATCATCCCTGGGGTTTCCTATGTACGGCAAGGCTTCAATCTTGCCGTTGATGTATTTAAGTTGTTTTGAGATGGAGCCTAATCCAACCTGACATGTGCTGTTGAGGCAAGGAATAGTGAATTTAGCAGCTTTATCGTTTAGCCGAAGGAATGAGCATTTGGAATAAGATATTCTAGAAAAAGGATAGCGTCCAATTAAAATACAAGATTAATGAATTCTAAGTTTAAACAAAAATTTTCTTTTTCTTAGTTAAATTATGGGCTACAATAAATGTAGAAATGCTTTCCTGATTAAATCCTTTAATTCTTTCTCTTCATCCTAATTATTCTGATCCAATTGCACTTTGAAATGAATCTCCGTAAATCTCTCAAAAGAAAGGAACACTCGGTACAAATCTACCAAATTCCTTCGCTACAATCTCGTGGATTTTTTACCAACAGGAGCACTTTCTTTCCTCATTATTATTTATTATTTCCGAATTGTTATGATTAGACGAGCAGCAAAAAAAGGACCCTGGTGCTGGAAAACGCACCTTACAGCCGTATGCAAAGAAAATGTTTTACCTTCGCGCCCCTTTAGCTGCTGTGTGCGAGTATGGCTGTGTGATTGAGGATTTATTTTTCTTTCAGCTTACGTTCGAACCCATTTCACCCTGCTTTGCATGGAAAAATGGTTGCGAACGGATCCGAAGCCGGCTGGTACAGTGAGGGGTAAAGGCATAATTTATAGCCACCCAGAGGCGCTGATCGGGCTCCTGAGTCCTGAGATCGCGCACTGCCGCTCTTTCGATGCGATAATAGGGAATTTCCCTGCAGTGTGGGGTCTCGATTACGGTGCACGAAGTAACTACCTACGTAGCGTCGTACAAATACCGTCTGCAAAGAGGATCGTTTTCAAATCCCAGATTAATTTCCTTTCATTATTCCGTACGATACCGACAGTGGATTTATCGCTCTTGCGTCTCGCTTTCGCTTTGTCCAGAAGTTTAGTTTTCATTTCTTTCCACGCGCAAACGTAATCTGGAAAGAATTTTAACGCGTAGACATCTACGCGCCGAAACCTTGAGAACCTAATGTGAACTGTGGAAATGTGATTGCTTGACAACTTGACTACCGTATTGGCTTTTTTTCGTGCCACAGTAATTTTTTACCTTTCAGTCAAACAACAACCGACAACGTTAAATGTCACAACAATCAACTTTTTTTTTGCTTCAATTGCTTAGGGTGGTTCGTTAGTGGTTTAATTTTTCCACAAAATAACTTGGTGCTGACATCGTTGATCTTGAGCCTATGGATACTTTACTTTGCGACATCAGCGTACAAGAAATGTTTTAACACACATGAATAGACAAGAATATAGCCCAAACGACAAACCAACAGGGTTCTGGTACAAAATCTTCGAATCCTAAAGAATTAAACTAGAGGATTTTATATTCAATTACTAATAAAGTATTGGGTATTTGCAAAATTTTCACTGTTAGTTATATTACAATGTTTAAATTTTTAGAAACAATTTATTTAAAAAATTATATAAATAATAATAACTCATCATCATGTTTCGTCACTGCTGAGGCATCCTTATATCCTGCCAACTCCCATTGTCGGTGCGATAACGTGACTTTATGGTCGACTTCCTGTGCGCATTCCTGTCTGGCACACTGTTGTTGCATACGATGCGAAACAAACGACGCATTTATGGCCGTCCGCCAGGAGATTCGGACAAGTCGTCACCAAAAATGGGCGACAATTACACGATCACTATGGGCTATAAAGAACCCATCATCGTCCCTTTTCTCATTGCAGCGTCGGAAGGACGGGTGTGTTCGGGGACTCAACCTTTCCGAGCTAATTAATGGGCTAATTTTTGACGTCGTAGCCATCAAGCTGATTGAAAAATGTTGCCATATTCTGGGTTTATTGCAATATGTTCTTTTTGGGTGAGGATGTAGTTTGTTGGTAAATAGTGTTTGAAAATTTAGCGTAAGTTGAAGAATTTAAGTTAAGTTATCAACATTGTTAGCCAAAGGCAAGTTATTCAACGCAATATTTCATCAGTATGATTTTTATATGATCGTTTCCCACAGAGTAAAATGAAAAAAAAATCATGAATAATTTATAATATTTCACGCTCCTCTCAACGGGTTACAAACCTTAATGAACAAATGCAACCGAAGTCGTAAAATAGAAGCGGAACTGTTTCACCACAAAATCGTTCCATCCGTACTAAAATCTTTCAAACTAACAATAGCAAACCATACCAAATGTATGGTTGTCGCCCTCAGCTGAGCACACTCACCGGTCGTTTGGCGTGTATTTCCACAAGGCACAGCCCGGTATGTTTGATTTTATGCCCTCGGAGACAGGTTAATTCACAGTCTCCACTGGGCGGTGGTATGTTGTAAACCGTTTTATAACCATATAACGTTCTACCCCCCGTTCAGTATCGCTCCACTGCGCTGGGTCTGATGCGTTCATAATCGAATTTCTCTCGATCAATCGCAAAACCCCTCATCCAGGCCGCCATTTAAATACCGTACATTTTACACCAATAAATACGTTGGGGAGGCTATTTTTCCTTTCTTTATCATTCGGATCGTTCTGTTTTCGGAACACACGAGAGCACATAAAAATATTTACGATCGCTCCAGATATCGCGCAAGATTGTTTTCTTCGTTGTTGCTTCTCGGTGTCAATAAAAATGCAACGCTTCGAGAAAGAATTGATCTTGCAGAGAGATCCAACGCAGCACAACTTCAAATATCATAACCTACGCCCATCTGGGAGAGTCGTTGGCAAAACAGCCGTTCGGAACCCCTCACGAAAGCTAGTCCCTCACAAAACACCTCCAGAAAGGGTGCGAGAGCAAAGAAAAGGGTAAAAAACCCCCCCGAAAAACGATCAACTCTGTCTTCCTTTTTTACGATCAATCAGTTGAAATCTCTCATATTTTTCGTCCCTTTTTATCCGACGAACAGTTACGGGCACTTCCCTAAGACGGCAGTACCTACAGCGCGGGGCACGGCTAACCAAAGGCAGGAGGTATTTATTATGATTTTATGTAAATTGAATCTGCCGAATTTTTTATGGTGTCTCCCCGAAAACCGATCAAGCGCGCCCGGTTTAGAGTGCGATTTGCGTCAGCTGGTTCGCTTTGTTCGTTTGGGCTTAAACTCTCAAAACTTAATTAGCTACAAAATGTTCCACGCTCTTCATCGGCGTTTGAAGGGAAGAATCTCTGCCGATCACCGGGACTTGTAAGGGCGCGAACGTTGGATTTTTTTTTGTCATAAAATCCACATCCCATTCCACAGCAAATCTGCTCTAAATTTGATGAAATTTCATTATAAAACGAATGCACCAGAAAACTCCAACCATCTGTCGGGCGCGCCGATGCAACAAGTGTCACTGATGCGAGAGTCACAGTTCGTGTTGGGAGCAACCAAACAGCACGACGCGCGGCAATAAAAGCATAAATGTTTATGATCTTTCTCAACGAGGTTGTTTGCACGGCCCTCTCCCTATTTTCGAAGTCGCCGGCTTTCACCGGCAGGATGCGTCCGCACAGCGAATGATAAATATTTTAATTGCATTTATAAAACTAGCACACGTGGTGGAGTGGCGTACGGTTTGGTGGAGCGGTGCACGGGGATGGTGGAGACCCAACCCCTTTGCAACGGATAAGGGCAGAGCGTTTTTCATTGATAATCAGCCACACGGCACAGCTTTATGGGGAGATTTATTTTCTGCCCAGAAGGTGCCTCATTGGGGCGTCGTTTCTGGCTAAAGTGTGCTTTATAAGCTGTTTGTGAAAAGTGCAACCCTCTCGGCCAATGTGCATTGATGGTAAAATGCGCGCAAAAGCGTGAATTTAATGTTGACCGTGTCGCATCCATTTACGTGCTGACGAGCTGATTTACTCTCGACCGTGCGACTGCAAAAAAAAAAAATAATTAAAATAATAACAGGAAACACCTTTCCAACCCTTGGGGAGCAACAGGGGGTGTGACGGTACACGGGCGACAGTTTGGCGAAAATATGAAAAAAAGGAAGATTTTAATGTGCCCCAAGAGCGAAGCAAATGAATATTTCGACATAATAATCTCACACAATTTATGACACTCCATTTTCAGCAGTTGCTGGCAGCGTGCAGCAGCCCGCCCCATCCCAGCTCGTTTCTAATGAAAAATGTTATTTGGTTTTATTTATTTCATTTCCGGCGCTACGTCCTGGCGTTCGTATGCAACGGTCAAATTGCACTTGCACTCGACAACGATGACAACGATGAATGACGGCGCTGAATGATGCTGATGACGATCGCTTTACGCCGCCTTCCAATGCCGTGTGATGACGCGTTCGGGGGCTAATTATCGGTCGGATCTGCACGCATCAACACGTGCAACGCGTAGCACAAACGCGGGCGCCAAGCTTAATGGACAGACACTGCAAGCAATGGTATGTTATTTAAGTTATTATTGTTTTAACGTGTTTATGCACGGATCCTTTCAGGCGGGAGGATCGATTTTCAGAATAAAAAAATCATATTCATATTCAAAACAAACCTAAAGTCACTCACGCACATGAGTGCCCGTTGTGGGGTGCTCATGGAACCGTGGTTTTGTTGCTCAGTTGAAAAGTGGGCGTGTTTAATCGTCCGCGTGGTAAAATGAGTGAGAGAGTACGAGAGACGTTTTCCTTGTTTGGCGCGCATACCAGAAGCGTTATGATGCGTTACATTGCTTTTTATTTTAATCATTGTTATTATTTTTTAAAAAGACTTTTGTTCTGAAATCAAACAAAAGAAAAATCCATGCATTGATCAATTTTACAAAATTACACTATAAAAATGTTTACGATCTTATTATAATTTCCAACGTTATGATTTCAATAACGCTAATCACAACATTATCCCAAAACAGGATCTGCTCCTTGGTGCGCATCCATCAACACAAGCGATCAACGTGAAGCGTGAACCGGAAGATTTGCGCAAGGAGCCGAAAAACCCGCGCAGCCAGAAGGTGAGTTTTGTGCTCATTCTCACACTACTGCATATGCATTCGGTTCGATCACTAGATCGCGGTATGGGTATACTCATCATTCGTTCGGGGTGTTCTATTGTTTCATTTGGATTAATGTTCAACTATCTCAACGGAAAAATCTGTTCCAATGTACTGGGATAAAATTTCCGTTAACTCCTGGTGTTGACCACTAAAATTTTAGCTCAAAGATCAAACTAATGTGGAATTCATCTCCGTTTACTTCCTCACGAAAGACTGTTAAGAACATCCAGCAATCCATCAAAACCAATCATCATCCCACTTGCTCGTTACAGCACACCATGTGTGTCGGCAAATTTATATAACACAGTTTTATTCTTCTCCTGAAGGACAACCTTCACTGAGTTGACGAAAGCATTGATTAAACAACGCACACTATCCTTCCCAAACAATCAAAACAGAAAAGGCGAAAAAATGGGATACTTTCAATTTGCCGATAATTTAATTTACCCTGACAGCTGACAAAAGCCGCATATTTCTCGTTTGCTCGCGATTTCTCCTTCCGTTGGTGTGCGTGTGTGTGTACTGTGATTGCATGTTCCACCTTCCATATATGGTTCTGCCGAAACGCAAACGAAAGCGCCACTACTCCCGTACAGTAAAAAAGGGGAACAAAAACGATAACAACAAATCCTTCCATTCAACGAGCCGCGTTTTCCATGCATATATGATTGTGTAAGGATCGTTAAAGCGAGCGAGAAGGATTGGGGGATTTTATCTTTTACCCCTAGCACAATCAATCGCAACCCGATCGTACACGATCTTCTATGGTTGTCCTTTTTCCAACCCTCCATCTCTTCACCCTCCCTTTCCCACTATCATCACGTTTGATCGCAAAAAAGGGGATCCTTTTTGCTCCACTCGTTGTCTGTTGCGTCTGACAAGGTGGAATAATATTGACCGATCACTGCCAGTCAACTTTCGCCCGCGTCCTGGTTGCTGTTTGTGTTACGTTGCGCACGTCCATAAAGGGGGTGAATTAAGGAGCCGATTTTAGAGTGGAAGCGAACGCCGCCACTATTTGCGCTACATTATCGCGAGTTGAAGTGATAAGTGTGTGGCCGTGCTGGCCCGAAACGATTGACGCCCCGCGAGTATGCTCCCGATGGTTTCGTTACTGCTTTGCGCGGCTGTTGTTTTCGTCGTTGCGCACGATCGAATTATTTTGACACTCTCTTTTCGGGAGGGAGTGCATTTTGAGACACCTTTTACTCCCCCTCGCCAAAGGGTGGGGTTGTTGTTCCTGTTTTATAGGATCCAGTACTATCCTTTCGGTTCCTTTCTATTTCGCACAAAGTAATTTAAATACAGCGGGTTGATTTGAGCTTTGTTCACTTTTCGATCTTTTAACGAGCAATGAGTTATACAAACTATAAACACGTCCTTACGGCATTTATTTTGCGTATCCTTTTGCTTTAAAATATCATTTTAATCCGTTTTTTGGGAAGTCAATCGTATCAATTATGTTTATTATGCTCCCTTTTGTATCACACCACATCAACATCCTTTCGATTTGTCATCGCTCCCCAATATCACGTCCTTTCCAAACGAAAGTACACACACGCATGGTGAAAGCACCCTGCGACGTAACGCGTTCCCTGCCATGCCGTTTTTTTTTTTTGGCGAACCCTTTTCCCGTGCGCTGGGTGCGAAAGAAAGGGTTGCGAATCCATATTTCCATATTGATCCGATTTCTGCGACACACCGTTCGCAACCATTGCACGCGTACCAGTTCCTTCCAAAAGAACCAACCCCTTCCGCAGAATTACCTTTTGCTAGCCACACTTTACCGGGAGGGACAGTTTTTTTTTGTTTGCAAACACAAAATGCACACTCTAACACACGACAGGGAGCAATTGCATCGCGCAGCGTGGAACCACTTGAAAATGCAATCGGTTGCATTATGATGGTGCAAGGGGTAGCCGATGGTTGTCAACCAATATGTGACTGTTGGTGGCAATTCAGTTTTCAATTAGCCGATTAGAAATCGGTAATCGATCGGGGTGCTTTATGCTGTGTCAAATGCAACGTAGAATGCATTATGATTATGAGTATTCTTATGGAAAGGCTTCAGCACAATGCTATTTTTATTCATACCCCGAAGTCTCTTTTCCTTTTTATTTCTTTTTTTAAGTCCTGTCGAAGTTGTCTTTGAAACAATGGCCAATTTTAAGCATTTAACCTGCAGCATAGCATGTCACGTTCAAGGTATGTCTTGAAGACGTTTCGTTATTGTTTAGAATGTTAGAATAAGTTACCAAAATAATAAAAACAAACTAAACGAAAAAGCATACCCAGTTCCGAGAAAATGAATCTCAAGTGTTGCAACGCCATAAAACCATAACCCATTCTTGCCTGTTTGACCCGTGCGTTTCCGTTCGCACTCTCTGTCGGCTGGTTGTCGGTTTTAGTGTCTAACGCTGCTTCTGCAAACCCGCGTGAACCATTAAAATGTTTCCTGCTTTCAACATCTAAATCTACACGTCTAACACCACCGGCACCGGGAGTTTCCACTGATGGAAGTTCTGCGCCGTTTTCTGCGCATTCTGCGCCTTTTGCGCTAGAAAAGCGGAAACATAAAACGCAAAATGTTAGCCCACGATGCTGTCGCTGGCCGTGGAGCAGCTTTCCCACCTGGCCACCTGGGTGAAGTGACAAGGGCCGGGAAATGTGGCACTAAAAATTCTACATTAAACGACCCGGACGCCGCAGAGAGAAGGTGAAGATATGCCCTCCATAGTTTTATGGCCCATTCTGTGCGCTATTGCAGAGGACGTGCGGTGGATCCTGGAACACGCGTAAAGGAAGTTGCCGGTGAAGAAGCAGCCGAGAGTACGCTGTGCGGCGCAGTCGTTCTTCGTCGCAACCAGACGCAACTTTCGGACGTTCTAGTTCGGGGTGTGTGTTTGCGTCATGATGTTTTATGGGTTTTTGGCGTTTTTTTGGAAACCCAAAAAAGAACACCGAACACATGCGTAAAGGGTTGTACGTTCAGGTTTATTTGTAATGTGAGACAATTTCAAGGACAGCTGAACGTCGTTGGGGAATTCTGCAAACGGGAACATGTTTTGCAATGCATTATTGTTTAGAAGCTGCATGTGATGGTTTGACATTACAGGTGTCTGGGAGATCTTCACTTGAATATTGTTACTTTAAAGCAATGAGAATTTGGACAACATAAAGTTAGAGAAGTTACAACCATACCAGGACTTCTACCTCTGCCAGGATACTCATGGAATCCTTCACGAATTCGACTACGGTGTGTTAGAACTCAGAATAGGACAGGAATTCTCCTCCCAGAGAATAAGGGCCTAGAAATCACTCACCCTGCCCTGAATGAGTGGAGGTACCTTTGGAAAAGGAAAACACTTTTTCGATCTACGCTGTGTGTTTTGAGGTATGTGCGCGCGTATACTTTGCGCATCCATCACCGTCATCCTATTCGCCGTCCTCCTTGCTCGCGTACTTCTGCCACACATGAGTGCCCTTTTCCCTAGGTTCTCCATTCCCTTCATCCCTCCGCAACCCCTACCAAGGATGAAGGAAACCTCTTGCTCATTGCTTTCTACGCACTTCTTACCGGTTTTTCCTTGTGCACCAGCGTACGTACGTCTTCGTTATCTCTTCGCTCCATTCCCGTGTTCGCTTTTGCTCTCCCTTTTGCTTTCTTTCTCCTTCGTTTTCGTTTCTTCGTGCGGCGTCGCGAGTTCCGAGCGCAGGCTCGATCTCGCTCACCGATCACCCGGCACATAATGCTTCCCGCTCGTGCTCACACGTTCCCGCTTCTTTCGCACGCACTCGGAGTGTTCCACACCGCTTTCCTGGTGGGTATTCCTTTCCCTGCAAACAGAGTGCGTTCCTCGCCGTCCTCCCATTTCTGCTTCCCTTCCCACCCTCCCGGGGCCGGAGGGATTGCGCTTAAACGCACCCGACAAAACCGACCGGCGACGTCGAGGACGGACCTCATCAGCGCACTCTGATTACGCGGGCCCCGGGTGCTTGATTTAGTCTATCAAAAGACGTTGATGAATCGAGATCGAGTGAACGTGCGTGCGTTTTCTGTTCATCGTCGTCGTCCGCTGTTCCTCGTGCACTGTTGCGGGTGCGTGCTCGTGCGTGCGGGAGAATTTTTCTAGTGCCGTGTGTTACACATTTGTCCTTACACAGTTGTACGAAACCGTACCATAAATTGTGCGCGCTAAGGTTGCACGGCACAGGGCCGGAAAGTGTGAATTAAAGCCATCACGACTCGAGAAAAAGTGTTATTAAAGGTGTTTATTGGTGTCTTCGTGTTTTCTGTCGGTGCGTCAAGAAGCGGAGGAAATTTGTTGCAGAGATTATTTCACTCGTGAGCAAATATTCAACCACCTGTGAAGAATAGTGTCGACCAGTATTTTACACTCATAAAAGTCCTCACAATTTAATCGTAGAAAAAGTGTGTCCTTTACCAATTTGATTTCTGGTGAGTTATGTTTGCCTTTTTTTGTGTCCGTCCGTTCTTACTCCCGATCGAATGGTTGAAAAGAGTCCCTACACAAAGCTCGTGAAATGATGGAAACAACGCATTTTGGTTAGTGTGGCTATTTTCGTAGTAAAGAGAGTAAGGCAAAGCATTGTTAAAGATGATCGATGATCAACAATCGACCTGAAGTGCGCAACTTCGCGTTTCGTTACGACTGTGCAGAAACGGTGCCCGATCGATACCCGAGCATAACTTTGCGTGCCGATAAACTATGCTCGACCTGTAAAAAAAAACTACATCTGGACACAAATATTTCAACAATCCCTTTCGATCGATCGACAACTGTATACGTGCTGCCAGCAACAGTGAATCGGGTAGTTTTGTTTTCCGTCCCCACTGGTCCTTTAATTCTTGTAAAAACGCGTCGCACTGTATGTGGAAAAAGTAAAAGGACACTCTTCTTTCCCGCCATTCGCGTAATGATTGGGAAAGCAAAAATGCAGCAATTTTACGTGCCGTGTGAGTGGACAGTAATTTATTTTAAATATGACAGTTTAAGGCAAAATTTGTACGGACCGAAAAGGACGTGTTTGGGCGCCCGTCTTTTACTGTTGCTGATCGGATAATTTACCAAACTTCGCGGGCGCGCCCCGCATGTGTGTATCTCAGTGCGTGGTGTTTACGTGTGTGCATCGAACGATCGTGAACGTGCTTCTCGTGTCCGAAAGTGTTTCGTCCTTTCCGATACTGCCGCTTAGTGGTGCCTCACATGATGACCTCCTGAATTTCTTGTGTTTTTTTTTTGTTGCCCACACAAACCTTCTTTACTCTTCTTCCTGCGTTGTGTTCGCTCTTTGCCCGCCGATTTGTCCTGCGCATAATTGTTCCTTAATGTGGCACGCCTTTGGGTTGTGCGTGATGGAGTCGAATTGTTTTACCTGTACGGTAGTCACGTGAAACAATTCGATGCGTTGCGGAATTGAGCAGAGCTGAATGTTGCTGAAGCAACGTTGCGTGCTGTACGATGTTTCAATGAAAGGATCGAGCAAACGTGCGTGATGGTGCCGTCTTATTGCGATGCGCTATCTTAAACACCATCTTCGCGTATTTATCCTGCTCGTTATCGCATGCTGGACGTGCATGTGTTTTTGTGTGACATAAAAGGGAAAATTGATACAAATTGTTCATAAGTTTATGAAACGAGGATGAGCGATAAAATGTTGTATTCATATTAGTGTAATTTCACAAACGCTTATATTAGACACAACATGGCCCATATCAAAAGACGCCCTGCAATACGCTATCCACAAGTGCTGCAATAAAGTCGAAACAAAGCTTCAATTCAACGCGCCCAACAGTGTGAAACGTTTGGCAGTCATTAGCCGTTGCTTAATGAGACCGTTTCATTTCCTGCTGATGGACACTTCCGATCGCCTTCGAAATGTTCCCCACTTATCAACCCGGTTTGCTGTTATCATCCTTTCCCGTTGCCGTTGTACCACGTGAAGGAGACCGGTCGATTCTTACGGTGGTGTATGAAGCGTTTCTTGCCAGTGTCACGCAAATTGATAGGAAAGCATGAACCTCCCGTAAGGTTCTTGTACCGGCATTGTATTGTGTTTTTTTTTGCCACCAAGAAGCCTTCAAGTTTTGAGCAGCTTTCCGGTGAGCAAAATAAAAAAAAACACACACCACAAACACTCGTGTGTGCTTGAAGTGTGTGGGTTGCTTCACGCCAGCACGCAGCCGTGCATAACAAATGACAATTTATCGAGTTATTATCGGAACGGCATAAATTAGCTGCCCATCTGCACCGAAACACACACACACACACACAGAGCGAACCGCGAACCGACGGGACTTTGGATGACCCAATAGCGGGAGGTCGTGATAGTGTTTTGTTTGTTCCTATCAGTTGAAATGTGTGCTTGCTTTTTTTGCCGTCTTCCTATATGGTGGGAAATAAATATCGGAACGTAACATGAAACAAAACAACACAAAAAAAAACGGAAAAGAACGACGCTAAAGTAAAGTGGCTTCTCGATGGCACGTTTATCTGCGCACCAAACCACCCTACCAAAACTCCCGGGTGGTGCTAATTTATGAGTAAGCCAGCACTGGGGGAAGGGGATGAGAGACCCATTCGGAAAGGAACGGAATGTTTCCAACTATTAGTAGATTTATCATTAATTAGCGACGAAAAATGAGGTAATGTTTGTGTAGCGCTGCGGGTGAGAAAACAATCATGCGATAGGAATGTGTCTTCCCGATCCGTTGGGTAAATTAATAATACAACCGTTTCGGTTTTCCATGCCTCCATGGCGTTTTAGAAACGGCAAACAATAGCGCTGATGAAAGGTGTTGTGTGTGAGGGTGTGGAGAAAATAATGTCACCCACTCGCTTAATTGTAGCGCTCCAAAACCCCGAAACACAAATCCAACCCCGTACGGTGCAGCAGCTTCCGCTAATTGCACACATCGTTCCACCGACGATGCGACGATCGTTTTCCAATCAAACGATGCTGGTGGTGATGAAAATTGGAAGATCAATCGGTACACACGGCCTTGGGGGCGCGCTAGCTTTGCGCGCGAGGACACACCGAGTGGCCGAAAACAAAGGGAGGCGGATGGAGAGTGCTAGAAAATTATGCAGATTTACCCCTCCGTCCTTATGGACGCGAGTGGGGGAAGGTACCGCAGCATAACCTAATCTGACGCATAAATATTCATAATGCGCCACTTCCCCCCTCCAAACGCGTCGTACCCTTTCGCGCGAGCGCATCGATTGCGATCGCCGGGTAATCCGAAGCCGACAGAAATCTCAACCTTTTACGTCTGTGAAATCTGATTAAAAATTAAATGAGCTACCAATCTACCCCTTGGAACCTCGGACGGGGTTTGCTGTCGTGTGTATGTTTGTGGTGCCACGCTAGATTTCGGGGCTTGATTCGGGGCCGATCATTATATTACTATTCCCGATCGGTATTCACTGAATAGGCCAATACTATCATCATCATCATCATCATCTTCATCATGATGATTGTCACCAGCGTCGGCTTTTACACGGTCCCGGTGACCGTCATCACACGGGGAGGTAACGGGCGAACATTTCATTCCAATTTCAATCGTTTGAAATTCGCTCGCTCGCTCTCTCTCTCACACACACGCATGTTCCAAAATTCTCGCCCCATCCCCGAAAGGTTCGTCGCTTGGAGTCTTTCGTTTCTTTCGCATGGACCAATCGCGTACGGGCGATAAATAAAATCCAAATTTATTGAGTATAATTAAGAATCGAAGGTAATAATTTCGATGCAGATAGAGCAATGCTTTTGCGTGTGATACGTGTATATGGTATGGTTGTACGGTTGACTTTCAGTAAGAAAGATATGGAGAGGGAGAGAGATAGATCGTGTGCAGAGAAAACTGTGAACAAAATATTGGACAAAACACAGCGCTCAGTGGCAAGCCAGCAGGTGATCGTGAGGTTTCAAACACTCCTCGGTCGGAAGGGAGTTAATTAATTCTTTTTCAGAAATTATTAGATCTTCTTTCGGCACTGCAATGGATGGTATGGAGTCGTATTTCTTACCGTTGAATAATTCGAAACGGAATTTCCAATACCCCTGCGAAAGCATACTTCACATCGCAAGGGACATGGGTGGTGCTGTTGTAAGCTAGTCATTGATTATCCATCGTTTGTGGTAAGAAAGCAATCGAACCATATGCGTGAGCTGGTCACCGAGCGCGGCTAATCGACTTCTCATTTTGCTCCAATTTTTGGGTGACCATCCCGGTCTCCATTTCCATTTTCGCGCTCACAGTGTGACGATTACGAACCATCAAATGTGCCATTTCGTTTTGGCAAGGAAACCAATCAACGTTTATAACACATCCACAACCATGTGTGCATTCGATAATCGTCTTTGTCGAATTTATAATTAATTTTCTTTCGACGCGGTTTAAATGAAATGAAATTTGGACGAAGAATAAATCGAATCAAACTCGTCCCGCTTATTGGTTTCTTTCGAGAGAAAAAAAACAACTCTACAAATCAGTGAATAAAAACATTCCACCCCTGGGCCCCGTGAGATTCTGGGTTGGGTCATTCCTTCGACAGCAAATGCTACATCCCGAAACGTGCACGATACGTGTGTCGTAAAATGGGTACGCAATTAAAAAATATTAAATGTGAAAATGCACTTAACTTTAACGGCTTTCGGTACGCCATTTTTGTGTGATTGGCTGGAACGAAATGCGGGGTGTGCAGTTTCGCGAGGATGGCAAAAATTAAATACACAATTTGAGCTGAATCAAGGAAGGGCCGTCCATAAAAATCGTTCGTCCATCTTTTTTCTCGGCGCTTCGGATTGTTGGACCATTCCCACAGCCGCCACCGTCTGCAAATGCAGTCCGAAGTGTGGCTGTGATGGCGAGGTGCAGGACGAAGTCGGATAAAATCCTTCGGTTTTTGCGTTTCGAAAGTTGCCCCACCGAAACCGAAACGATCGCAGGATCGAGATCGATTGTGGTGTTTGCCGCGGATACTTTCACTACACCCGCGCGAAATAAATGATTTCATTGTTATTTTATTACGCTGCACTTTGCGCCATAAAGCGCTAATCCGATAAATTAGCGAAACGAAGACAGACGTACCATTTTATGCTCCAGTTTGAAGAGTTGCACACGCCCGACCGATTGAACTTGTTACGGAGCGGAGTTTAGTTAGATCATCGCGTGTTTTATCACCATTTAATCCTGCACGATCAGAGCCTGCATACATTTTATTGATTCCCTTATCGATACTGAATGCATTGAAATTTATACCATCAAATTTCAATCAGTTGCAACACAAGAGAAGTTGCAAAAAAGAAAACGTTTTCTTCAGATGAATCGCTTGCGATGTGGCCAATTTAGTTTGAAGTGAATGGCGTGAAACAGGGAACGGAAAACAGCAAACCTGGAAAGCAGACAAGCGCAGAAAAAATTGTCACTTGATACGCAACCGTCGCGTATCGGAATCAATCGTTCGTTTCATGCGAAACTTGTTTAACGGGCTACCGGAATAACTTTATACATTTTTGCGTAAATTATATAAATCATCAACTGGCTACCAAATACAGGTGATGCTGATGCTTTTGCCTTCTTCCGCACCATTCTCATCACATCCTTCGCAGAAAATTCTTTCACTTTCTTCGTGCTTTTCTGGTTTGTTTTATTGTGTTGCTTCTCATTATTGTTTGTTTTTTTTGGATATGTTCGTGTAATTTCTTCATTTTCGGTTAATCAGAAAATGGGATTTTAACTTTTTTGTCTCAATGTTGTTAATGAATGTCCTTTCGTTCTTCTGTTGGACCTGCTGCAAGCAAATCAAGCTAATTCCAGTACAAATTTTGAACATTTTTTTAATGAGCTCAGCAAATGGATTAACGCAGAGGTGTTCCGATTCGTTTTTTTCCTGACTGTGGGTATTTTTATTCACCCAAGCAGGTTGACTGTTGACTGCCAAAAACACAAAACAAACAAAAAATAATATCAAAAATAATCCCAATCACTACATTCTCGCGATCACATCGCATGCGGAACCGCTGGCAGTTCGGTCCCGTCCAGCTTCATTTATGCGCTCTCATAAATTAACGACAAACGACTCATTCTCTGACAGCGCGTATCAATCGCGCTTGCGCTAATGTGATCCATTTTCGATTACATTTTTTTTTGTTTGGATGCTGTGTTTCTGCGTGTACCTTGTTACCGTGTTCGATGTAGGTTTGTTTCGTTTCGCGAGGTTATTTGCTCACACAATGCTTCGTTTTGGAGTGTCGTCCTTCGGCCAACGGACCGCCCTTAAGCCCGCGGTTACATTTGGCCGAACGGACAGTTTATTGATCGACATCCATATTCGGTGCGAAGGTTTTTTTTTGTTCCTTGCTGAAGTGTTGTGCTTGTGGGGATTTTTTTTAATGTTGCTTCATTGTTTGATCATTTGTTTGTTTGTCTGCATTGTGCGCTGTGTCTAAACATCAAAGTAAACATTACCCAAACCAGATCAAACCAGGGGGTGGTTCGAGAAGGAGTATTGGGACGGTTTAGAATCATGCTGAAGCGGAAGCCGAACGAGCGGACTGCGTAACAGTAGCTGATCTTGTCTGCAATGTTTTTATTCACTGGGCTTATTGAATGCCACAGCATGATTACCAAAAAAATCCTTGCCTTCTGTAGCTTTAAAATGTTACTAGCAATCCTAAGGTCAATCATGTATTGAAATTGGAATTTTATTAAAAATAATCTCGGTTAATGTGCTCAACCAACGCAAACGCCAAGTGGGGGAGAGAAATGCTAACAATACTCTTTTCAAATCATCTCAATCGAACAAATGAGTAACGTGTACGCAAAACAAATCAATCATCCCCGTGCATGTTAAATCGACAGCAAAGGAATGAGAACCATCATTAAGCTCAACGGAAATTGAATTTTGACAGTTGTCGTTTTGATTAGAATCATCGTTCGCATCGAGATCGTTTGTTTTTCTGTTTTTTTTTTTGTGAAACATATTTTCCTTGTCGTTTCTTTCCATTTTTTTTCTCTGCTCTCTACGCATTCTTCCTACGTTCGTGTATCTGTTTGATTCGTTCGTTCGACTCGTTCGGGCTCGTTTGAGCTTTAGTCTTTGATAAGACAAACTATGTAACAAGAAACCCAACGCAAGACAAAAATCAATCAAACAGAAAACATTAATTTATGGGAATGTGTGTTTAGAAAATGAAACGACCTGGAGACGAGACGAATGGGACGAAGTTTGTTTTTTTTTTATGTGGAAGAAGCAATAACCAGATACATGCGTTTTAATCAATGATCTCCCCCCAAAATGGGCAAAATTTAAACGAAACGAACTGTTGGGGTCCATGATGAGGCTCATGAATGCTTTCGCCCAGGATCTCAATTTACCAAAGGCAACATACAATCGTACCCAGACCGTTTTGCCCGGTTAGGTTTTAAAGTAGTCGCGTGAAATGCACAATTTGATGCCAGCTTGGAGATGGTACGATGTATAAGCTAATGCTGATTGAATTCTCCGTCTCAAAAAAAGTGAATATCATCACCGAGTTCAACCGAATTGTTGACGAGGAAGTGAGCGTTTTATCGCACACAACCTCCCTGCTAGCTCCCTGTGTTGAGCTGGACTTTTGTTACCCCTTCTGTGACGGGGTTGTCTCACTAGTCTAGCGCTCTAGATTTAATCACCATTTCGCCATTACGACACAGACAAAATCCCCCCGCCCAGCCAGCGGCTAGCCGCCGGCATGAGCTGCGTTCAGGTAGCGACGGATGCTGATCAATCATTTTCAGCTTTTTTATGCCATTTTTTGCGATCAATCCAAAGCCGTCGTTAAGTGTTTCATAATCGCAAAGCCTACGGTGGCGATAACCGTTGGGCATGACGAAGATAAACGCGTGCGTGTTTGGGTGGTTTGTGTAGCAAGCAAAACAAAAACACACTGTTATTACTGGTGGTGTTTTTTTTATTTTATTGTATAGCAATAGTAATTCTAAGATCCATAGGATATAAATTAAACTGTTTTCCGATTGATAAACTTCACTTCACATTCATCTTGCAGTGCGTTCGGGTCTCTGTAAAGCATGTTAAGATTTAATCAGAATTAAACCATACAAATCAATGATGAACGTCCGGCTTTACATCTTCATCGCACATCGTCCTCGTTGCGTTCACGATCATGCGTTCTTTTAATTAATCCATGCTCAGCTTGTGTTGCTCCATGCCGCTATTACATTCATTCCACATAACCACACAGTTAGTTTGTAGTTTCCATCATTTCACGATCGCTCGAAACCGAGGCAGATATCGACTCTTGCATGTCGTCCCACAACCCTAGCCGTCATCCCCCGGGATAGATTCTATCTCATCCATTTCCCACCTTTGGCTGCAAACACGTGCAAAAACGGGGCAGTGTGAAAGCTTCATTCAATAATCCACCTTCGCGCACCACGGCCAGCCCGAGACAGGCGCTGTGACGCTAACAAATTGCCGAGGAACGGTTTTGAGTGCGACGATTCCATCGCATCCTTGTTGGCGCCAACGACCGAACGCATTAAATCAGGTGCCCGCCGACCCGTGTCGCTGTGGTTCCGCACCCATTCTCCCTCTTCTCCTTCCTTCGCCCGCATCGCATTATGATGCACACGCCCGGTCTCGGTTGCGTTTGTAAGATTTATGTTTTCTTGAATGAAGCTTTTAACAAGGCCCCACACCACAGTGCGGGTTCGTCGCTTATCGATCAGCTCAGCTCTTTTCGCCCGCGTCTCCGGCGTGCCTTTGGGCGACGTTTTCTCGTTCAATTAAAATTCAATTATCCCCTAAGCGCCAAATCGCTGGCATTTTCGCATCCCATCGAGACGCCGGACGAACGGAATGGCGATCGTACTATTTCCACCAAACTGTTGTTGCATTCGACATTGGGAGAAATAGTTTTCTAAATTTACTAAACCCTTTCACTGTTTTTCTTTTCGTTCTCTCCTTTTTCGGCGGCTATTCTCTATGGTTGACTCTTTCGGTAATTTGTGTCGCTTGTGTTGTGGCCGTGCTGAAAACTGCACCGAACGCACTATAGGTATCGTCGCCTTCGGTGCACATTAAAGAACCTCCACCCAGCCCTGGAAGTCCTTCAACGGAAACCATGTATGCTGCCCCCGGCAGCACGCAGATCTACCTGCAGGTAAGCAATGTCGTACGCCGTCGCTCCGAATATTTGTGTTCTGTCACCCTTGGGGTCGTTTCGGGTGTTTTTGGTTTTTTTTTCGGGTATATTAGAGTGTAACCCCCTTCCCCCGTCTGAACGTCGTGACAGGTTGCCGCCAAGCTGTCGAATGTCCTCTCCCTGAGTTGCGTGGTCTCGTTTGTTTTTCCACCCCAAAAGCTCGTGATTTGCCGCATTCGGAAGATGACGAGCGTGATGAAGGATTTCGGAATCGTCAAGTGAACTGGAACAAAGTAGAGCAAGAAACAATAGGGTTTTTTTTAAAGGGGGGGATGAACAGAGATATGCTACAAACAGCATGGTTGATTAACAGCAACGAGTGATTGGATTTTATCTATTTCAAAGCCAAAACCTTTCTGATCGCTTTCCAACGACGTACCCGAAACGAGTGAGGACTTAATCGCCTTTACCCTTTTTGCCACCGGGGTAATCCTAGCCTTCCGTATGTGTGTGTGTGTGCGTGTATATGTTTTTTTCCTCGAACGTGATCGAACCGTTCAAACCTTCGATCAAGACGAATTAAACACTATCACTCATATCACCTTTATTAAATGGCTTTACGGTTCGCTGTGGGATCTCTCCCATCTCCAGCCCCACACACAGCTCAACAAGCTCCGTCCGAGCTTAGCCTAAAATGTGCACCACTGCTTCGCATCCCTTTTTGTTCGTCTATCAATCGAAGCTGAAAATTAGCATATTTACATAAAAACAAATCCCCTTCTGCACGGTTTGCCGCTGCTTTCCGGCCAGCGCCTCAACAAACGTTACGGACATGATCAACAACTGTCCGCCGGATGAAAGGAGGAGGAGCAGACAGACAACAAGACTAACACAACACCAACAAAAAAAACACACAAAGCCAGCTAGAAATCCGTCAATCGATCGAACCGAATCGGCATGGACATTTGACGTTTATATTTTCGTTCGCCTTCCTTTTTGATGGGTTTGACAGCACCTGGTCGATCAGGGGTGAAGAAAGCCGGGAAGGTGGCGGGGTGGGTGTGGTTGTCGCTCCCACAGTCTCAGGCAGGAAATCTCGTGGGTATGCTGCAACAGATTTGCTGCGAGTGTTTAAAAAAAAAAGAGTTAAAAATTAAACGCTTGAACCCTGGCGTATAAACACCCCCTACGGCTCAACAACAACAGGTGGAATCTTTGCCAAGATTGCGACTCCGTCGGGTATCACGCAACGGATTTTGTTCGATTGTCTGCACTGTACCTCACTGAATCGGGTGGGGTTTGCTGCGGGGGGGACTAGCGGCAAGGGTGACAGGTATATCAAACGCCCGCTTTCTGATCCGGATTGGCCTGCAGGGGGAGATTTAGTGATTTTCACTTTTTGTCTCGTTGCAAAAGTCCCCAGGCCGCGGACCCCAAACAGGTGGTAATTAGAAAGGTGTTGAACGGTTTTGGGTGTTGCAAAAACTGTACCAAGGGTTATCAGTTTTCTGTGTGTTTGGGGACAAAAAAAACGTTTGCCAAAAAAAAGAGGTGACTACCGAACGAATGATGGGCATATCTTTGTTTGATTTCCTTTTTTAGGTGTGTGCGTGTTATATTTGATAGTAACGTTATTTGTTTTGTCTTTTGTCTAGGGTCCTTCCCACCAGAATAGTACAGCGGCAACGGCAAGCTCCAATGTGAATACTAATTCGCCCAGTCCCAGCTCTTACGCTCAGTATGACATGTATCCGCCGAATAGACTTGGGTAAGTACACATACATACAATTAGCAGTGGAGATGAAGATATAATTTATTGTGATGTCTTAGTCGGATGAAAATACGATTAACAATAACAAATACCTTGTATTAATGACTCATTTTTCTACGAATATTTCCCTTGCATATCCCATCAGCCCTGGTGGGTCAACGTTCATCACAGAACCGTACACGTACCGTGAATATTTCGACAACCAGGGTTACGCACCGGCCCGGACCATCTACGGTACGGCACCCGACTCCGAAGGTCCGCAGCCAGCCACTACGTACGAGGGTCGCTTCACAAAGACCGGTTCGATCTACACCAAGACGATCACGTCGGCCGGCCTAACGGTGGATCTGCCGAGCCCGGATTCGGGCATCGGTGCGGATGCGATTACGCCGCGCGACCAGAACAACGTCCAGCAGCAGTTTGACTATACGGAACCGTGCCAGGCACCGATCGGTATGGTCGATCCGAACGCCGCCGGCCATATACCCGCCTGCGTGGCCAATCTGCAGCGCAATCTAACGATCAACGGTAGCCAACCGAGTCCGACCACATCGTTGGGCGGTTCGTCGACGGCGGCCGCTGTTGCGGGGCCCGGCGCTGCGACGGCACCCCGTTCCCGACCCTGGCACGACTTTGGTCGACAGAATGATGCTGACAAAGTTCAGATACCAAAAATGTAAGTACAGCCAAAGGGACGACCACGGTAGACTGATCTATCTGGCGCGCTGAGTTCGCTAACCATTATGGGTGATTATTTGAGATTGTAAGTGATTTAATTCCATAACTACACAGACACAGATTAAAAGAAAGTCAATGGTTTGGTGGTGAAAAGCAGCGGACAGAAACAATATTAATAATGTTAGCATAGCCGTATCCTACAAGGCTCGTCAAAGCCCATACGAAACGGTCCGCGGTGAGAAATGATCCTACTAATGATCGCAATTTCTGCAAAACTCCGGGATATGTGCCTAGGACACACAATGTGCGCCTTGAGATATGATTAATACGATATCGTTAATTCTTGTTGCATCATCCAAGCTCCCAGGGAGAAAGAGGATCGCTTGCATGAGGAGCCGTTGAAAGGTTCCTAATGAGGTGTGATTCTAACCAATGACTTCACCCATTAGCCGAGCATATTTCAATTACAATGCAGCGTGCTCGGGGAAGATGTTTTATATCCTTTTTTCCGTGCGCTCGTCATTTGGCCAACGACCAGAATTGCGTAATGTTTTTGCAGATTTTCGCTGTGATTTTTTTTTTGCTCTCGTCGATTCGGACGCTTAATTTCGTGTCCGTGTTGTATGCTCATCATAATTAGAGTGATGTGCCGGCCGGGATTGGTGCAGCGTAATGCGAGTTCTTCGTGCAGCGTTTTACACCGAGCGTTGTGTTAATTTCCACCGGAGGAACGCTCATTCATTACATCTACCGGTGGTCGCTCGTTCGCTTTTAATCAAAACGCCATCAGATGTGCCCGTGTATTGCTCATTCATTTTTCCACGCAACCAAAAGGCTCTCGAGAACATTGATAATGCGGTAATGCGTGATTGGAGCAAGTGCATAAGTTCCAGCGTTGATAGATTAACCTGAATTGAAGTCATTCTGGGATGGACGCATCCGACCGCAAATGGTGAGAATTATTTCCTGCCAATTGCACTTCGCTAGTACGGGCCCCTATTTAATTGTTTCCCCGTTTTCCTGTTGTTCTTCTGCTGCTTAAATCGATCCATAGCGCGGGTTTATTATAATCGGGTTGCGCACACGGATACTTTCTACCAAGCGCTGCAACAACTCCGTTGACGCTGGGTAAACTCCCAAATGGCAAAAACCGACGGTACTAATTGAAATTTAATCTCTTCGAGCAACCTCCATTTCTTCCAAAGGGCGAGCGAAAGGGAAACAGAAACGGTTCGGGGCGTTGTCATCCCGTTCCGATTTTCTCCTGTTTTCCATCCTAATCTCGCGCTTCAATCCGATGGTAACGGCGTGTGCGTTGTATCTTATTTTTATTTTCTTTTACATGACTACACCCCGAAAACATGGGCATATTGGAACGTTGACAGAAATGGACCTGCGGGAATGCCACCTCGTTTGGACCGCACTGTTAGAAAGGTTTTTAATTTAATTGCATTTTAATTGCATTACCAATCCGACGCCCCGGCGCACTCGACTCGCAACTGTCCGGCCTGCTTTCCGCCACGCGTTAGTTTGTTTCTTTATCTTTTCCGTTCAACCGTTGTCGGTTATCATATTGATGCATACCTATTGGCCCACGGTTTTGATTTCATTTTAATGGTGTATCATTTATTAACACCCCCGAGCTATTTTCTAGCAATGTCATCTATGGGAATAAATTGAAACTTTTACATGATCGTACGTTGTTTTCCGGCTGGCATTAGTTCGTTCCGTTTTACATGCCGCAGGATGTTATTCATGCGATCGTGAAAGCCTGCAACTTTTGTGTCATATTTTAACGAATCTTCCACCGGTACGTTGTCACTTTCAATCACAAACATTATAAGGATAATGGCATTCGACATCGTATGGATGGTCGGTTTGAAGAAAATATAAATCGGGCAGCCTCAAATAAACTACATTTAATCGAAGCGATTCCAAACCGCACCATGTTGTTGCAAGGCACGTTAGGTTACATTTATTCCCACGGCCACAGAACGTCGCACGCCCGTCAGCGAAGGAGGAAAAAAGAAACACAGACGATGCGTGCCTGAAAAAACGCTCTGGCATCTTATTTGTTTTCCAGCTGGCTGGCTCACATTTGGTGGACACATCCGTGTCTTCGACGCCGTTTCGCCCCGTTTTATCAAATCGAATGTGCGACCGACGCATACGACGCAAATATCCAATTTGCAATGCCACTTTCTTCCATCCATCGTCCCGGCGCACGAAGGATATTGCGCAAAGCAAAAAAAAAACCGTCGCGTTCGTTCGAGAGGGCATAAAATAAACATAACGATAATCATAATCTTTATTATAACGACGAATTTATGTATGTGCATACATGCATTTTTATGTCGCAGTGCTCGGCCTTTCGGTGGCCTGAGCCGGGGCCACCGGCCGTGCCGCGTGTGTGTTGCTGCACACGTACTGGCGCACCGCCTTCATTAGGTGTCCACTGTCATAAAAGTATGAAATGGTACGCGAATCATCGCGCATGGGGGAACCAGGCACTGCGAAGGACGATAATTGGGCATCATAGATCAATTATTTTATGTATTTTTTTTCCGTTCATCGGCCATCGTCAGTGTGCGGTTTGGCGATGAGATTTGTCGCCGTGCTTTGCCTTCTTGTTTGGTTATCTCGCTGGGATAGTAGAAACAAACGCACATGAACATGAACAAATTTCAACTACGGCTAAAGAAATCGAAAAGACGGAACACTCTGCTCGAAGGATTTGTGTCGTAGCGATGTTATTTTGATTAGTTAGGTTTTTTTTTGGTTTTTGGTTTATGCTTTGTTGCATCCGAAGAGGATTTTGAGAATGAAACAAATGGAAGAGCCCTTACATGTGAGCGAAAAGTACACGAAATTAGGATGATTTATTCCAACTGTATAAGAGGAGAAATGCAAAAGGGAATTAGTGGATGTTTCTTTATATTTTATATTTAAATTTCACTACGAAATACGTTGAATTATTCAGTTGTGAAGACAATCTACATCACATTATCAGTAAACCAATTTTCTCGGTGAGAGTATCAGCTTTTCATGCTCTTAAACGAATTTCCACAACATTCTTCAATAAGTTCACATTGTCACATCGGTCGACAATGTTTCATTTGCAGACAGCGCTTGCAGTTCGTAGATTTCTTCAACGCATGCCCATCCCTATTCGCTGTCAGCGCTTACAACTGGCCGCACACAAAAAAGGCACAATTAAATCGATCTGTTTAAAACCCATCCTATAAAACCGATTAATACTGACAGCTGTTACCCGTGCAGAAAACGCGTTCCATTAAAAGAAATTCCAAACCTGCCCCTGCCGTGCTGCGCTACGATGGTGACTTGAGTGCGCGCTGTATGAAAGAAACCGCGACCGAGCTCCACCTGCAACAATCGCTGCGTTTGCGAATCGCAATTCGCGACTTCGATTATCGATCAATTAGTCGCAACCGTTAACCGCTGCCTAGCGCTGCCACAATTATCTCCTTAAGCACACATTCAACACGACGGTGGATCGACCCACCAGTGGTCTGTCGCCTTAAGAGTTTGCCTCTGTGTTATCACGGGAAGCGAGAGAGAGAGATAGAGAAAAGGGAAAAATGAATGAGAGAGAAATAAGCAAAAAGACGAAAGCCAAACACACAATATCAATGGGGTGGGTAGGAAAAAAAAACCTGGAGATCACTTGAAGGAGCACCATCTACTGCAAACATCTTCGAACATAAAATCAACGCTAACAAAGTTTTTCTTTCTGCATTATGATTTTTCTGGTGCACATTGTGATGTATCGCGAGCAAACCCCTGGCCCGGGAGGGTACGAGAAAAATGGGGTAGCCAACTCATTTCCACTTGTTCGCGCAGTCACTTTTCCACGAATGCGCGCACGCGGTCGCAGCACAAACGACGAACCCCGAGCGTTTGATCGACACGTAAAGGCGAAGATCCTGCCCGGAACGGGCGGACAGCTGGCGCGCATTTTGCTGCGGATGCACCGATGCACCGGATAATTTATGGTGACACTCATGCACTCGGTGCTGCACGGAGTGAACCGATTCCGCTGGCGCACTCGTTGCTGTGCGCCGATTAAGGAATTTTCGATATAATTTCTATCAAACCCGCTAAAGACGCGTAGATCGCGATGGACCCACGATGAGGTGAGGCGAAATGAGAGAGAGAGAGAGAAAAAGACTATCCAAGCATCTACGATCCACCGACCAACGGGGCACTTGTCCGATGGTGATGAGTCCTTCGTGCCTTGACCATGCACGTGGTTGATTATGTTAGGAAAATTTCTAATTGTCTTCCAAACAGCGACGAAGTAGGGACCGTGAGTTAACGGGTTTTATCTACTTTTCCTCCAAGAAATAAGCGAGAAAATTCAATCGGATAAAAATCTTCACAAAGTTGTGGTGTGCGACAAAGCCAGTGATTGCACGACGCTGTGGAGAGAATAAGCGACGAACCCCTTCATATCAAAAACACTGTTGCGACAGATGCACACCTGACACGCGCATTGCGACGTTGGGGCCAGATTGTGCAGATAGGGCATTTTGGATACTTTTTTTTTCTTCATTCACATTTGCCTTCTTTACGCGAACCGAACCGGGGTAAAAGATGGCGAGGTGGACGTATTTGGCGAAAGTATTCGAAATGCAATGAATGGGCATCGAGGCAACAATTGGACCCGGGTTCCCGATTCGGGGAGAAGAAGCGAATGGAAAAACTTTCAATAATGTTGTTAGCGAGTAGGGGGAAAAGAGGCCTCCATCATTTTGGTCTTAAGCCGAAGCAAATATTAAGCTACCGCAAGGTTTTCCTTTTAGTGTGTGCACTAATTGAAATCTCCCGCGTTCGGCCATTGGCGACTAATTATCTTGCCGTGCATGGTTGTTAGCTGCAGCCCTTAGCCTTATAGATATTGCTACATAAATGTCCTGTTTGTTAATTGATTTAATCTGCTTTCTTCCTTCAGATATACGGACGTTGGCTTCAAATACTATCTGGAAAGCCCGATCAGCTCGTCCCAGCGCCGGGAAGACGATCGGATAACGTACATCAACAAAGGACAGTTCTACGGCATTACGCTCGAGTATGTGCACGATCCGGACAAGCCGCTTAAAAATCAAACCGTCAAGGTAAGTTTGCGTACAACTATTTCCGGTGCATCAACATATTATTACGAACAGCAACACAAACACCCTTCGATTTCCGTCATTTCATCGAGCTGTAAAAGATGAAAATCCAATCCCTTTGCTTTACTTCTTGAAAATACTTAAAACATCAACAGTTTTTCTTTTATTGTGAGAGCAAGATTATTCTCCCAAATTGAAGTATAGTTACCCTAATGGCGCTGGGAAATAGTTTAAGGAGCTAACAGATTATTTTCCAACACACGCACGAATCGATCGACGAAACCAAGGGTAGATTTTCCAGTGCAACATAAACCCTCGTCGGTGATCGATTCACTTGGTCCGGTTCACATTAAACAAGCCGAACCCTTAACCTTACGCTGTGGAAACGTTCTGTTTGTTTTCCCATTGAGCCAATCCATTTGAGGTATTTGTTTGTTGTTTTTATTGATCCGATTGGTTTGGTATTTTACTGAGATCGATCCATCATCGAGTGCGATTTGTACAGCATCACGTGCAAGGGAACATTATTTTAGACATTTTACTCTCTATTCTCCCAAAACACGTAACGTTCCTTCAGCTGCGATGATACCAGGTAGAACCGGTTCATGCCAAATAACCGGCTTTATTTTCGGGGGCACCGCCGTTCAGAACTTAATTCAAATCTCGTGATGTCCCGAAAAAACCGGGATCGGAATGGAACGTAAATCTGGTTTTTTTTTGGTTTTCTTGCTCCACCAAGACTCGCAAACAGGTGCCCTGTTTACCTTGACCTTCCGCGTGCTCGCGAGTTCGTCGGAAGCGAACCAGTTCCGATCCAGATTCCGAGTCACGTGCCGTGTTGTCTGCGAGAAGATTACAGGTTAAGCGCCACCAGTTTTCTTGCGGGAGTAGTCAATTACAGCATTGACTCATCTTGATCTTTTTAGAAATTTCAATATATTTCAGTTGCACATTTGTGTCACTGTCTGTCAATGCTTCGAAGCATAAAATAAAAAAATCTTTCTATATTCAATTTCAAGAATTGTGCCATGGCTATAAAAACGGAAGCAAACGCAAAACAAAAAAAAAATCTCCATCCAATGATTTTGATTGCATTATAGCATAATTTATAGCACCTTTCAGCCGGCGTAACTTGACGCCATAGCACAGCGCCACGATTGTTCCGTGTTCCCTTCGGACTTGATCCTTCGTTTCAATTGCTCGGAACGACCCTGGAGCTCCGGTGTCATTTTACTGCATTCTGTTGCAGCCGAAAATTTGCATATGCGATGATGCACTGTAATGACTGTAAGGGATAAAGTATGGAAGAAACAAAACAAAAACTCATGCGCAACCCTTCGCCCGTAAAAAGGATCTGTAAATTCACAGTACAGTACACGCAGCAAGAAAAAAAAAGATGAGCAAACACTTCTTTACCACGCCACTGGTGAAACGATTCCTTCGTGCAGATAACGCCCTGAGGGATCCTTTTGGGCCGAAGAGTCGAAGATAATGATGGTGCTGTAAGATGCGAGCGGCAAGATGCAAAAAAAGCGAAAGAGCAATGAAATCTAAAAGGAGTGTGTGTAGAAAAAAATGCATACACACGCACAGGGAAGATACCGATGACGAGCGTTACTGATCATTATCCTTTACCGTTATGTGGCGCGCCGTTCCATCTCTCGCCAAAGGGAACTTCGGAACCGGTGGCTTCAGATTTCCGTTCACACTCGCGTGTCATTTTACCCGAAAAAAAAGGGAGACGAAGGATTCGGTGCGAAAATTGTTTAACCAACCATCACGGCGACGATAGCATCGATTCGATTCTGTCTCAAGACCGTGTGTGTGTGTGTGAGTGTGTTTTTTTTATATTCCTTTTCCTTTTCCATTGAGTTCCTTGAGGAACGTTTGATTTGCGATGCCCTTCTGCCGACTTCCGACTTTTCCCATCGGTGAGCACCCGAACGGCTTGTTGATATCGTTGCCTTCCTCATGTGTATCCGTTTTACCCGACTGCCAACTGGTAATTATTCATTTTTACAATAAAAATATTTAAATTTCCACTGCACTCGCCCCTTTCGGAACAGTGCGTTTACAAGGATTTATTCTCTAAAGGATTCTTCATCGTCGAAGATGGAGATGATGATGGGTTGATTTGTTTGATTGTTCCGTGGCTGATCGCGGGGCTTCAATACCGTTGCTCTGCCACGGTGTATATGAATGCTTGCTACCCTGCTTTTTTTTATTTGCTTCCATTGTTTATTTATGCTTGCTCATTCATACGAAATGTTAACCTTTTTGGCGGTAGCGAAACATGGAAATGTTGAAATTCTCCCGGAAAGAATCACGGTTACCTCAAAAGGCAGCAAAAACGCCTTTCAGCCAGTGAACGCTAACAAGAATCGAGGATCGTATCGTTAGCTTTAGCGTAGCGGTGACATAAATTCCTGCAAGTCTGTAACTGATGAACCGTTGCATCGTTTGATTGTGATTTTTATTTAATTCACGCCACCTGTAAGGAGTGGCTTTTAATTACCGACACGAAAATGGAACTCGCCGGGGTACGCTTGGGGACGCGGTAGGTATGGCTTCGCTTCTTGGCCAGGTTTTTCCGGTTTTCCTAATGATCCAGACACAGAGACCAGAGCCACCGAGGGTCGTTTGTTTTATCCGTTTGCCGAGCCTCCTCCTCCAGTGTCCAGTTTTTTGTTGTTGTGAGTGTTGGGGTGTGTGTGTTAGTTTCTGTGAAAAACCGTTGTCCCTGTCTGGTGTGTTTGGGAAGAAGTTTAGCCTACGGATCATGGTTGTAGTTTTCTCACATTTCAAATTACATTTTCTCAACTTCATTATTACAATAGGGTGCAACAAAAAAAGGAATAATAGTAAAAAAAACCCTCAAAAAGCCACATAACCGTTGAGGAAACGCAAATTCCTTCCATTCCTGGCCGTGTCATTCCATCCCGCTACGTACTTCGATTTGATTTGTTTCGTTCCGTACCATTCGGTACGTTATTAATTGGCTACAATACGTTAACCCATCGCGTCTCCAACCGCAATCTCCACGCAACGTCGTACGCCATCGCACCGAAGAGACAAGTTTTTAGGCTAATAAAACATAAAAATATTACCGGAGCAACATTTTTCACCCAGCCACGCCAGCCACTCGATGCTGCTTGGTCCGGTGTCCAACTGTCCAGGCGTACGGTATCGTTTACCTTACCCCCTTCCTCCTCATCTCGAACGCAATGGTGAACGAATAGAAAATAGGAAAGCGACACGAAGATCCGCAAGGAAAATGTAGAAAGACACACACGCACACACGTCCGCACAGCGCGCGCAGAAGACACATGCGAGACACTTTGCGACCCCTGCCAACCGAGAACTGTGGGGATCTGTGGCGTTGGCGGAAGGAATGGGAGGTGGAAGTGTAATGGATTGGGCGGACATAGTAGGAGCAAGATATAATACCTACCAACGCGTCATGTCTGCAAGATGCACCGGACACAACGGGCAAATAAATAAATAAAAAAAAACCTCCCCAACGCTGCCCCAACGGCTGCCCAGCTTTGCCCAGAGTCCCAGTGTGTCCGTTGCTCGGATAAGGGAAATAAAAGGAAAAGAGCAGTAAACAACAGTACGAAATCAGAGAAGGAGGGAGACAAAAAAAAGCGCTGCATCCACATGCAACGGCCCGTCGCTAACTGTAAATGCATAGAAAACATAGTGCAATTTTAATTAAGATTTATATCTAAAAATGCCTTGTTTGTAATGTATCTATATCTTTCTAACTATTAGTCAGTTTACTTATTTATAATAATTATTTTCTCGTCGACGTCGTTTCACGTCTTCTCCGGCTTTTTCCCTTTGTTGGCTACCCTCGCTGCTTCCACTGCACCGCACACGCGTATGCGATTGCGGCGAACGTTTGCATCGGGGTTGCATCCCACGGACTTCTCCAACTCGAAAAGCCCACAGCGTGTTTGTGTGATTCTATCGTTGGTTCGAATTTTCCAACCCCGTACAGTACACACGGAGTGCCCACGTACGGTGTGCAGTGTCCGCGAGCAGTTCCGTGTTGATATGTCGCGTGAAATGAGCGCCTGCATAGATTTGTGGTCGGACTTTGAAGGCCTCTCCCATGCAGCGACAGCTTAGGAATGTTGAAGTTTATATTTTTTTTGCTATTTCGTTTATCACCTCCAACCCGTTTCGAATGCATCATCTCTATCGGCTTTAGACGGTTGTTTGAGACGCATTTTCTTCTCTCCCTCGGTGGAAAAATGTTTTCACGCGCAAAAACTATGCTAAGTCGCGTATGCCGGTGAATGCCGGTCGCGTACATCACCGTCTGTACGGGTTTAGGATTTTCCTCATTCCAATCGCAATGCCTAACTCAACGCGATTCTCCTAATCGCCCAGCGCTACCCGACGTGTTGTGCCATCACCTTTGATGCCGATTTCTCATGGCGTGCGTATGCAGTGGCGATGGAAAAGATGCCCGAAACACATTGTTTCTCCCCCCCCTCCTCTCTCGCGATCAGCTGCGAGCGCCGGCTCGGGAACGGTATCGTCCCGATGCGACAGGAAGATCGTTATCTTTTCCATCCGCCGAACGTTAGAACGTCATTCTCAAGATCGGAAGGGATAGGCAGCAGGAACCTTGAAGCATGCACGAATTAGTACCATGATTAATCTTTGAGCAAATATTTAAATTAAAGCTAACCCCGCGATGAGAATTCCAGCCGCGGGCATCCATTTCTCCCTTTACGTCATACGGCACAGAAGATGGAACGGAACTCGCGTGAACTTAATTTGTCATCCATCGTCATTTTGAGCCCGGAAAGGTGAAGGGGTTTTTTTTGCGTAATTTCAATGCCTTTTCATCTTTTCTTCGGTTTGAATTTATGCATCGCTTCCGCTGGAACGGTTCGTCTCCGGATGCACAATCAATCTTTGCGCTGACATGTTTGCTTCCCGCGGGTGATGCAACAAATCACGCGTAAAGAGCGGCGTTTGTAAATAAAGTGAAGAAAAGACAGTGAACTGTAGAAAGATGATAAATGCACTTCCTGTTTTTATAGAAATCAAATGTCGATATTTTACTTTTTACAAACATGCAAGGTGATGCTTTTTAGAAAAAGTTTTCTGATATTAAATTCAGGAACACTACAACTTCTTATATTTTTGAAGGCAGCAGAAAGAGGAGAAGAGATATTTAAAAATTAAATTCTATAAAAAAATTAAGAACTCGTTACTTATTTTCTTAATTTATTGTGGGGAAAAAACTAAAGATGAGATTCGCCACCAATTGTAACAATCGAAACCTCGTCCAGGGCTTCTAATAATTGCATTCTGAAAAATCAAGTAATCTCATAGTAATGTTACGGACTTAATCACATCAAAGGCTAGATCGGCTGTGTTTATCATACGTCGGGGATGCAATCTGTAGTGTAATAATCTGTTAGTAACGATGTATTAATATAGAAAAGCGAAACATCTATTTCTTCCCCCTTTGCGTTATGTTGTGGTGTCGAAAAGCGCACTAAATTCGACAATCACGATCAAATAACGTCTTATGCCTTATGCCAGCCAGTGAGAATCGTGACAGCGGCTTTAACATTGAACTTCTGCACCGAAAACCGTCTAGGGAATCTATTAGCTCGATGTATTTCTCGTTCATTAAATGGAAGCTAATGTGCGCACCCGTTCTTTCCTACCAATTGCAGAGCGTCATCATGCTGCTGTTCCGCGAGGAGAAAAGCCCGGAGGATGAAATTAAAGCCTGGCAGTTCTGGCACAGTCGGCAGCATTCGGTAAAGCAGAGAATATTAGATGCCGGTAAGTATCCACTAGCTTCAGGACCGTTTTACAAGCAAACAAGGGGGAGATTGTAGTTAATCGAAGTGGTGCTGTGGGTGAACTTATTGCCATCTCAGCACTTTGCCACGGCAAATGATGATGGCCGTTTCGGTCGGCGAGATGGTCGCATCGCATCCCGCCCCATAACAATCACCCAGGCCGGGCCGTGAAAAGCATAAGATGCATTAAGCATCCTTTCGCGCAGGAGAAACCTATCCGCAAGCAGCCTTCTCGTGCACACCTCCGACCCATCCCATCACTTACACGGGTGGAATCCAATTACCGTGCTTTATTTATCGATTATCATTGAACTCTCGAACCACGGGTACCAATTTCCAGTAAATCATAATTTTATGCAAAACAAGCTCCCCAAGATGTCAAGAAGCGGGACCAGAAGGCGGGCTTACTCACAGGCAAGAGTTTCCAATGTTCCGAGGGCTTCATCGGCGACAACTAAACGGACAATTATTTAATTATATTTATTGCTTATTGCTGACGATTATAAGCCGCTGATGTATGGCTGAGTGTGATTGCTGGTAGAGAGAGAGAAAGAGAAAGAGGGAGAGAACGAGAGACGAAACTGGTTTACATCGAGGCAGTTTCGAGTGCGGTTTAATGATGTACAATCTGACGGATCTCCTGCTTCTGCCGTGCGGTCGTTGTAATTTTCTTTGTACACCAGCATCACAAAGGACGCTGGGACGAGGCAGCACATTTGATTTAATCTTGATCTGCGTCGATCGGTATATGGGTATGCGATCCATACTGCGTCAGCTTTCCAACAGAACAACTCCAATTGCTAATTGCGACGGACAGCATTCCTGCTGCTTTTGCAGGCTTTGAGGAATCTTTGCAGACCACAGTAACGCACGCTCTGCGGACTGTATGATCCATTAGAATTAACATCCACCCGGCATCGTCCGAACCGGAGCTGCAGAAACGGATCCAGCCCCGGATGGTGATGATCGGTGCGCGTTATGCGCATTATGCACCGTAGGGCATCAAACTACCCTTGCGTGGTACGCCCGGTGTCGTAACAATTAAACGTAATTTTATCGATTGTAATTTGCTGCAAACGGTTGTTCACTCGTTGGACAATCAACATTAGGCTCTCCTGCTCGTCTTACGCTCCGTTTGGCTGCAAAATCGTGGGCTCTTCCCTAGCCTGCCTGCCTGAGTCTGATTTGTTTTATTTTCTGGTGGCTCTTCGTCAGCCACCAGCTGTGCAATTATTATCGATTCATTTAATCGCAGCTGCGGTTACGGCACCCGGTTCTGTCACACGCTGCCCAACAATGTTGCGTCTGTCAATTGCCGTTGACAGCTAGTGAACTGTCATGTTTTGTCATGCCAGTTGTCGGAGCCCGTAGAGTAGCGCTCAATTAGTTTGCGTCGGCTTTAGTAGGGATCAAATTTTGCAAAATCAAACGCAATTGCAGATAAGATCCTCGGTTGTTTGGTTGTTCTTTATCACGATAATTACAACCGATTGTCAGTTTGTGGTGGTACGTCCCTTCCATACTTGGGACTACAGGTGGTCAATGACCAGTGTTAAGTGTCAACCGGGAAATGCGTTCATCTTCGTGATGTGCTGCTTGAAGGTAACGGCTTTGACATGGTAATGGCGAAACTCTATGCCCTTCCGTTGGATAGATTCACCAGTTTGATCATTAAATTATGTGTTTCTGGACGAACCGCTCGTGACACCTTCGTCCATTTTCTTTGTCCGAACAGTAACACATTTCAGACTCTTTATCATTATTGATTCATACCTTTTCATATTAAATTTCCATGTAATTCTACTCTTTCTCCCCATGCAGATACGAAAAACTCCGTCGGTTTGGCCGGTTGCATCGAGGAAGTATCGCACAACGCAATCGCCGTGTACTGGAATCCTCTCGAGAGCTCCGCCAAGGTAAGTTTTCTATCCGTTCGTCAAACTCGATTCGCTCGATACACCGTACGCCGTGCGGAATTCCCACGAGCTCGGTGACTTTTCTTCTTAGCTCATTGTCGGCTGCTGGCGGGAACGCCACAAGCAAAGACCAAAAATGCATTTTTCATCGACTAAAAAACGCGCCCGGCACGATGGATCGTATGTGAAGCATATAAAGGCAGGACGATACACAAAAAAAAAAACACACACACACTTCGTACAAAGAAGGTCGTCTCGCCGGTATCGTCATCGCGATACTACTTGCCGTATTAACGAAAAAAAAACTCAAAACACATTCACCATTAAGTGTACATAAATTAAAATAATCTCATTTCCTGTGACTCGACGGAAAGGGTTCCTTGGTGGCCCTTTGAAAATGGCGCTGGAAGTACATATATTTTGCCGGTAATTCTTAGCGTGTTTTTTATTATTATTATCACCGTCGCCATTCGCCATACTCCTCTTCCTGCTGGTTCAATCCGTCGCACCATTGCCTTCTGCGCTGCGTACGGGTAATGGAAATGATAAATCATAGAAGTAAAAATAATAACATTATTTCATTGCAATATTTATGGACGACGATTTGGCTCCGTACTGTTGGACGGTATGCCGTACGGTGACCGCGCTCTTCGGCCGCGCTTTCCGGTGCGGATTTATTCGATCGTGCACTGGAGCACCGTTCGTTTCCGTACCGTTGTTGCGGTTCTTCCTCAAGTTGATTCTTTTCCGGTCGGTTCGGTCGATTGAGTGTCGATGCAGAAGCTAATTAAAATCGCTACCGCAGAAATATTGCGAATCGTTTTGAGGATCGTGAGCGGCAGCCTGCGATGGACTTGCACCTTGACAAGATATGAGCATCGGGAGGGAGTTATTAAAAGCGTACACCGCCCATCCATTGAGCTTCAGATATTATTTTCGGTTTTCCGGAAAAAGGGAAATCATCGAGGAGCGATGAAGTATTGGAAATCGGGCTAATCGTTAATAAATAAGATTAAAATTTAGTGCAGAAAGTGATTTCCACTTGACGGGTTTTCTTTGGGGCAAAATAACTCCAAACTCATGAAGGATCTCAGTGATCTATCTTAGTGAGTTGATGATTCATCCACTGATTGAAAGTCTTCCAGAGCTAAGCTCTTTGGTTGATCATTCATTTCATCATCATTTGACCATCCAAATTCTTGTTCAATGTTCCACATTTCCAAAACATTGTCGATTTTCGATAAGAGTGTCTTATTTCAGAGGGTATTGCATTCTTCAGACCTCCATCATCACGCATATTAAAATTGGTTTGCTCAGCTGCGTAGGAGCCTACAGCAAATTCTCTCCCCGAAATCAACAACAGTTCTAATTGAATTCTGTCATTTCGACGTCAACCCCATTCGCTGCCCAGTGCGTGTAAAACCGCCCAATTGTCACCCGAAACGTGAGCGTAGTATTTGTTCTTGATCAGACATTGTGGAACCTTCGTTCGTAGCATACCTTAGAACATGCACGCCAATCCATCGTATGCCGGTCGGACGCCCACCTATTCGGTCGTGCGTTCTAAGCTTTTCCAATGTCATGTCATTTCAACTCTGCACCGAAAATGGTTTGATCCCTTGATTAGCTTTTCGTGTTGCATTCGTCAACCGAGCCGCGCGGGTGCGTTCGAACGAACGAAATAAATCTTTTCGGGCGTGTATATGCGTACGCGCCACAAACATGTGTCCCCGTTGTCTGCTGGTTGTTGGTGAACAGGGCAAACCATTCGCTAAGGGCAGTGGAAAGCAGTTTAGCAAATCGCAACCCCAATCGATCACGCCTCCACATTTAGGCGAAGAAGCGAGTAATAAGGAAACAACAAAACAGCGAATCAGCGCCTGTCGATGGACGGCAAAACATTGGACCTGGCCGAAATGATTGAAAAATTCATACGCGCATTTCATTGTTGCTGTTGCCCGGTCAAACCGATTGTGTCGCTAAAGCCGTGCATGTCGTTTGGTTTTGGAAATGGCATCGGAATTAGATCATTTCGATGCTATCGGCCCCATGGGTACAAACGCTCGGAGCCAAAAGATTAATTACCGCCAGCGGACGCGAAACGAAACGGTCAAAACGGGTCCACCGTTGGCATACGTCAACTTTCTGCCCCGGCGTACGTCAAGATCGTGCCAAAAGACAATTAGTCTTCTCCGCGGCAACTTCGGTTCGCGTTTGCTAATCACGCGGGATTGCGAACAAAGTCGTGGCTGGAATAGTGGCCGACCAGCTGGCTGCTGACATTTCTGCAAAAGCGCCCTGAAACTGCCTCAACGGTAGGAAACAAAGTAGAAGGCCGGTGTCTAATCTTTGCTTGACTATCTCCCACTCTCCTTTAAAAGGACGATAGATGGGCCTCCGGTACAGGGAGCCCTAATAAAATCTAATAATGGTCGAGTGGATCTGTATGTGGAAGATATTTACATCCCATACCCGCACGCTAATGTGGCTTTCACAATATTTGAAACAATTTATAACGCTTAGCCGAGCAACTAGTCCTAAAACATCCAAAGAAAACCATCGATCTCTTATTGATTGTTGGCTTCTGCATTTCACAACCCGGGCAACAAGTGAGGAGATCGAGCAAATAAAACATCTTTTCGTTTTCCGGTGGGGAATAAATTTTCGAATGATTAATCGAACGCTGGTGGCCAATTCCCCCATTCTGTACTATTGTGTCTCCAGCCGTTGGGTCTCGGCGACTATTCACCAAACCAACGTTCCAACGAACCTTTTTTTTACTCCATTGAAACCAACGCAGTAGCAACAATGATAGAAAACGTTACAGCCCGCGGTGACACACGCGAATAAATCAGCGCACATTTGACATGTGCGATCCGCGCAACAGCAACAAAAACCCTCCACACGCCAAGTGCCGGAAAGAAGTGCAAAAGTGTCACCCCGTACGGTTGCGTTGGTCGATCGAATAAACGCGCACGGTTCGATCGATAGTGCCGAACGGAGTACCGATGACCCGATCAGCCCGCCACCGACCGGTGGACATTGTGGACAGCTCGGCGACCGACGGCGTGGGCTTACGCGCACCACACGCCTGCCGGTGTGTAGGACGTAGTCACACTAATTTCTTTTCTGCGCCCTCCACCGGTCTATCGATGCGTCATGGGAAAGCTTCGGTGATGTCATCCGGGTTCCGCAACAGACGGAAGACTTTTCACTCCCCGCAGCCCGCACCAGCGTTACGCCACCATCTGTGCAGTGTAACGCCTGGTTGGTCGAGTGTACGGAAGCCTGAACAGTGACCGGTCGGCCTCAACCATCGGAGACGGAAATCGAACCGAATGTTGGCTTGGCTGGGCCGTTATGATGCGTGAGGGTTGAAAAATAATATTTCGATTAGTGCCGATGACCACCCCGTTTCGATGGCTGGGCGTTATTTCCGGGTACAGGAGGGAACCAACCTACGATGTCCTTCAGCATGGAACGAAGTATGTGAGTATTTTGGGTTTGTTTATTCAATCGAGTTGAAATCTTTTCCTGCGTTCGCTTTGCAAGGTCACCACAGCGTGAAGGAATGGGAAATTGAGATTGCTCAAGGTTTACACCGAGCGCTCACAAACATGAGAATTTCCACTGTCCTGCTGTCGAATAGCGTCCTCCATGGCTTCTCCACCTTCCATTTGTTCCCCTCTGGTTACCGACAGCACGCAGAATACCGAGGTGGTACATAAATTTCAATAAACTAATGACCCCGTGAACGCATATCCATCGGATTTAATTTAACAACTTGTAAATGATGCTCGCCCGCAGATGCAGGTGATTGTCGCCGAAAGTCTCAATCGTGTCTCAAGATTTCGGACCGATCGTACGGTTGAGCTCCTGGCGGCCTGGATGGCGACACAGACGCACGCGGAACGAAATAAAGCTGTCTGCGTGTAATAAAGTTGCTAAAATATTATGAAAACGGTTGTGATTTCTCCTGCGTGTGCTTGTACCGCCTGCATCTATGCAATGTGCGGGATGCGTGCGTGGAAAAAAGGAGGCAAAATCCGGCCGCAGGAAAAGAAATGATATTACACACAAAAAAAAGTAAAGAAAATCAGGGTCGGAAGAAATCAATTCCACCCATCACCACAGCTACACGGGTGTCGTTCGCTCATTCTACAAATGTGTTACATTTGTTTTACGTTTTGCTCCGTGCCCCGTGGGGTGGAGTCATACGCATGATAAAATACGCAAACAAAGTGCCCGCGCGCAGGAAAGTCGACTCGGCTAATGGACCATTGCCAGGACCAGGTCGGGTTCGCAATGTGCTACCGGGAACCCGGTGCGAGCACTGGGTACTGGGGCCCGTGATGATGATAAAGCCTCGTAAAAAACGGCTTCTGTCCACTTTTTGAGGGAGGGAACGCCAGCATAAAAAGGGGGGGAAACTAAGGAGGGGGCCCTGCCGCTTCTTCCTTTCGGGAGGGCAGAATATGTGTCGAAAATAAAGCGATAATCATTTAATTTGTTTGTGCCCGTCTGTTGGTTGGAATGATCAGCCTTTTTTTTTCTCGGTTGTTGTTGCTGTTTTTGGGTTTTGATTGTTTCGCTGCTTTATTTTGCTTTAACCTTCGTTTTTGGGGGCCCTTTTTCACTGGGCCAGCGACAGAAACAGAAGAGACACACTTTCAACATCATCACTCAGCATGATCGGTTCACCAGGAGAGGTTACCTGTTACGATTCCGATGCAAATGCTGCGAATGTTCACGTCTAATTCCCTGGCGGGCAATCATTCAGCGCATTTAATAGTGTTGCCTTCGTTTTTGGGATGGAATTTTTCGCTTGCAGTAAGATTTTTTTTCCCGCTCCAACCGTTCGCATTCGGTCCACCGCAGGAGGGCCGAAAGTTCCTTTGCGACTTTCTGGTAGCGACACAATTTAAAAACATTTTCCCGATGTGCTGTTCTGTTTTGTCAATTGATTTTTTTTTTGTTTTTATTCGTGTTTAAGCTTTTGCCATCAGATAACTGCCTCAGATGGCAAAGGAGGAGACCGAAAGGCAAAACGAGGAAGAAAAAGATAACACACACGCATCGCTCTTGGCACATGGTAACAGAAATGTTGAGGTTAGGTTATGGTATCGATGACGATTAAGACATGGACGATGCAGTTTTTTTTTGGGTTCACTTTATTTATGGCTTCATTCCTTTGTGGGGTTTCCTTCCCGTTTTTGGGAAGAATCATTTTCGGTGCAATGATTATTTTTCACCCAATTGGTATTCAACTTGTCGACTTTATGGTGGCCGTTTTGCTGCATTTGTGCTGCCAAAGGATGTAAGGAAATGTCATAATTAGGGTTTTGTGTGGAGCCCTCTTTTTGTGGCACGTGCACGCAGGCTGCGTATTGTAAAGCTTTCTATTTAAAGTACCATGGTCATGTAATAAATTCCAATTTTAAAAGGATTTTATTTGTGTTACAACACGACACAAAACGTTACTGCAAGCGGGGTTATATTCGCGCCCATATAGCACAACAACACACACGTCGATTTCCTTTTAATGAAGCATCGAGAAAAGGCCACCGGCAATAAAAGCTTAACGAGACGAAAGCACATTTTCCACTTGGGTCACTATTGGGGCCCATGCGGCAGAGAGACATAGTGTCAAACCGAGCCTTCGGAGGGGGAAAGGGGGGGGCTAATCGGACGATCAATCTGCCCGATCCGGCAGCAATGGGGTCAGTCCGATCGGTCGGCTGGTGCGAGCTTTTCCTTTACGATCGACACCCGGACTCACCCCAGCAGTGGGGTGGACAGCTGATTAGATTATTCTTTTTCCCCGAGATTGCACCGATAAACTCGGCAGCAGGCCGAAGATCGTTGAGTGCCGCGCGCACACTCGGTGTCATGCAATTATCGTTAAACGCTTTTAATAAGCAAAACGGATACGTTCGGCACACGGTGACCCAGACATGGGGCAATCACGTTTTTTTTTATCGCCACCCATCTGTTTAGAGCGATAGTGTCTCTCTACTCTCTAGCAGATCGTCATCGATGTGGAAACAGTCTTGTTGGCTTGTTTCTGCTCTGCGCTTGCGATCCGGTGCCCGTTCTGTTGCGCTTTGTGGCCCATGCCGGGCACAACCGCGTGTGCCACTCGGTTATGCTGCATGGCGTAAATTGTGTGTGTATGTGCGCATAAAACAAACCAACATTGATGATGGGATTGGGAGTCGCGGCAATGGAGACGAACCCTTCACTCTTTCGCTCGTGCACGTGCAAAACAGGCCGTTGCAGGCCGGAAAGTGCGCAATCAATCCATCGTCGTCCTGAAGGAGGTGGAATCTGCAATCGTGTTTGGGAAATGGTATGCGCAAGCATGCATTCTACTGCCTGCAACTTGATGGCCACCATAGGTGAATGGGTAGAGAAACAAGTGGCCAACCATTTATCGTACCCAACTGTCTTCATAATAATAATAATAATAATGATCATCATCATCATCATCGCCGCCACCGCCATCGCCGCCTCCGTTCCATTCGATCATCATTGCTAACGGGTATCTCTTCGTTTCCGTGAAACATCCTTTCCGGCGTACCGCCGAACCGCGCACCATTCCTTGGTGCGCGTGCGCAAATGCGTCTTACAAATCACCTACTCCCATGATTAACTGCCCATTTCACTAGCGTAAATCGCGCACACGCTCGCATGGTGTAGGTGGACAGTCGAAACAGAACGAAACGGTTCTTGCAAACGGGGTTGCCAACAGAAAGACATTCCAGAGGAGTTTCATTGCCGAGCCTTCGTCTACGGAAATCTAAGGCATGGTCAACGCTGGAAAACAGATGTCAAGGTCTATAAGAAAATTGACTTGAGAGGAATAATATTTTTATTATTATATTTATATTAGGGAATATTCAAATATTCATGGATTATGCAAGGGCAAGATTCGTGACTTCCTAAAGAATCAGGATCAGAATCACAAGCTTTCTCGAAAACATCTAGATTTGTTTATGTTTTAGCTTCAAAAATAAGAATTGTTTTTACAAATGAAATATCCCAAATACAGCTAGCATTCGATCGTGAAGATCTTCTGATAAATGTATGCGAATTGTTTATTCTTTAATGAAGAAATACAATTTTTATCCGAGTTGTCCAATTATCGGACTACAGTCGATAATCATACAACGCTGCTACTCATTCACTCCCTCTAGCGGCAAAGCGACCAACTTCTTCATCCCTCATCTGTCAAAAGTCAAGATAATATTTACGTACAACATAACATACACACAACACGCGCACTACTTTGTAGGGAAACGTTTCTCTCGCCACCACAAATGGCACTACAATCCGCCTACTGCACGAGCCGCCGTTAGGAAAGAAGATTAAATTAAGCAAATGCAATCATTCAATCCCAACCCGCAAAGCGTAACTCCGTGGGAATTGCATCCGAAGAAAAGCGTCAATGATGAAGTACCACCTTGGGAATGCCATCGGCATGTCATCTACCGGCCATGTTTACAAACGGATTGCGACGAATCCGCGGCTTAACGGATCGCGCTGCCTAACGCAGCGACAACATTTTGCACTAATCGTTACAGCGCAATCATCTGCGCCCGGCCGATACATTGTGCACACTTTGTAACGATGCTTTCGAACCCGCTCCGATGCATTCGTGTACAGTTTATCTTTTATTTATTTATTAATTTATATATGTCTGCTTTTGCTTTCCATCCACAGATCAACGTCGCCGTCCAGTGTCTGAGTACGGATTTCAGCAGTCAAAAGGGTGTTAAGGTAATGTATCGTTACGTTTCGATCGGTTCTGTGGCAATTATAATTTAACCTGTAGTGATTTCTCAGTCGTCGAATCAAACAACGATCCTAGACAGAGAGTCAAGCAGGAGGGAAAAAAAGATCCAACTCACTCCACCGCGTTCGCCATCTCCTTCCACGAAATGATCGTTTGCAGCGTGATAGGTTAATTCGTTGCTCGATAGCTTGCTTTGGTTTTAAGGTTTTTTTAGTTTTGTTTTTCACTCCATTCCCGCCGGACGGCACCCGTCCGATGCCGTCATAATGCTCATAATTGATTACTTAGCCAAGTCATGGCCCCACGTCTCCCGGCATCTTCGGGATCGATCGCATTCGAAACCGGGCGAGGACGGCCCCGGTACGCCAGCAGCTCACGGGCAGCTCGGGCGCGAGATCGATCGGTCGGGCAAGTGAAGCTATCTCTCGCTAAGCGATGTATTATTATTATTTATTTATTTTCCTTTTTTTTGCCCGCTACCGGACCCCCCGTCCACCGTTCCGTGTCCCTTGTATTAGCGGGCCTTGCCTGCACCGGCAGCAACAACCTAAGGCGTGCCAGGTGCCGCCGTTTGTGCACTTTCACGCGTTTTCACTGGCGTGGCATGGGATGTCTTTAACTATGCTACCTTCATGTAAGCGCGTGTATCTGTTTTTTTTTTTATTTTGCACTCATTTTAAAGGCGTTTTAGGATCCGCCAGCGGCAGCTTGCAGACACCGATGGGGTCGCTACAAAACCGTACGCTACACGCACACGCCCTCTCGCGGGATCGGGTCGCTTTCGCTGACAGGTTTGAATGATTGAGTAGCGAGTAGTTAGTTACCGGCCTGTCATCATGAAGATGTGTTCCCTCCGTCTCGCTCTTGTGCGTTTCGCGAACAGTAAACGATACTTAGGAAGCGCTCGGGTGGTGTTGTTATGCTTTTTCTAAAAAGAAAATAATACCAAACGGGGCAGTAGTGTGCAACCCATTCTTTCGAACCATTTTCAATGACCATTGAACGGGCGCCTCAAGGAGCAGCCAGCTTCTTAGCCAGCTGTCCGCGCCGAGGACTCTCGTTGCGTTGAGTGATCAGCCTCAGCCAAATGGAGCGAAGCTCTCGCACCATCCTCGTGGCGGATCATTATCATTATATGATTATTTGTTCATCATCGGCAAATTACGTTGAAATTGATAATGAGCAATTACTTGTTAGGGGTTGTGCAGCAAGTGCAGCACGGAGCAACCTGGGCGAAAGATAGGAACGGCAGAGCGAAAGAGAATATAATTTATGACTCATAATGGCGCTGGGTCCCTACTTACGCAGCGGCAACATTCGATCGTGTAATGCGAGATTGTAAAACCGTAGTCTCGCTTAATCTTCGTACTTCATGTAGGTTCCTAAAATGCGGCATAACTAATGATGATCGTATATATATATATTTTGTTCACGATCAAATCTAAATAATCTCCCACCATTGTCGACGGTGTTGCCATCTGGCGGGTAATAAATGAGTGCTCTTACAGATTTTTTTTTCTTCGCTAAGGAGACACGCTTTATTGCAGCGCCAAATGAATTGCGTCGAATTAAAGGCGACCATCAATTCCACTTGACATTTTACTGCCCAGTTGTCTGTCATTATTCACGAAAGCCTATTTGAAAAACAACCATATAAAACGTGCTAATCTAACCGTACCCTAAGCTTACCATGTTTGTCGTACGGTATTTGCACCAGGTTAAAAGAATTCGTTTGTTATTGTAGCGTGTGTTTTGATTTCTTGCTCACCAGCAATCACGTCTACTTTCCTGCAGAATTGTCCCAGCCCCGCAATCATCCCGTGGTGTATCGAACTGTTTTCGCCTACAGAATTCGCATTCGAGCATTAAAGCAAACAATGCCAAACTTTAATCCACACGCTATCATAATCCGATCATTCCCGTCCAGATTTGTCCGTGGCTGTGTTTGGGTAAGGGATCAAATAAAGAAGCCATCTCCGGTGTATGGCCGTGAACGTGGCCAGAATGCAAAATGTCAGAACCGTTGATTGATCAATACATTTTCTAGTAATTAACGACAAGATTAAATTTAAATATTTCTACTCGTGCCTATCGCACGGAGAGACCGACCACTCCGTGCCCTGCCGTTTGGTTTTTGCCCGTCGATAAGCCCCAAGATACTTTGGTGGCTACTTTGTTGGAAGTGGAACGGTGGAGCAAGACGACCAGAGAAGGAGCACCGCAATGCATCGAAAACCAACCCCTTTCAGGCACTTCCTTGACACTTAAGCCGCAACGGAAACGATGGAACGTTCAAGTTCCCATGACGTTTCTTCGGGGTCATACAGGCGGAGTGTTCGAGTCGGCACTCGGCATTCGGTCTCGTTTATGATCACGCTGTGCGTGTATGTGTCATGTGTGGGTACGTGTGTTATGCTAATAATGATATAACTATTCGAATTTCCTCCATCAAACCACTGCCCTGCATCGCTGTGCTTGGAACGTTCGCCTCCATTCCACAAACCGAGGTCGCACGCATAGTTGACGAGTTGACTGATACTTCTGTTTGGCTACCAGCACGATGCTATCGCTCGCGCACCAGCTTTGGTTTGGTTTCTGCACATGATGCTCAGAAGAAGAAAAAAAATTGGAAGGTCCACACCGTACCCGAGCCTATCTGCGGCTCGAATCTAGAGCATGTCAATCGAAAGCGATTTGGTTTTCGGAGGGATGCCCAATTTCTGCGTCCCCAGGGTTACCTGCCTGGTGGCTTCAACAGTGTGTCTACCCAATTAGCGCAAGTTGTGCATGCGTTTCCTCCCGCTTGGCACTTGACCGATGGTTGATATAGGTAGCATATTAAAGTCCGCCCGAGCTCCAGGACGAGAGGTTCGATGCGGGTGGAGCGTCATGTCATCGGTTTGGTGTTGAAGACTTTTGACATTTGATCGTACGATCTCCTAGGGCGCACGGCCAATGGTTGCCGTCTAGGGCTCCTTCCTGGTGGAGAAATTCCAACCAGCCCCGGGGACGATACAGCGCGATGTTACATCGCGATAGGGAAACAAGAATCTACGGTTTATTTATTTTACATTATGATGGCTTTCAAGACCCCGCATAGTTAAGATCCGATTCTCGGTACACGTCCGGGCGCGTTTGCGGGCCCCCGGCAAGCAAGTAGCGTCGGTAGGTGCGGCAATCAAACAGGGGAACAAAAAGGCAGACACTCGCGGCCCTTAGCCGCAACGCGGTAGAAACGCGCAGTGGACGAATGGGGAAAAAACCGTCGAAGGAGAAAGATAGAAACAAAAACCAGACAACCGCTCCCGACTAAGTAGTGGACGGCATCACCGTAGACACCGAAATCGGATCGCGGTCTCGGAGCGTGGAAGCCGGACGGAAAGCAGAGAAAAATCAACAATTTTTATCTGCCTGTCATTTGAGATAAATCCATGAATGAACATATTATAATATCTATACTCATAAGAGAAAAGAGATTCAGCACGAACGGACAGCGTCGAGGTAGGAAAAAAAAATCGAAAATCCAGCCCTATTCCAACTCGCGACTTCGAGCAGCAACGCTGGGAACTGACCCTCCAGCCTTCAGGCACACGGACAGGTGTTCTCCAATGTCCCGGAGGGTATTTGCTGGGGAGCAAAACAGGACAAGAAGTGAAATAAAAAAAAGCACACTGAGCAAAACGTACCGAAGAAATCCATTATACAACAGCGCAGCGAAGGAAGCGATCCCAGCCAACGTTGCCATGGGATAAGAGAAAAGAGGCGGTGTGAGAAGACAAATCAATGACGGCCGGTGATAAAATAAAGTAAAATTAAATAAAAACCCTTTTTCGAATCAACCGCACGAAGGAGCACATACAAAGAACGGCACGAAAAAGGATTTTGGATCCTTCTTATGTTGTCGTCGTACATTAAGGGAAATGGTGCGTTTGCTTACGGAAATATTGAAACGATCCCTTGTAATGAGCATCCCGTATTATCTAGGATCTACCCTGCGAGAACGTAAGCAACTTGAAAACGATTTATTCATCTGAACCCTTCATTAACACCGCGACATCGGGGTTTTTTAGTTTAAATTCAATCGATTCTATGTTTTGTTAAGTGTTTCTCACCGTTGAAAGGTCCATCAACTAATTTTCCGTTTTAAATCTCTTTTCGTTTTCAGGGCTTACCGCTGCACCTTCAAATCGATACGTTCGAAGATCCCCGCGATACGAGCGTTTTCCATCGGGGTTACTGTCAAATCAAAGTCTTTTGTGATAAGGTAAGTCGTTGCTGTAATAGTCAATGAATGGTCCGGGAAGATTAGACACTTGCGATCGAGTCCGCATCTTTATTCGCAATTGAATTCACGCTCGAACAATTACGTTGACATTTGTCAACCAGTTCATTTAGCCTACTACTATCTCTCGGCTATTCTTGGACATTGAAAGCACAATTTGCATACACTTGAGCTGGTGTTTCGTTCGACAAAGAGGAAGAAAATGGCATACTAAAGTATTAAGCTTTAATGTACTATTTTAAATGCAGCTGTCAGCCGACATAAAATCTAATATGTATTTTAATATGACATACTTCTAGATATAGTTTACACGCCATTCCTGCATGCGCTACCGCTCAGAGCGGAGAGGCCCGCTGGATGCGGAACACCTAACAAAAACCTTCCTTTCTAAAAGGCTTAAGGGAAGCTCGAATGCAAATGAATGATAATTTTATGTTGATACTTCATCATCGTTCGCTGATCGCCTTCGTGCCGGACGCTCCTCTAGTGTGGATCGTTTCTGATTCAATTTATTAAAACCGTGCCGGGCCCCGGCCAGGACGTGGCTGGCACCACAGCACAACGCCGCAGGACACGTGTGAAACTTTGCCGCCGCACCCGGCGGGAAGACGCGGGAACACATTGTTGCATGCTTTCGCCTTCTCGCGCGCGCGGATGCCCTTTCGGGATTGGCCTAACTTAATCGATTGAGCGCGCACTGTTGCACGTACGGTACGGACGCGCCTAGCCACGGCGTTGTCAACGTCGATCGATCGTGCATCGATCGGGTGATCAAATTGCGCGTCCGCTTCTCTGTCCTGTGATGGTTCCTCCTCACTCCAAGGTGATCGTATCCTTTGTGTTTGTATACGATACACCGTCATCAGCCCGGGTGTATGCGTGCCTTCCCTCGATCAAACTACCATTACGATGGCGACGCTACGATGGTTCGCAATTATACGCAATTTGTTCTATAATTGATGAAACGACAGCTCATTAAAGGGACATTGGACCGAAATTGGTTGCGCGTCGGCGAAGATTGGTGTTTGTTGGTGCGCAACGGCCATCGCACACTGCCGCCCGGTCGGGACTTTTCGGAAGGTTTCACGCACTCGCTTTTGTTGTCGAATGTCATCCGGGGCGGCCACCAATATACGAGTGCGTGCGGTCTCCACGTAAGCGATCGCCGGCAGCGCGACCGAGCGATTATGGTCGCGGCACAGAAAAAAAAACACACGCACGTACTCACGCACGCCTTTGCGAGCAAAATGGCCGCCCGGCTTTGCGGATTGTGTGTGTGTTCGAGGTTAAATCGATCGATTCCCTCGATTCCTTTTGGTTGTCGGTCAGCCTGTACACCCTTGTAATGGTAACTGAACTGTCCGCCGGATAGAGGTTACGCTGCGTTTGCGGTTCAATAAACTGTGTCCTCTAACTAAACGCACACACAGACGAACCGATGGGGTAATGTAAAGTGTCACTTAAGCGAAACAAATCGCGAACCATTAAACCCGCCCCGATCGATGCACCACATGCGACCGTACTACGTCTTCGCGTACTGCGGTGCTCTAATTAAGCAACGGCCGCAATTGCCACGAACGTATTTCCTGCCGCACAGATCGCACCGTTTTTGTGACACATTCGGGGCGCAAAAACACTTCACGCGCGTTTGATAGTTATGGTGGCGATCGAGCCAAAGTTTAGTGCTTCACACCACCGAACGCACTTGGAGATGGCTAGCGGATGAAGTCATAATACCTACGGGCATTAAAATCACCCGCTTTACGGACATTCGATCTGCTCCGTAGCGGGATCGATAAAAAATAATTATTATTGTCAAGTCTCCCAGCAACTTGGAACACTTTACTTCGGTGTTGAGCATCGGGCCTAATACAACGGACGCTCGTGTTCTCATAGAAAACCGTGCCGGAGGAGAGCGAACAAAAAAAAACGATCAGCCATTTGCATAAATACTGACCGTCACACACGGTCGTCCGGATATCTAGCACTCTGGTGTAGCTTGCATATTCTCCGCAAGTGGATCATCAATTTAGATGTGCCCGTTTATATGTGGCTAAGCTTCCTTGTCGTGTACGTAGCATTTCAGCAGGTCTAATGTGCGCTTGGTGCGCTCTATCTTTCTAGTTTGATCACATACTTCGCGGTGCGAAGGTTAACCGCGACAGCCCGAGAATGGAACTGCACATGTGCAGTTCCACGGGACTCTAGCCGATGATAAACAAATCAAATTAATAGCAGGTGTGTTGCGGGACCGGCAGATGGTTTGTAGTTCCATCGGAGATTGCACGAATTCCCGGCAGGGGGCGCTAAGAAGCGATCACGAATAGCATAGTGGTTTAAGGTGGCATTTGTGTACCTTAAACGAAGCTGTTGATTTCATCGTACAATAAACAACTTACTTTGTATGTGGTTTCTCCCAAGTCAACGATCACTATCAAGTGATACGTCAAAATGACACACATGGCGCTTTGGAGGTAGTCAAATTTATCGACAATCTCATTACGCCCCTAATGCGTACGCCGTATTGCTATCCACTTTCTTTGCTCCAGTTACGAAACCTCGGTTCGCTAAGAATTCGTCCACAAAGCGCAGCACCATTTTCGGGGGGGTAACAATACACCGATGACGGTGGTGTCGCACGATAATCACCTCGAGGGCAAATCCCCCCGATGGATGCGTTGTCATCCAGCAAGGGTGGTTGCGTGTTTTGTAAGTGTCACCCTACAAGCAGGTAGCGCCTGATAACACCCGAACGCAAAGACCTTCAAATTGAGACGTTTGTGACAGGTGTCAAAAAAAAAGCGTTCGAAAGTCGGTCCGCTCCTGTGTCCGTACTCTTGTTGATCGGTTGATCGGCCGCTGACACTTTGGGCGATCCTAGTCCCGGGTACGTTTCCCATTTAATCCTACCCAAATGAAAGGTTGTATCTAATGGAGCGAACAAATCACCCATACTGGACACTGGCCCGAGACGCGGATGGCGTAATATGCCTACATGGGTTTGTAGTATGCATAATGACTTTTTGCTAGCATAAACCATACGCTTGATGTGGTACCACCGACACGGTGCGCACTAACCTAGCGGTGCGAACTAATTTGAATAAATTAATAAGAAATGTTTATGCAAAATTTCAATCGCCTATCGCTGTGTGCGAGGCCTGTATGTGAGCGCACTAATAAAATGAAAGCAAACGTAAGCTATATGATCGAGCTGGAGGAGTGACAAGGGTTTTAAGGTAGCTTAAATCTACGCTGCCTTAGCAAAAGAGGTACATTGTCACTGACCGTCTAGATGCCTCGAGCCATCCTTCGCCGACGCGAACCAACCAGAGAGGAAGTGCACGAGTGCATATTCACGATATTGATTAGTTTTAATTGCACCACATGGGGTACGCTTTTACCAGCGCACAAACGACTCCAGTGACACTCTTCTCCGTGTGTCCAGCGCCTACCTCGAGAAGCATGCGGTACTGGACTTTACAAAAAAAATGTATACACGGACGGGAATAAAAACTACCTCCACATGCACATTCTTACCGGTAAACCATTATAAAATCATTTAATTGAGCCATTTATATATTAATTATTCATTTTTATCGCACAGTCGCAGTCGCGAAGCATGCGGCAAAAACTGTGCCGACATTTGCCAGTGCCACCGCGCACATTATTGCAAGATGCAACGGCAGCAGATGCTGCCCGCATTCTAGCGATAGCGACATGGCGCTAATGACGAATTGAAAACCTTGTCGCTCCCCGGAGGATTACAGTGTTGTTGGCTGTTTGTAGAGGTTGTTTCTTTTTCATCCTTTATCGTACCCCTTGCCGGACAACTCCCTAATGAATGATCTTTCGAAGCGTTTCTGGAATTGCTGCCGTTAGGGTACTCTTCCCACGGCGGGACGCGAATTCTGCCTGGGTTCCCTCAGGTTTAACGACCACTTTTCACCACAATCGCTTACGCTAAGTACACATGTAGTACATGCGATAACTGCCCGACCGGTGCATCGCTTTTCCCGACAGATGGCGCTCGGTGAAACAGTGAACCATTCACAATATTTCGACATCGCAACACGCATTCGCATTGATGCCGTTCCGCACGGTGGGTGATGGGGGATTAAAATGCATAAAACTTTATATCAAACTTGCATGGAAACACGGCCGGGTCTACATTTCCCTGTGCTCCTATAGCACGGTGGAGACCGAGTTGTCAGCGGTACAACCAGTGATATCGTAAAAATAAACAAGCAGCAACCCAATCGGCCCCAGTTACGGACCGCATCCGTGCCAGTTGGTGGCGTGACCGTGTCCCCCTTCGTTTCCCCCGACACTTCCCACCTTCCCTAAAGTGACACGCCCGATTTAGCGACTGTGGTAACAATTTTTCAATAAATTTTATTGAAGCGATAATGGCCGCAAGTCATGATTTCTGAAAAGGAAGCAGACTACATTGATAGATGGTGTGTGCCGTTCTGTGTACGCCGCCCGTCCGGACACGTCGCGTTCCAAAGTGTAGCAAACGGCAAAATGGTCGAGAGCCAATCGTCTCCAGATGTCGCCAAATGGAACGTGGAACAGGTCTCGGTGTGGTTTTGTAGTGCGTGTGTGTGTTTTGTTTGTTTGTATTTCAATCTCTTACACCACGGACTTTGTCCCTTTGCTCATTATATTCGCACGTCGTCAGATATTAACAATGTTCTGACATTTCCGAATGTTCCGATCCCTTCTGCGGGTTTCTGCACTGTTCACTGAGCACTTCGTTCTTGCACGGTCTGTGTACCATGTCGCAGGATTGTTGCTAATGAGCCGTATGGATTGAACTTCCGTTTCTTGTTTTTTATTTATGTTTTTAAATATTCGTTCGCTTCGTATTCCTTCCCACCTGACGAGTGGAACGATCCGGCAACCCACAAATGGAATGACCTTTTTATTTACTCGTGTACAAGAACTGCCAAGAATCAGGAGAAGAAAAACGAACTAAAAAGAATGTACAACACTCATTACAAATGTAGTTTATTCTTTTTGAAATAAACATATCTGAAGGATGGCATTTGACAAGACAGAACCTTACAAGTTTAAATATTCTCTTATTGCTTTCACTTTTCAGTTTTGTTTTGTATAAAAAGATAACTAAATTCCTGCTAAATATCCATTAGAGCTCTGTTTTGCTATAAATCGCTCTTTCACTTGATCACATTCTTTAAATCCTCCTTTCTTCTTTGCAACGACGCATGGGTTCGCTAGCAAGCATTAAATTAAGATATCCATCTGCGCTCAGATTCGGCAGCCCATAAACTATAAAACAAAATCTGACCGCCTGTGAATCGCATCCCATCGGCTCGCCTATCTGGCGCAAGATTTATGAACGAGGCCAAAAGCCAAGCGCAACAAACATCTCCTGGCCCGTCCTGAGACACGTCCGTTACGGATAACCGGTGAAACGTACGGTGTATCGGTGGCTGGTCCTTACACCGCTCACCTGTACGGTACCTACGGAGGGACTTGTTTCTTCTAATAAATCTGTTAAATACCCTCGGTCCGATATGATACGGTGCGCTGCTTCACTTGCTGCTGGCTCGCGAGAAGGGCTCGGGGAAACGAGACGCCATCATATCGGACCGCCATCATCACCGGTCGGTGGAAATAGTCGCTTCGCGCCTCTGCTTGTGCCGAATGGGTTTGATCGATCTTTGTGTGGGGCTAATAAATTTTTAAACCCCAACCAAGACGTTAGCCTTTAATCCTGGATTGCGATCTTTACGCATGGGAATTGGCTTCACAGGTTGGCACCATTCACGGTTTGCATCCTTTGCTCTGTGGATTTAATTTTAAAATCAACACATTAGCAGGAATTTTTCAGTGATGAATGGTGTATGGTTGATGTCTAATAGTTTAGGCAAACATTTGAACTAAAACAAAAAAATATTTTCCTCAAAATAGCACCCCTACCGTGGAGGTCCTCAATGGCCCCTTTTTTCCCATCTTGCACATAGACAAAGCGTTTGAAATCGCTTTCATCTCATTCAACTCATGCACAGCGCTATCGAAACTGAACCCCATTCCGTTCGTATGTAAATTATTGGCATCATTTTTGTGATTTATGACTTACCGATAGTAAAAAACCAAGCCGGAATCTGACCGAGATGTAGCTTTCCTACGCGCGCTAAAGCGATTGAATATTTATGCAAAAATGTGTATGCGGAAAGGTTGGTGTGTTCTAGGACGATGGAGAAGGATACGTCCGCTCAACAAACGACGATGCCCGATGCAGTAGCGTCGTTGTCCGTCCGATGGTCAACAGCGTACGAACATCAACAATACCGCCATTCATCTATTCGACGTTGCGGTGTTTTTGTGTGCGCTCTTCTTTTTAAATACGGATGCGAGCTTGAGATAGGTTTATTGCGGATTCAAATGGAGAGGTTCCTCTGGGTCGATCACCACACATCGTTATAAAACGAAATATATGGCGTACCCGATTAGATCTATGTTTGTTACCTCCATACCCTGGAGATATTCCCTGGACCTAGTTTCGAATCTAGGGTGGATTTTTTGTTTTGCAATATTTATGTGTGCATTTGCATGATAAGAAGCCTGTGGTCTCTTCATCGATTCGGCAAAATTAATGTTTGAAAAATAAAAACAACCCAAATCCGTCCAATTGAATACGAAAGACTTGAGAGCGCGCAGCAAGCGACGAACCTTGCGCAGCGTTAGTAACTGTTTACAAACTCCTGTACAAACTAACTGTTTGTGTGTGTGTGTGTGTGTGTGTGTGTGTGTGTGTGTGTGTGTGTGTGTGTTGTGCGTCAAATTGTGCATACGCAGCCGAATCATTCACACCGTAACCGAACATCACATCCATTAGTGGACAGCCGAAAATTGCCAATTACGCGTGTCGGATGCAAAGTGTCAAAATATGACAAACTTCTGCGTGTGAAGTTCGAAACATCGCTCTTGATCGCAGTTAAAGAGAAGAACAAACCTAAGGCCTTTGAAGCTACGGGAACAATTTACCCGACGTATGGCCAGAGGTGGGCAAGACTATGTGCAACGATGCGGTGGCCACAAAACGTCAGCGCAAGGCAAGGTGTAAAAAGCGTAAAAACGCTACGTTACAAAAGAAAAACTCCAGTAACCTTTTGGGATGTTTTTATTATTCTCTTTTTACTATCCACTGTTCGGTGCTTTTAGCACTTGTTGTTCGAGGGATGTTGCAGGACAAACAGAACCCAAAAAAAAAAAAAAAATAAATGCAACCCTTAAGGTTTCCCATTTCGAGGTGGTTTTTGCTTCATTCTTCACGTTGATCTTCGACCGTACGCTTTCACGCGCATGAGGCATTGTGCCGCATAGTTTGCACTCGTAAAAATGCACTCATTTCAAAGGATTATTTGCCGGTTTAATGTGTTTCTCACGATTTTTTCCGATGCGTTCTTGCGGGCTGTTTCGAAGGAAGGTACACACCGGGAAGGGGTTTTTTTTTGCACCAAACAGTAACAGCGTCCTTTTTGATGCTTCTACATTTCTTAAACTTGTTGTTCGTTATCGTTTGCAAAGCACTAAAAAAATACCCTGTAAGTACAGTTTTTATCACATTTTTTGTACAAAAAAAAGAACATTTCAACATTGTTTGTAAGATGTTGTTCGGTAACTAATACGGAAGACAACAACACAAATACAACATTGGCCCATTGGCAGCAAGACTGTTTGCCTTTGATTATGATGAATGTAAGACAACATAATTCTCATGCTAGCGAATAATTGCATGCGTGAATGTGTTTGCACATATCTGCATTCCGCCCGAGTTTTGCCCGCAGGCTTCCAAGCGGGCTGCATCGTAAAAGGTATGGCATAGCGGGCGATGCAGCAACATAAATGTAGCGCAACCGCTCCATCTGTCCGATCCGTCCTTCTCGGTAAATGTTTATTAAAATCCCATTATTCTTTCATTTTGCATTGCGTTCAATGTACGCGGGGTTGGTGCGCACGGCCACCTAACGCACATACCGATTGTGCCCGCGATTGCATCGCGGACGGTTCGGCGGGGTTTCATTGTAGCACAACGCTACTGGACCCATCTGCCGCCTACCCAGGGGGCATAATATCGAGCGTATTTATGAAAGTGTTTATGCGCGTTGCGAAACGGTACGCACTGGCCATCCCATCTCGTTCGCCGGTCTGCTCGCTTGCTGCCCCTCTTAGATAATAAACGCTGTAGGATAATCGATGCCAATCCAGAAGCGCACCGGGGCTCAATTTAGAACCCAAACGGTCACGCTCGGTAGCTTGAGCGGGCAAGGTGAAAAATTCACTAATCACATTATGTAAAATGGCCTCGCGGCTTGCTAGCTTCTGCCTGTTGCATAAACCGGCTGCGCTGGTACAATCATCCGAATGGCACAGGTTCGGTCGAGGTGACGTGTTTTTCCCCCTGGGGGTGACAATACGACACGAGCGACTTTTCTCGCAATAAAGTTTGCTACACGCCCCAATCCTTAACCGATCGCCATTTGGGTGGAGGGCTTTAGAGCAAGTGGCTTCCTGTAGGGGATAGCATTAAATGGGGTGTAAATTTATTCGTTGAGATGTGGACTTGATTCCGGTGCGCTGCGGGATATGCATGGAATGTGAGAAGCTCTAGCTGACGAGCCACTGCTCTCATCTCGCGGCTGTCCCTTGGAGCGTCTGTTGGGGTGCAAACTAACGGGAAACTCTCATTTTTCCGGCTACCGGTTGGAAAATGCCTGGGAAGCTGATAATGAGTGGTATAATTTTCTTGTGTTCTAAATTCTCAATATCGAAACTTTTAAAAATGATAAATTATATATAATGTATCAATAGATCAGTTAAGATACTGACCTATCCCAAACCATAATTTAAATGTAATGAAGGATTTGAGCAGATACAGATCAAACACAAATATTTGCTAAAGAAATTTATATTATTTTAGACCTTTCCTCTCTGTTTCGAAGGTTTGAAAATCGCACACCACCGAGTGTGGTTTTATTTATTACAATTTTTATTACGTTCTACTGCACTCATGTTCCCCAAAAAAAGTGATGGCAAAAGACAACGAACGCGTACATCATAATCATCACTTCATACCAACAAACAGCAAATGAGTGATGAACTGTGTAAATTACGACAACAAAAAGCCATCAAGGCACGAACTTTGATCAACAAAAACTTGCACACATACGCACCGCAACGTATGAAAGAAAATTAAACTTCATTCATACGCCGAGCCGGCTTCCTGATGCTGAGCTCTTGCATTTAATGGAAACCCGGAGAATCGGTCGTAAAAATCTGTACTAGTAACTTCGATGCGTTTATGGTATCTCCGCACGGTCCGCAACAACTTTCGAGTGCATAAAATCGGTTTTCTTGTCCGTTTTTTTCGTTACTCGCGGTGCACCTCGCGGGAACCAATCTGTACGATGCGGGGCAATCCCATATTTTATGCTGTAATTTGCAATTTAACTCCATTTACCCAGGTAGCGCGCTGTAAATGCGCGTAGAAAAAAGAAAAACCCTTTCCCGGGCCGGCCTGGCTGATGGGGTCCATCGTTCGTTCATTTTTACGGTTTTGTGATGAGTGCTGCGTGCAACGATGCTACCGCTTGGACGGGAGTCAGAACCGTTCCCTCTCGGGCCGGTTAGCCACTATTTGCACTACGCTTCTTTGACGCTTCGGCAGCAGCAGTAACTCGTGGTGGTGCAGTTTGCAGTAGGTCGCCACCGACGACCGAATAACTACCGACCAACATTGGGTACATGCCCGTCACGCCGGTACCTGTGCGAGCTAGTAAAATTTTATAAGTCCATTTTTAACCCCGTTTTCATTAGTCGCTTCTGCATCTTCGTGCTGGCAAATGGCTTTAAAATAAGGCTTACACCCGGGCAGATCACCCGGACAACACACCGGGGTGGACAAGGCGAGCGCACACCCGCCTGCCTTACAAAGATGTTCCATAATGTAATGATCATCATAATCATAAAAACACATTTCACAGTTGCTGCTCCAACCCGTGTACTGGCGATGCTGGGGTGGATGTGGAACCAGCGCTTCAAGGATGGATGATGGGATGATCCTCTCGAAGGGGGGTACAGTTTGACCACGGGCTTTCGCTACAGTTAAAGAGCTACTCAGCAGCGCAATTTCGTAACGCAAACTCGGTGGATGATGTTTATAACGGGCAAACGGGCCCATGATGCGCGGGATTAAGGCCGGAAATTCTCCCCCGCGGGCACGGCTGAGCGCCCAGGTGCATAAGTGTGCATTTTATTGTGTCAATCATTCGCCGTACGCAAGCATCAATCATTGCAAATCGTTTCCGCTGCGCAAGCGTGGCAATTGCCAAGCGGCTATCCCGTTGCGCCTCGTACGCCAACGGTGTGGCTGCATTGGGACAAATTCGTTGAAATTATTCCGTTTGTCCGAGGATCTTCAGCTCTAGCGTTTCGCCGATGATGCGCCCTCTGGTGGTGGCTAGCGTGAAGCTGTCGCTGCACTAACGGAACTGTCAAAATACGGCAAAGCGACACGCGGTGCGTTGGTTCTGTGCGCACACGGACATCCCGGGCATGCTGTAATTAATACCCCTCACGGTCGATATATGCAGTCGAGCTCTAGGAGCTCTCTGGATTTTTAAAAGCTCGCATGCGAGTTGTGCTGCCTGCGGGATAACGCAACGAATGCTTCTACCGAATGGCGTTGGTTGGATATTTAGTGAACTAATCTCGCCCGCTCCAGCGAGTCCGCACAAGTGCTCCTTATGCTGTCGCTCTTGCAACAGGTGGTCATCCCGGGGCGAGGTCTTCCCTCGGGTTCTTTGGACACGGTCAGGGAAGTCTGACCACTGTGCAAAAGGGGGTTGTGGGAAAGGAAAGCGATCGGTTGGCAAGCAGCAACGAGAGGGATCAATTTGTTCGGGGCTGTGTTCCGCACGCACGCCGCGAGAGTAGAAATTAATATAATCATAAATTATGCACGGCTTGATGTGGCGTAGGAACGAACGAAGCGGTGATCAAGCGATACGCTTCCGTCGCGATCGTCGCGAACAGTTCTTATTGCGTGGCCACAAAGGGACCACACCTCGCTTGGTGGTTGGTGGTTGAACTGCAAGCTGTGCGGAGGTTGTGTTGCTAAAATTACACCTTCCGAGGGCGAAAGTGCATCGCAGACGCACACACACTCCAGCAGTTAAGATAACAACCGGAGCCTGCATCCCTTCCTGTTTCCTGCGCCCGTCCACTGCTTTCGTTGCGAGTTCACCCTGTGCCGCGCCGTTAAAGACAATGTAGCGCGCAATCGCCACACACAAAAACGCACAACGCCGCGTGTGGTAGTTGGCGTTCGCGCCAAGAAGTTCGTCCCTGATCGCATGATCGTTCAATGATTAATGCCGTACGATCGAGAAGGTGGTACGTACGTAGTGGAGCGTCGACTCCTATCGCATGCCGTGCTGCATGTTTCCGGTATCCTAGAGACACGAGGCGTATCAACATTGTCGGCCGGTGACCCCATTTTTGGTCGTGCGAAGCAAAACTGTGCTGTTTATAAACGATCCTTGAAGTTCGAAATGTTTCCTAACGGAACGATTGACTCTTTATTCCTCGTTGCACCAACTGTCCATTTGGTTGGGGGTAGCTGGCGCAATTTGTCGTGCCGGGGTTCGTTCACGTATCCGTCGTGTCGGGGAACCTCCCCGTTAACCTCAAAAACTGAAAACACCACGCAAGTAGTGAGCGCATCATCGCATCCCCTAGCAACGAATGAAGTGAATTAATAAAATCATTTGAAAACCCATTACCACCGCTGACAGCGCTGGAAATTACATTGCATTTGCAGCGTGGCTCTTTCTCTCACACATCGGGCCGTTCCCAACACCTGCGAGTGTATGACACATACCTTCGTTAGCCCTTAGTAACCACCGGTGATGACCGTTTGGGGTTGCAGCGCAAATAATCCCCAGCCGAATGACGGTCACAACGCAAACTCGTCTGTCTATGTAACGTTAAAGTACCGCACAGCCATAATCATTGCTTCCTTGCCGACCGTACCTAGTGCTCAGGCGCGATAGATGCAACAATATTTTAGCCATTTTTAATGAAGATAAGCCTCGTATAATCTGTGCTATAAAAATGAAAAATATCTACATTGCGCCTGCGTGTGTACGTCGGGAGAGCGTTAAGCGCTCACCTGTGCTATTGCACCACCACCATTATTGCCCATGTGCATTTGCGAAATCTTCCACCACCGGATGACACTTGCTGCCCCACAATATAACCCCCACTTCCCTACCAGAACGGTACGATCGTATGGAAATTCCTTCTAAACGCACCACTATCGCAGCTCCATTCCGAAAGATTACAGTTAGATCGACCGAAGCGCTTGTGTGTGACCGGTTTACTAAATTTTCCGTAATGTTTCTGTGGGAGCGTTTGAAAATTTTCGTGTCGTACAAAGAAGAAATGTGCTACTGTCGCTGAACAAACAAGAGTTTGCTATTTACTTGCTATAATGTGTTGTTACAAGGATGAGATCATGTGTAGAGAATGAGATCATCGGTTTGCGATCAAACGTGCGGGATGGTTAAGTGTCTTCACATCTTCTGTTTAACACGTGAATTAAGTCCTCTAAAATGCTTCTGGTCTTTCTGATGGTAAAATGCTCCTTACTGGCTAATGATATCAAAGCCATCATTTTGTTTCAATTTGAACCTATCATAATTTGAATCCATGAAAGGTCCATAAAATGGCATTGTAAGATGGGTTGTTCGATGTCCTTCTCATCTTCATCTTCATACTACTCATACAACATTTTCAGAGACTGACTACAGCAGGACTAAAAGAATTATAAATGAACCTTATGTTGTAAAAAATTCTCTACTATTGTTGGATTTCTAATATTAGAACATATGTTTTTTATGAAAAGTCATTCAACGGATTTTTTCTTCATTCCTTCCTTCTACAGGGTGCCGAACGGAAGACACGCGATGAAGAACGACGAGCAGCAAAGCGCAAGATGACCGCCACTGGAAGGAAAAAGCTGGACGAACTGTATCACCCGGTGGTCGATCGATCCGAGTTTTACGGTATGAGCGATCTATTGAAACCGCCAGTCCTTTTCTCGCCCTCGGAGGACATCGATAAGGTAAGCAGGATGCTTGCAATTTTAAGCATAAACCCCGAAAGATCACTGTAGAGTTTGTTCCAATAATAACCATCTATTCCATTCCTTCTTGCAGCTAACATCCATGGATATGCAGTTCTACGGTCACGATGCTGACTCTCTCTCCGGCACCTCCGACAACGTCAAGTCGCCCTTCCTGCTGCACGCCAACAAACCGGCCACACCAACGCTGAAGTTCCACAATCACTTCCCACCGGACGTACCGACGTGAGTAGAGCGAAAAAGTCGGCTAGAACTTCCAGTTTCACCACAGTGGCATCCCGTCGGCTATTCCGTGTTCGGCTCAACACGTACTCGGATGTCCATCATTATGGAATAATACTAATCCTTCCTTTTTTGTTTTCACTACATTTTTATTTATTACACACAGTGACAAAAAAGATCCGAGCATCATCATGGACGGTTCGCTGGTGGGAAATTCGATGGTCGACTTTACGCCACAAATCAAACGTCAGCGAATGACACCGCCGCTTAGTGAACGGGTTATGTTGTACGTGCGCCAGGACAATGAGGACGTCTATACGCCCCTTCACGTCGTCCCACCTAGTACGGTCGGGTTGCTAAATGCGGTAAGTTTCTCGGTTTGGAATGAAAAGTAAAAAATGTTCTATTACGACACTAGAAACCAAAGCTATACAAACAAAACACTAACAGCTGAAGATGAAGATTGTTTTTTTATGAAGTAAATTTTCAAAATAGATTGAAACCAAAGATTTACCTTCTGTGAATGTGCTATTAGTGTTTTGTTAATGGTTTTGCTTTTTTTGTTATTCAATTTGCCTGTATAACCACACCCAACAATTCAAAATTATAGGATCATTCGATTTGATCCAACAGTGACAGCTGTCATCTGAAGTGTAGTGGAAGGAAAACAGACCAAACAACAGTCTTAGTAAATCCACCAACATGTCACCTTTGACAGCTGTCATTTTGTGAGAAAAAAAGGTTCCCTTTCTTTCTCGCCAATCGGAAGGATAAAACAGGTACACAAACCCCTACACATTTGCGCCAATAACCAATATTTGTATTTGTGTGTGTGTTGTATGTGTATGTCGATAACGGGATTAATCTCAGCACCTTTTAACGAATTATGGCCTTCTTATAGTGCACTAGCTGCCGCAACACGATACGGGTGTATGTGTGTGTTTTACGCTCTAACCACCAGGGGTTCGCTAACGGCAGTAGTCGTTCGTGCACACTGCTCGCGTTACATGTTATTCACTGTGTCGTTTTGTTTGTTTGTTACATCAATTTTTTTCCACTTCCCCACGCTTATCCCATCCCTGCACATGTAAGCTGGCGCACGATCTGAAAGTTCTAGAATAGCAGGAAGACACAGTCCCACCACAACCCCCTAAGCATACCTCACTAACCGCCTGAAGCAACTCAATGCCAATCGGATATACGGTGTTAAACTATAAGCAATAATTATAATGAGTTTGTAACCGCCTCAAGAAGGAACAGCACGTTCCGAAACTTTTGGTGGTTATGAACGCGGTGTGTTCCCTTTTGCTATGTGCTAACCAAACATCACACTTTTGCGTCAGCTGAGCACCCAAACTTCATGACTTACAAATCCTGGACAAAATCTATGAAGGACACAACAAAACGATATCGGATACGTTAGCTTGTCTCCTTTGTAGAGTTTTGGTTAAACGAGCCCCCAACCTTTAAGCATGCTATCTCACACTTTCATGTCCTAAACGTGACTTAAAAATACATCAGTCTCTTGATAATGGTTGGAAAACATAAGTTATATTTATATAATTTATTAAGTCTGCGTTATCAACTAAGAGTGCGTGGTATAATACGCATAAGATCTTAATTCAAACTACTTTTCCCCAATAGTACGCGGTTGCGATCGACAGGAAATATATTGTTTATTGGCACAAATTTGTTAGTTGGTTTTATTCTTCCGGAGCTGAGTTTTACAAGAGTGAAACTTGCAAATAGCACATTACTACCCGACAAGACGGGACGCCCGTTGTGCGTTGCGACTTTACAGAGAAAACGTTGGCACACATTCTTTGTGTTTTGTAACTTCCGTTTACCGGTTGTCTTGTTTGTTTGTTTGTTTGTTTTTTTTTTCACCCAAAACACTTTCTATCTTCTTCTCCTTTTGCATTTGCAGATTGAAAATAAATTCAAAATTTCCTCGTTGAGAATTAACACTATTTATCGCAAAAATAAGAAAGGGTAAGTTTTGAGTTTCCTTCCGATTTTGCTATCTTTCTCCATTTATCTTCTTCTTTAGTTTTCTTCTATTCTCTTTTGTTTGTGATTCTGTTTTGTTTGGTTAGAATCGTTGTTTTGTTGTGCTCTATGTTACATCTATTGTTGTTTCTTTTTTGTTGTAATTTTGTTTTGTTTCGTTTTGTATTTCATTTGAATGTAGTTTAGTGTTTGTTTTTTTGTTTTTCCCCAACTTTTGATACTTTGAAATGTGTCAATATTAATGTTGATCAATTAGTGTTAGTTTGAGTAAAGTTGTATTTTTGTTTTCTTTCTGACAGACGGCAGCTTGCATTCTATTACACCTAACTGAACGAACCAGCTTGTTAATGTTAACCACCTTTAATAGTAACTGTGTTTTAGTGAACTAATAATCTGCTAGAACAAAGCAACCACTAATCCATTAAAAGAACCCGTAATCTTCACTAACATCAACCGCTATTATTAACGAGCTCTTTCACACAGAATACACACTTAGGTACTCAATGTAGTGTCCAATACAATGTAAGTGCTTGACTTCTATTAGAGAATCTTCCTACGAGAAGCTCTCCATTGGAGATTCCCGATAGAATTCATGCTTTTTTTGTATTGTATCAGTATCGTTGGAGTATAGCTATCTATTCCCTCTTCTTTCACTGTTTGTGCACGAGTAGACAAGACACCTTACGAAACATTTTCCAATAAAAAGCTCCATCAAAGCCGCTTACCTTTCTAAATGTTTCAACATTTTGTTACCCTTGTTTGCTTTGTAGAATTACGGCGAGAATTGATGACGACATGATCAGACACTACTGCAACGAGGACATCTTCATCCTGGAAGTCCAGCGGTACGAGGAGGACCTGTACGACATCACGTTAACGGAGCTGCCAACGCACTAGAACGCCCGCACTCCCCCCTTGCTCGGTCCTCCACCGTCCCGGCGTCCGCAGTGCCATACTATTGTGCGCCATTCTGCCTACACCAGCTCTCCGGAGTTTGGTGGGCTTAGTACAGACATATGACAGAAATTGAAGAATATGCACACATCTTGCCATCGACGCAGCACGGGAAGCTGCCATTGCCAACGTGCCAAAACAGCGCATCATACGCAGGCCTACACCCTTGGAATAGGATATGACGCTGAAGTTTTCCCTTTTGCCTTCCCCCAGGGGGTACAAATAGCGGGGGATGATCCGACGAGGGAAAGGCGAGAGGTCGTCAAGAGTGCCGAGACAATTCGTTAAGTTTTCGCCATAGCAAGTTTATGGTTTATGTAAGCGACCAATGCGTGCGAAAGTTGGTGTTTTTTTTATTATCATCTTTAATTAAGAAGAACATTGAAATGAATAATCGTAACGCGAGTAAAAATACATTGGTAACTAGTAAGTGTTTTTAAACGTATTTTTTATCGTTTTTTTGTATGAGATTATGCTAAGAATGCTTTTAATTTGTAGAAGAGAAGAGAATGTAGACAAGATGTGCCTTAGACAATGAGACCGGAAATAGGCACGAGTAGGAAACACAAGCACACTACGTGTTGGCACAACAGTAGACGCAGAGAGGTGAATTCCAGCACTGTACATAGCATAACTGGGCAATCCTGTTTGTGGAGTCAGAGCACCGAACAGAGTAGTTAAAACATAAAAACAGCTAGAACCTACGGCATGCGTTGCCTCGGTGCCGTAGTAGTGTTTAAGTAAGCGAATTAATGTTGCCACGCGCAACATTATTATTTATTTCGAAACTAGCGTACTACTTTATGGAGTCATAACGGTACCGGAAATGTTTTGTTAGCTTCGGTTTAGTTCGGTTTAAACTGTTTTGGACATTTGCTGGAGATTTTCCAACCCGAGTATCGAACCGATATTGTTTTTGTGCTAAGTTTTTATTTGCCCTTTCTGGAAGTTTTGTAAAATTTGTTTGCTGAATGGGTACAACTCCGTGCTGGATTGTATGATAATTGTTGCATTTAAAATGGATTATAGAAATAGCAAAATCTACTCACCCACAAAAACCCTCGTACAGGCCATGCGAATAATAAGATCTCAAAAGGATAACAACAGCAAACATGAAACGAACAGCGGGTTTGGTGGCCATCTTTGAAAAGACCCCAAACGGAATTGGAGTGTGAACAGTCAGCGCGGTGCGGTTAAACGCTAAATATTGCTCAAATGGAAACAATTTTCACCGCATCAAACTTTGCTTCACGCCATAAGTTAATGAAAAAGCACAGAAAAAAACAGGATATAAAGTAAAACAAAATGATCATAATTATTCAATTGTATTTCAACAAACGATGGTTCAAACGGAGAGAAGTTAAACGCATACAACATAGCACGTAGACCTTCACGTAACGATATTGTTTAAATATTAATTATCACTCACAAATGGGATTGGCGGTAATACCGCAACGAGAGCATGCAATATTAACAAATAGACAGCTGTTAGTGGTTATGGCGAACAGAGACAAACTGTCGCGAGTTCTAACCTCACCTTTAAAGTGTGGTTTGTTCTCTGTTTCGTACTCTGGTTAGGATTAGCAATTTCCTCACGTTCACACCTTCACAACTAACACCCATCCATGACAGTATTTTTGGTTTCGTAGAATCATCATTATCGGATTGAATTTCCACAAAACAGGCAGGTAGACGATTGAACACACAAATTGTACTTTTGTTTTGGTTTTTTTTGTTTTAGTTTTCATTTGAATCTTTTATCGAACTGCCATACTGTGGGAATACAAATAGGACGTAAGAACGAGGTTTTTCAATCGAGCGGGATTGATAAGATTTCTAACGCGTAAGCGATCGTACACATTGGTATGATGAATGATCGACATGAAACGGTTACGAAGAGCGTGAAAATTTCTCTTATTATCTAATTGTTAAGTACCTGAGGCGCATGATCTTCAACAAATGTAAAGGATGTACAAGTGCCGTATAATCAAAGCTTAGAGACGGGAATGATGCGATACCGATACCATCTTCCCAACAATGCCGAAGCGAACACATTCCATTCAAACACGTCCGGAATTACGGTGTTAAGGGTTAATTTTTGTCGCGCCCCTAATAATAGCTGGAATATTTTTTTTTTTTTGTTTGAAAACCCACGGCACAACACTCCTGAAAGGAACTGTATGAACACGCAAAACATGTGATATTTGAAAGGAGAAATGGAAGGATAAAAATCAATCTTAAATCGCGTACTGTTCCAAACGCACCGTACCGTCCGTGCCCATTTTCACGCAACGCCAATCCATTGCAGACCGGATGGAAATGGAATAGAGGAATTTATGAGCATGATGAGCTAACGAGCATGGGCATGGAAATGGAACAAACAATGGAGAGGAAAAAAACGGATCCACATTCGTTAATATTTGCTTAAATGACCGAGTTGCCATAATGTAGCGGAGCAAGATATGCATTTTATTTTGTTATAGATGTATCTGTATGTGTGTGTGTGTGTGTGTCTTTAGTTCGTTTGCTAAGTAGCATATTATGTGCGCTAATCGTAATCGACACGCTGTGGTATTCTCCCAGGGTGGCCAAACAATGAATATCGAAGCATAGTGGCAGGGCAAAAAAGAGAAGAAATAGTATTGTTAGAATATGACGATCTGAAGGATCCTTAAATTATAGGTATTAAAGTACGCCACACAAACAAATTAAAAAGGGAAAGCCTTTGTATGGCCGGATACGAGATTGAATCACAATCCCAGATATGTGAGTGAGAATTGATACGAGCATCCAACGTGAAATCAGCACAAAATGTGACAGCGCAGTTCGCACTAGACAGCGCTAGACAGAGGGTGATCAGTTAGTAGCAGATTAGCAGATAGCGTACTTATCGTATAACTCTTAGTAATACACAGACAGGAAGGTGCATAACATGTGTAGGCTTCCGTTAAAATGCAATATTAATTTTACATTGATATAGTTTTTCCCCCATTTGTTTCGTTAAGCCGTATCGATTAAGTAGCGCGTAACTAGTAGCACGTAAAAGACAGATTTTCTTTCCTTATTGTTTCGTCTTTCGCGGCGTGCGTGTGTTTGCTCCACACACGCACCGCTATAGCACAGCTGGAATCCTTCCCTTAACAACACGAAAACTCATGAATGTAATAGAACTATAAGGAAGATTTCAAATAGCGAAGATTTACCGTAAAATAGCTACAGTGCAGCACGTACTAAGTGTCGCGGTATTGAGCGCAGTTGTAGTACTACCACTACTACTACCAATCTTTGCACCTCATCTACACGTGTTAAGCATTCTTTATTTAGCATTAACCTCACGTTTGAATTCTCCGTTTTTTTTTTATATTCTCATTTTTTTAAACACATTAAACATCAATTTGCTATTAGTAAAACACACACACACACTTAGCGATAAGCGTTAAGATCCTTTTTTTTTGTTCTGTTTGTTACGCTACCAACTGAAAACCGTCCTTCGTATTGCCATTCCAAAACCTTCTTCGATGAGCATTTGCCATTCAGTAGTGGAGAACGTCCCATGTACGACCAGCAGAGCCATTTTTTAACTATTCGGTTCATCTCCTTCCCCTCCCCTCCTCTCCTCCCTATCCTTTTCCAAACCCACCCCCATTTTGTCACGTTGTCATGCTGCATCCATTCCGATGTTGCATTCTCGCCACGGGGGATGCAGGACAGCACAATAAGATACTGTGCCACAGTGGTCGTATGTGATTTCTGTTCTTTCTTTTTAAATTTACAAACTAGGGCTAAGTTTTAGTAATTAATCGATCAGAATTTAGTTTAGCCGAGTAAGAGAAAATGACAGTGAAGAGAAAATAGTAAAAATCAACAGAAACAATTCAATTGAAGAAAAAAACAAACAAACAAAAAGAGAAGAAAAGATACAAAAAAATCCGAAACACGCGGTGTGTTTTGAGGATGCAACAAAAACCGTAAGAAATGAAAAATACGTTAAGCATATAAGTTCTCTTTTTTAACAGTACTGTTATATTTTATTGATGAGAAGATGAAAAAGACGTTTAAATATAATTCGAATTTAGAACATTGAACACGCGAAGGTGTGCTTAAACGAGAATGAAACGAAAGAAATTACCGTTTGATCATCAATCTAAAAACGATAACATGATTTTACAACCGGCTCCACATAAAAACGCTTCTCGAAGTATAAGTCCTTCTTGGCTATTGTACTGTTTATTGCTGTTGAGTCTAGCAGTGGAGGATCAATCCCCTTGGAGGCCCAGGGCGGAATTATAGTTGGGGCCTCTAATTTTAAAAACGATGAAGGAGGGGGTTGAGCGCATTGAGGCCCTTGAAATGATCTGCAACCACATTTGTCCAATTTTCCTATGATATTCCCGGTGCAAGAATCCACAAAACATCTTTCTTACGGATTGTTGACATTATTTTCGTGTCTTGCGCATGCGTTCAAATCTCCACCAGTAGATGAAAACAGTGCATTCCGAAATCCCATACAAATCAGCTGTTTTCAGATTTCCGATACCAAGAGAACATGTTTTTCAAGAGATGACATCTTCAGCGTGGAATAAATTTGCCTATCCGTATTGCATCGCATACTATCAAACCCGTGAAGCGATCTAAGCTGCTACGAAATTCCATACAAAACCGGCCGTTTTCAGATTTGCGACACCAAGAGAGCATCCAAATCAAGAGGTAACATGTATGTCCCTGCAGCGTGCATATAGCTGAACCGCTCACGCGTGTTAACATTGCCGGTGATAGAAGAGTTTCTCACACGTTGGCTATTATTACAGGGTTTTTGGGGACTATATTGACATGTTCAGCGTGATGTTGTTTGGCTCGTTTTGATATCTCATATAATTGTCTCATATATCTCATAAAATATAATATAATATAGTCATTGGCAAGTTATCGTTGCCAGCAACAACATTTGACGGTCATTCGATAGCTCTACCGAACTTGTCAACGCATATAGCTTTTCCCGAACAAAGCAACACCGAGCTGGACTCGTCAATACATACGACGCGAACCCTGCATCGCACACCATCGCTCTCTTCAAGGTAAAGAATCCCCTCTCTCATTCGCAAACCTCTCTTATCACGCGGGAGGCTTATCACACGGTGCTCGCATTTAGCATCGGCAGCCGATCTCGCTCTCCCCATTCGAGCGATACGATCGCCGTGTGTGGCTATGTGTAGCGTGTGTGATCTGTATCCACATTTTACTCAGGCGAGGGGAACTGTTTGCTCTTCGGTATGATCGCCTTGTGTGGTTTTGTGTTGCGTATGTGTGGGCAACTGAGATAAGTCTAGTATTATTTAAAACAAAGTTGAAAACAAACGGCCAGTTTGAATCTACTCGATAAATTCAAGCACCAATAAATGTTCTCTATTTGCACTCGAGCATCGTGTAGTCGGTGCTTTCGTTTTCGAGCCAATGACAGCTCATTGTTTACATCGTTTTCGCACGGCATCAAAACAACGCATAATTCGCAAACTTTCGTGACGAACGAACGCGTTTTAAACGCTTGTGAAAGATTACGCTTGTGAAAACCTAAGTAATGGCGGACGAAAACGAAAACTCGTGTGATAAGTTCGATGATGTGAAGCCGGATAAGATGTTTACGCTGAAAAAGTGGAACGCCGTCGCAATGTGGAGCTGGGACGTAGAGTGTGATACGTGTGCTATTTGCCGTGTACAGGTCATGGGTGAGTAAATCAAGATGCTTTATATTTAACTGGTTTATGGTGGAAACGTTTTCTACTAACGATTAAACCTCGTGTTTTATATAACATGGATAAAGGTTGCAAGTTGTCTAATCAAAAGACACACGTTAGAATATCAGTGAAAAGGAAGCTATTTCATCTAGTACGTAAAGCGCCCATCGTAAATGCACACACGCCGGTGTGCCGGTGTACGCGGGTATGATGTTGATTGCTGTTAACTTTCGTTGAATGTCTTCAGATAACTGATGACCATACACTGTTCATAACTCTAGATGCCATCGTACATTCTGACTCTCTTTCGCCTGGAATGCGTTGCACCATATTGTCTTCGGGCCATTGTCAAGTGTCAGTCTACTTGTTATCATGGTGTGTATTGATGATATCTGATCATAGTTGAATCTCCCTCAAAATCGAAGCCAAAATCGAAGAGTTATCCATTTGGCCTTCCCGTCGCCAATATTTGCTCGTGTTCTGTATGGCCTGTGATTCTCGAAGTCATTAAAATCGTTTAATTTGTTTTAATTTTGTGATTTGGGATCTCTAAACCTGAGACCTTCCAAGATCACGTACTTTCTAGACCGTCCATTTTTGCACCTCTAAAAGGGCAAGCAAATGTTCTCCACAGAAGAAGAAATTTCTCCTATTTGTGCTTAATGAAATTTTAATTACATTTATGTGACGTATGGCAAACCTTAAACACTCTACCACTGGAGAAAATCACACTAAGCTATATGAAATTGTATTCTATTTAATAGTCATTTTATTATTTTCCTTTGTTCAGTTCGATTACAAAAATATGCGGTGCACTATCTCTAATATACATCTTATAAAAAAACTGAAATAAAACAATCTTTCCTGCGGCATGCTCTTTTACCGCCGATAGGCTTACGGAACTGCCCATCCAAAGATTGTGATTAAATCCGTTTTCATACAATTTTGTTTTTGTTTTCCGATTCCGGATTCCTGTACACGATACGTAGCTAATCTCAGGGCAACGAAATACTAAAACATAAACTTATTGGATTTGCTGCTGCATTTCAATAAATATTATTAACATCCCTGCTTTCGTAAAAGGAACCTCAGTGTCAGTATAATTTTAACAAGATAAGAATACAGAATCGAGAAACCACTCTAATGTAACATTCTCGACGAAAAAAAGGCATTCCAATAGTGAGATTCGTTCAAATTATCTCCCATTTTCGTTCCCTCGACCGATTTTTTTTTTACTGATCCAAATTGTCGTGTCATGTGTCGTGCTGCAACAAAACGGCTGGCTTTAGGATTAATAATTTCATTTAATTACCAGTTATGTTGTCCCGGTTTGCTATATACAATCGCTTTTGGGAAGGTTCCGTTCGGATTACACCGAGGTAATAGAAGCGCTTCCTAGTTACAATATATGTAAGACTTTGGGTATTCTCCCAACTACGTACCTACTTGCATCCGGCACTAGCTGCTAGCGGGTTTCACTACTGCAGAAAAGAAGGCAATATTCTCCAAACTAAACCATTAATGTATCTAAAACAACTAAAAACGATAAAACCTACACGGGGAGAGGGAATCCTCCTCTGTGAGTAAATGTTTCGCTATCCGCACGGAACGGGGACGTATAAGCAAGAAACGAATGTCACAGCTCTCTATTCTAGACTAAAATATGTCTTCTGCACCTTGCACCTTGCAGTGTTTGTATTGTGATCGTTAAACTTATCGTCGATATCATAACATTACTTTAGAAGCACCGCCAATGCAGGTGGAACATGCATTATATATGAGGTACTACCGCGACTACTATTACTATTACTACTGCCTTTGCAAACAGTTGCATCCCTGCAGGCCTTTCTGGTAGAAATTGTTCCCGTTGAGTAAATAAACTCTACTCAGCGCTACCGGCACTATCCTTGATCATTGAATGCCCGAAGAAGAGGTGCGATTTCTGCGAATATTTGCCACATTTTAATGGATCTTCCAGCACACGATTTATAATGTGTGTCTGCGGTTGATATCACTCCCTGTAAGCATCTATATAAGGTTGTCCAATTTGATTGGAATATATCGAGCTATTTGTTAGTGCTCTTCGAATCTCCGTATTTCTGTTTGTATTTTTTTTTTTGGTCTGAAGTGGAAGCTCCACACGTCTGCTAGGAGAAAACCAAGAAAACTGGGAAACGTTCTCGGAGTGAATGAGTAACGTTTTTTTTGTGTCGTTCAATAGAAAGGTTGATGCGGTGGATGCCTCTAAAACCTACAAAACGAAATCGAGTAAATTCTGCCAGTGACGGCAAAACAAAATCTTTAGGATCATATCACATTCTAGTACTTGTATGCTGCTCTCCCCTCCTATGTCTGGTGTGCAAACATTACACATACGGCGAGCATCTCCGTTTTGTTCCAATCGAGCTCCACCAACTATCCTAGACACACACGACACGACGCGCAAAAGGCATTTGCCTATTTACATGTTGAACGACAGTGGCTTAATGTTGGCGACGGAGCTCATACGCCGCACGCGACCCATCATCTTGCGTTCGATATCCTCAAGCGATTTACCCTGGGTCTCCGGCACGTAGATGATCACGAATACCAGACCGATGACACAGATTGAACCGAACATCCAGAACGCACCATGGTTACCGATCGAAGCTACAAGGTGGAAAACAAATGCTCACATTAAGATCGAACTCCAATAATCCAACGGTCCACGGTGCCGCCAAATTCCAACTTACCGGTAATGTCGGCAAACGTTTTCGTCACCACGAACGTACAGCTCCAGTTGAACGCGGTCGCAACGGAGGCAGCCGAGCCACGAATCTTACCCGGCAGGATCTCACCCATCATCAGCCACGGAATCGGACCGAACCCGAGCGAGAAACCCACGACAAACACGACGAACGCAGCCAACGGTAACCAGCCAATGTCGGACACATCCGCCCCGTTGTTCTTCATGTAGAAGAACGTGCCGAGCGTCATGAGCGTGATGATCATGGCCACGTCCGAGATGTACAGCAGTATCTTGCGGCCGAGCCGGTCGATCAGTACCGTCGCGATGAACGTTGCGATGAAGTTCACCACACCGACAATGATCGTGCACAGCTTCTCGTCGATCGTCGAGCCGGCGCTCTGGAAGATCTGCACCGTATAGAAGATGACCGCATTAATACCGGACAGCTGCTGGAAAAACATCAACCCGAGCGATATCAGCAGCGGCTTTAGGTTGGATTTCTTCAACAGATCCATCATAGCGCTGCTGGAGGCGTGCCGTTCAGCTTCCTGGTGTGACTTCGAGATACCCTTCAGCTCTGGCTCGACGTCCGCTTTCCGGCCGCGCAGCCACTGCAGGGCTTTGCGGGCACGTTCTTCCCGGTTGCGCGACACGTACCAACGGGGCGTCTCCGGGATCAGGAACATCAGTATCAGGAACGGGACCGGCAGGGTCGCACCGAGAAACGCCAAACCGGACCAGTCGAGGTACTTGCCGGCGACAAAGCAGAGCAGGATGCCAATGTTACCGAATGCCGTCGGCAGCAAACCGAGCGTACCACGCACCTCCGGCTGTACCGTTTCACCGAGATAGACCGGCAGGGATAGTGAAGCAATGCCGACGCACAAACCGGATAAGGCACGACCTGTAACGACGAAGACAGCGGGACTGTAGTCGGGATGTCTTTTCGAGGAGTTTTTTGTTAAATCGCACAACTTACCGACGAGTACCATTGCGACGTGGGTGGCACACCCGATCAGGAGCCAGGATATGATGAAGGGTGTTGCCGTCGCCAGGATGGTGTTCTTGCGCCCAAGATACTCAATCATCGGTCCACCGAGAATGCCACCGGCCAGACCGGCAAGAGGCATGATACCACCGACCCAGGAGCCCTGGAATGGGGAAAACGGAACGCAGAAAGTCAGATAGTGACAGATAGTGCGGTTGACGAATCGCTTTAACCTTGAACTGGCATCAAATGACGTGAATGCATGGTGGCAAATTCCAGCATTGTGCCGAATGTTTTCGCCAGTTTTTCTCTATTTCTTCCACCGCAATGTGACTGGAAGGAGAGGAAGTGTTTGTTTTCCTGCGTGTAAAAGCAAGGAACAACCCAGCATGAGGAGTGGCGCAAGGATATGCGCGAGGGTACATTGGTGCGGATGTATAAAAATATCTCTCCGCTTGTTATGGGCATCTGATCGAGTTTAGTGCGCTGCCAAAGCAGGAGAAGTGCTTCCAATTCGCCATATTTATGTAGCGTGTCTACAGGCGCCATCGTATTCCTGCTAACTTTAAACAAAAACTTTCCAGGCAAAGCGAATTAACGTGCAGTGCAGTTACTGCTTGAGCTACTATAGGCAGAATAATCAGCACATTATTTGTTGATTGTTTTGTTTCCAACCCATGGCTTCCGATGCCTAATGAGGCGTCGTGGTTGTATGTGGGACGGTTTTTTTTTGTTTCCTTCTCGCCCTTCGCCTTGTTGACCATTTGTGCTGTGTAAAGGCCAACCGGAGCGGTATATTATCGGATTATTTTGCCGATGATGCCGTGCCTGATTAGATTGCCCGGTGGCGCGTCAACAGGACGAGATGCACGTGTCAATACGATCGTGCTTTTGTCTGCGGTCTGCGGTTAGACTACTTACCGATTGTTCCGTCACTTCGAAGGATGTAATGTTGCGATCCGTCATCGATACTAGGGCGGGTGAGGTGTAGGCGGACGAAAATCCAACCACCATGGATCCGAGCGACACCGAAAGGGCAGCGAGTACCTTTAAACATAAAAAAACCCCTTGATCAGTACACGCCTCTGGTATATCCTGTACGCGCTGAAGATGATCATTTAGTTGGCATGGCGACTGTCAGCTACCAGGTAACTGAAGCTGATGATGTTAGGTGATGCATAAATGTGATCACGAAATTTGGCGGTTTTAGTACGATCGATTCACTAAAGTAAAAGGTAAATAGAAGATTGGTTTAAACCTGCGAAAAGGTGCACTTGGCGACCGGTTCCTCGGCGGGTACCGTGAACGACACATGGGTGTCGGCACGCATCAAAATCTTCACCATCTTGCAGCCGTCTGTACACCGTCCGCGTCAGTAGCGTTAACGTCTGCGGCACGTTCGTCGCCGTCGTCCTCGGCGCACAGCAAAGCAAACACGCTGGGCTCTTCGTACACTAAACAGGTCGCGATCACTAACCAAAAAAGCACAGCAAATGGAGGAGAAAATGGAAAACTAAAGAACAGCAAAGGAAAAACACGGTAATGCAACAAAACCCCACTGCCACATCGGTCAGCTAGCGAACTCTGACGTCCGTGTGCGCGCGCGAACGAGCTGCACGGCTCTAAGCTGCCGAACAACTTCCCGCGTGTCTGAATACGAACGCGTAATCTGTAACAATCGGCAGCGGCGGATCCTGCCTGAGTGATGACTTGTTGCTGGTGGTGCGCTGGTGTTTGTGTGGCTGCGTGGCCGCTCTGATTGTTACTGCCAAAGTCTCCTCACCCCATCAAAATGCTGGAATGGCAGGCTGCTGCTGATAGTGCTAATGTTCCGGTCACTCCAGACAAGGAAGCCGCAATCGGCACGCATTTTTTGTGGTACGTCTTTCATTTGCATTTACCCAAAGCAACCTAACCGAAACGGTTTTCCTCCCGAATTGGGGGATGTCGCTGCTTAATCCACCCACCCAGCAAGCGTATGATTCGTGGTCACACCACCACACGGACGGGTGGGCTGTAGCAGGCAAATCAATGCTCCCCGTTATCAACGTCATTGCCCCTTCCTTTGCGCAAAAAAAAAAACACACACACAAGACGAAGTTATATATGCCGGACTGTCGGACTCTGCAGCTTTTGGCCCCGATTCGTGGATGATTCTGCTTCGCGCTGCATTCTTCTTCAGGAATTGGTGATGTGCTAGGGAGATATCTCCATTTTGTTTTTTTTTCCTGTTTACACAACCGAACAACCGAGGAACAAATTGGACCAATTATAGTGCTCCAAAGTCCTAAAACGATTAGTCTCTCAGCTGATTATGGAACAAAATCGGGGATAGTCCAAAAGTCCAGGACTCCAGGTAATCTGCTCCTGCTCGTCGGACAGCGCCATTCCTCAACAGCATTAGCACATTGCAACATTGATCCTTTCGGAATGTTCTTCTCCTTTTAGATCACACTGCCCTTAAGATGCAGCGCAACATAAGGATATCCTTATTTCCCTGTGCCCCAAATAGTAACAACTTTACCGAAGCATGTATCATAATAGTAAAAACCAACCGGTAGACAAACACACACCATTCCGACCGTTGCCATCGGCAGCCTGTGACCGTCGTCCACCGGTTCCCCCGGTATAACGAGTGCCACCGTAGCCGCGACCGTCCGGTCGGATACTGCCGGAGCTTTTCTGTCCGTCGACGCAAAATTTTCCATCACCAGCTTGCCGCACAGCACTTGCTTTTCCAACATCGGACAATGGTTGGCACATGCACGGAAACACAGACACACGCGATGCACTAGTGCGAATAATAAGGGCACAAACTAAGCACGCGAAATGGATGAAACTACCAAAAGTGGATATATCTGAAGCTATATATTGGATCAATTTCGTCTAAAGGACGGCCCAACGCGACACGTATAGAAAATTAGCTGTCAAAACACTTCATCGCTAGTGCACGAATGAATCCATTTGAAAATCTAACAATCGCACAGCTGTAAGGAACGGACGCGACTGAACGGTTGCTTGCAGCCCGTAAGGATATCCGGAAGCGTGGAAGCATTCACACTACTCCGTCAGTCCCACGTACACAGATGCAAAGTGGTAGTGGGGGGGTCGCATTCGCAAAAGGAAATGTTACCCTCTCCACGGACTATCAAGCCGATTTGCTTCCACTCCCATTTCCCGGATTGATACGATATAATTATCCGACGTCTATCAGTGCCGCTGGTCAGTGAAGCAGCGGCAGTACGAGAAGTGGCTCATCGAGCGCTTGCTCCATTTTTTCCATCGGCTGGAAAAGGAAGAGGGGTTGGGTGTTGTGGAGTTTTCCGGGTCGTTTGGCGATTTGAAAACTCACAAATATGTACTGTCATTGACATTGAAAAACACACGAACACAACACCGCACCGCACCGAGCGCGGACAGCTGGCAAGCTGGAACGATGCAAGGCTTCCCATCATTTGGGAAGCAACTTAGGGAGGGAATTAAAAGAATGTGTGGAGGATTTCGCTTTATTACAAATAGCTCTATCCGTAAGCGTGTTTGAGTCCTGCTTAAAAAAATGATTCTTGTGGATGCATCTTGTGGATGGGGAAGCAGCGAGTTTAGCGCAGCGCAAGACCCAAAACACAGCAAAGTCACAACAAGTTTCAAGTGCAGGTCGTTAATTCGGGACCCGCAAGTTCACGCTCCTATGATTATTTCCGGTCATCGACGGAGCTAAATGTGGCTATTAATAAAGAAAAAGCATCGTTTGTGACGACAAACAATGTTCACAAAACCATATTTGGGCCACCACTTAATCAAAAGCAGGCAGGCGCGCGTTATCAACGAAGAAGAGGTCAATCTTGACACCGTTTCAAATGCGACCTAAATCGCAGACCATGCGTCGGTATGGGGCATTAAAAGGACTGGGATGGTACGCTACAGCTCTCGTATAGGATTTTTCGTTTGCATTTGGGCACCGAACGGATGCAATTCATCTAACACGCTTTCGTTCATTTGCAGCTCGACATAGGTTGAGCTTCAGTGTCTTCTTGCCTTCGTAGCAAAAACGTGCTTCAACAGTTACAGGAACCATCAGTTGTTTATGGTTTGTGCTGGCGCGTGAAAACTATTTAAGCTTGTTTTCTTCCCTTTTTATAGCGGGCACTATCAGGTCTCCCACTCGCAATAATCTATGGTAAAAGGTTGCGTTTGCTGCTAAACTGTTCAGTAAACAGGCAACAAGCTGCCCCGGGGCGGATCTTTTTTCCCTGTCCGCTCGAAACGATCGAGCTGCATTGATAAAGGGCAAAACGTGATCGTAGCGTAATGCGATTTGAATTCGGTTTCGGGTCCCACCGCTAGAGGGCGCACACACTATCGAACCAGTCGGATCGAACGTTTTGATCGCTTTGATGAAGATTGTTCGAATAAAAACAATTCCATCAAATGGCACTTCAACTGCATGACATACGATGCTTGCACTATTTAATGCACCTAAAATAATCAAACGCAACGCACACGGAGTGGTACTTCTTGTTCGCAGCTTCCCCTACCGATAGCAGAACCTTTCTCTCACCGAAGATCACCTGTCCCGGTCCAGCTGTCTCACCCACGCGCACTGTCCGGAGCTTGTGACACGAGGGAGAGGGAGGGGAGAAAAGCAAAGACGAATTTTCCACACTATCGCGCGCTTCACCATCGACTAAACCATGGCACCGATCGGTAGCAGCTTTTTATACCCAGGCGTTGTCGGACGGTACAATTCTAGCCGATGATAGTAAGCGACGGTTCCCTCCGGGAGATGGTTTTCCAGGGATGGGAAATTCCTTTTGGAGAGTATGTGCGACCGCTGTGTGTAGTTGTGGTCCCGTGGTGTTTGTGCTCACTTACCGCTGCCCTTTGCTGTGGAGAAGGTCCAGCTAACCCCCCCAAAACCCATAACAATAAATAAAGACTACTGTTCGCTGCAAATCGAAGCGCGTAGGCAATGGGCTACTACGATCAGACCCGCTCCAGTCTGTGCACAATTGTTCGAATGCACATGATGGCATATCGGGACGCTCCCAACTTTCACACCGAACCAGCAAGGGTAGAAGCTAAAAGGTATCGAAGAAATGTTGACCTCCAATTCTCAACGAGTCCTTTTATTCAGGTGCGTTGTCTTCAATGGCTCCAGCACAAGGACGGATGTGCAATAGAAACTGGCCGCCACGTGGAACAAAGCACAGGAGAGAAGTGGGATCAGTGGAAGATCCGTATGTGCCGATTCAAAACGGGAATCGATCGATCGAAATGGCATTCGCGGTCGTCACGTGTTCGCCGTTAGGCAAGCGATGTCCGCTCCCCGTTCGTTCTTGTTTGTTGTCCCCTTTCTTTGAGGAATGTATCGCAGCATTGCGAATCGTATTCGGTTATCGACAAGTCATTAGAATTAGAAAAATGAAACCGAAACATTACGCGATGAGATTACTACGGTCGCTAGTTGCGCGTTGCGTTTGTTGATGCATTTGTGTTGCACACCTTGATGCACAACGCCGGGGCACGGCAGCAGTGGCTATGAATAGTTTTGATTAATTAGCTGTCGAACAATTTACGCTCTCGCAACCGTTTTGGGTAGAAAAACTGGTATGGACTAACGATATGGCAATAGAAGACTATTCTGCCATTCAAGAGGTGATGTGTATATGTCCATTACTTTGGTAAGGTAAGGTACGACTTTCCATTAGAGATCGGTTCCAATGTCCTTGAGCAGAGTTCCAGGAATAGTTTTTGATCGATTAAAACAATGTTGAAAAATATTCTTATTTGGTGTTACGACTGTAACGAGATTCCAATTATTTCCACACGCCAAAACACCGTTCATGAACGTACGTACAAAGCCCCTAGGCGTGTTCGATCGGATGACGAGGACGAATCGATACAAGAACCGCAATTATCCCGTTCGCGCGCTGTTGACGCCGTACCAACGATCCGTCAATAACAAACAAGCATGCCTACGGTGATGCTTTGCCGTGCTCAAGAAACGAGAACGCGCTCCCGGAGAGAGTTGGCCGGATGATAAGATCACGTAGACATCAGCTGCTTCGATTTCGGTCTCATTACAACCGTCTGCCTTGCTCGACGATCTTTGGTGGTAGCGTTTTTACTACACGACTGCCGGGTTTAAGGTCGCTGCACGCGGGAACTGGGAGAATTTGAAGGCGAACACGAAGAAAGCAACCATTATCAGTGACGCAAATATTGGCGCTATGAAGGCTACGAAGCAATGTGAATATTCTAAAGAGATGACCACGTTGGAAGCTCCCAGACCTGTGCGTTACGTTGCCCATGACCTCTAGGACTTTAGGTAGGATCTTTTATCAATGTCCGTTTGTTGAAGAACGTTCAGTTCTCACAGGATATTAAAAGGCTGTAATGTCTTTTGCATTATTTTCGATTTAAGAGTCATTCTTTGTCTCGAAATCATGATCCAAATTGCACTTGCATTCATATAAGTGATGGGAACTCCGGCGTGGTTACATGAATCTACACCGAGCCCGACGATGAAAACCGGATTCAACTCCGGAAAAATCGTGAGTTGAATCCAGAACTCCAGAATATTTTGAAGTTTTAATCCCTCGAGATTAATCCGGAGTTGACTTCGGATTTTACTCCGACTTCGGAAAAAATTGGATTGTACCCATTGCATGTCAAGATAGTTGAAACATTCAATATGTGCTGTTTACCTAAGTGACAGAACTCTTGTCTGAAAAATCAGTTGTAAATTTACATCCATCGTCTAGAGTTGGACCGTAGTGCATCTTCGTCACTGTCGATCGTTCGTATAATACCTTATCGGTATAAACAAACGTTCAGAAGGAAGCACAATTTGCATTCCGTCTGGGTCCGTTGAGTCGCGCTCGCAACAGCTAGGAAGATTACTCGCATTTACACGCGGCCATGCAAACACAATCATGACGGGATTAAAGATGATACGCGTTGTATATGGGTAATCTGAAGTCGTACTTCCTCCATCACCAGTAGCCGCGTTTCGTCGCCATGCCATATTTGATCATCTGTTCAGAAGGATGACACTTACCTGTGTCCAGATATAGATGGGATTTGTGGTCGGTCGGTAAACCTCCAGCTTCGGTTTGCCTTCCTCCGTGATCTGCCGCACGAACGGTACAGCGGTACGCATGTTTTCCTCCTTAGTGCCCATTTCCATCTCCAGAAAGCGGATGCTTTTCCGCGAATCGGTGCTCATGGACTTGGACTGCTGGAAATGTTTGCGCGAGCTGATGTAGTCCTCCTCGTCGCTCGAATCTAGATCCTGTGGACAGGAATATGCAAGATGCGTCATCGTTCGGACCGGATTCGTGATGGTCTTTCCATACCTTCAGGTCAATGATGACGGGCTTGGTAATGTCGGCGTCAATCCTCAGCAGACTGGTGGAGGGTTCAAAATCCTCATCGCTGCTGGACGGGGACGGTTCTTTGTCGAACTTGAACGAAATGTGCCGCGCATCGAGGCTCTTGTGTTTGCGCTCCTGGAACTCCTTCCTTTGCCCCTCGAAATCGTCCGACGACGAGGAAGCCTTCAGGAGCTGCTCGAGTACCTTGGCGCTTTTCACATCGAGCGATACATGCTTCTTGCCCTGGAACTGTCGTCTGTTGTCGGTCGCTAGCAGGTGTCGCAGTTCCTAAAACCGAAGTAAACATATTAATCAGGTTATGAATTAGGCACCTGCACGTCGATCAAATGTTTGCTCACCTTAATTAACTGTGTCTTGTGTTCGGATGTACTGTGACTTTTGTGCTTCTGAAAGTGTTCCCGCTGCTTACGGAAGCTGTTTTCATCCTCATCGAACCGGTCCTCCTCCTGGTCGAACGATACGCGCGAACTCTTGAGTGACGATTTGGATTTCGCTTTTTCGCCCGCCTCGAGAAATGGATTCGTGTCGTCCGTCTCGAGTATTGGGCTGAAGGTCCGTTGCGGCTGATGTGATGCGAGCCCGCGCGGTGGTACACTGGCCAGGTCCTCCGCGTTGGTATCGAGCACGATCGTGTCCAGGCTGGTTGCTGTCGTGGAGGTCGATAGTGATCCTTCAGCGGTATTAACACGCTGATAGCCGTACTGCAGCGGATCACGGATCTCATCCTGGAAAATATCGCAAACAAGCCCAAATTAGTTTGGTTATTAGGCTTCAGGCTCTAGGACTGAGTCATTTTGAGTAATGCTTCCATTACCACCACGCGTCAATTCACCAACCACAATACTGAATACCATGTTTTCGATTGCTGTGGCCGAATTGGGTTTGGTCATGCTACGAAATCAGAATACAAACAAGTATATTGAATGTGTTTGCTCTTTGATACACACAATACTTGTCCGCCCTGATCGATGCTGGTGTAGAAACGCATTTTGTTTAGCCTCTCAAGAATAAATGAATTTACTGATTGTGTTGTCATTCAGTCAACAAAACGGTGTGCACCAAGAATTAATTCAAAATTTCAAACCCCGTGAAATATTTCACATGAAACATTTCCTACCCATATCATTCATAGATGGCGCTGGCGTGTCTTATATACATCAAGCAACAGTAATGAACATTCAAGCGTGTAAATTCATTTCACGCGGGATAAAACAATTCTTTCATTAATTCGTAAATGAGAAACCATACATTACACAACCAGATTAGCAAACTAGCAAAAACTAGCTCGTTCGAAACAATGTGTCAGTCGGGTTTAATTGGTGTTTATCATTTTAAATGGTCGCATGTATCGTAAACGGCACAAGCACACCGGTGCACGTGTTTACTGGCGCCGGTATGTAAATGACGACAATTGCAGTCTGTGTTGCATTTATTGAATATATCGTAGTGGTGGGCACCGCACGAATTGGCCGTAAGATATCACGAAAACCAACACTCTCCCGCACAAGTCTTGAGCGTCGTGAGTTGCCGTGCGCCTTTTTTTTTCAACCTAAATGGTTGAAACAGTCTGACGCTTTAAAAATTATCCCTCTGGCAATGTTTTATTGCTTTAGTTAAATATATCGCTTTTATTCCTCTCTCTCGTCTATCTCCTTTCACGATGCTCTCTGGATTCTCTTAATTTTTCTTCTGCTCTCTACAATAAGAAGACACATTTCAGACACAATCCCCTTCACTCTAGCTTAGCCGGAGGTACAAACTCGCGCACCGGCGCGAACATTCCAGAAGCCAATATCGGTTACCTTCCGGTTGGGACAGATTCAACTTCTGTGGTTACCGGTGCAATGGTTTATTTACATTTTTTTTAAATCGATTCGACGCGTGTCAGCTTTCCCGGCTTAAATTGTTGATAAGAAATCGCCAGGGAAGTTCACGTACCATGTTGTAACTTTACTCGTGCGCTAGTGTATTGACATGCAAAACGCCACTTAGGTGGCGTACCGGTTCAACCTAGAAACTTTTAACTACGTCAGCTCGTTTTCTCTCTTTTCGTTTGCATATCGTGACGCAATTTGTTCCCGGGTTAACGGCTACAGTTGTACTTCAATATTACTGTAAGATTCGAGGAACGCTCACACGCAACGGATCTTGCAGCAGATCAACGTAGACAGCGTGGAGATCAACGTAGAAATCTGTCGAAAAGTAAAATTTTCTTCAGATACGAAAACAGTCCAAATATAAATAGCTCCATGTGCGCTATAATGTCACTGAGTTCCCATTCTGATCACGCGACAGGTCTCAAAACAAATCCAATTTCTTTACATTGTTTCTTTTTCAAACGCTATGTTTATATATTTTTAACCTATCAAGCGAAAATTAATACCCGAAGGATCTCATGATCGTTTTTACTTCTTTGGGAGTTTTTTTGATAGTATCTTAAGAAAGATACTGATGACGGTGACGGTGATGATATCTTTTTTTCGCTTTGCAAGATTATGGCGATTTATTTACATCGCCTATAAGATGTCTTCTCTCTCTCCAATTTGCCGAATGGCGACTGTATTCGTGCCAGCCCATCTTGTGTGCTAAAGTACGTCAGCAATTAGCATCCTTAAACGACACGTTCGACACTGAAAATAGGTGATAGATAAATCAACAGATCGTGCGTCTTATAAATACGCTATTCTGAGCAATCTTGATGCTCGGTACTGTGATCCGCTTGCGATTGTTTTTCGTTAACCTTATTTTATTAATTTCATATCTTAACTCAAGCTTTTCAAATAAATCCATACGCAAACGGTATTATAGATAAAATAATCGCCTATACCGAGGATATTTCCAGCTAGTTTTTATAGCAAATTCTCAGAATTGCAACGGCAAACAATAGATCCGACAAAACAACCACGAGCATCGGCAATCGGCATGCGCCTTGCTGTGGATGGATGCAATTATCATCGATGCACCTGTAATGCACAGTTTGGCTTGAGTACGACTTCAGCACTACTCATACGCACGCAACGTGACATAAAGGTGGCGATGGTTTGAAAACAATTTCAACGTAAAAAAAAATGATACCCTTCGAAGCAGGTCCCAATCGGAGGGGCCACACAATAAAGCATGGACTATTCTGTCACCACGAGTGACTTCCGTCAGCTGGAGCGTCGAGGTGGTGCATAATGTCGCGTGTACCTAGTCGCTAGTGCATGATCATTCCACGGAAGATAATTTATCGTATCACTTACAGCACTCAGCGTAATAAAGAAGCGGAACTGTTGTAGCGCATTTCGCTTGCAATTAGTAATTAGATTGTGTTTACCTTTCGTGCAATGTTATTTAACCTCCAGCCAACATATTGACCTTATGGTGTAGCTATCTTGATTATCAACCGTCCAATTATCTATACAGTATAATATTCTGCTTAGGAATGTTACGTACAGTAAACAACCGTACATTGTCCATTTCGTCCACATGTTCTTAGTACTTTTCATCAAATCGACGGGTAAACAAAACATTCGTCAAATGTACCGACCATTCTGTGATTTGTAGCGTGAAAGTATGTACTGCATCTCGAAACTCGCGTGTACATGTGTCATTTTTTTCTCTAAAAACACGCTCTCACCCCAGACCTCACCTTTGCGACCACCCACCCTCCCACAACGGTGTACTAACACCCCCTTCTGGCGAGAGGTTTGACCTTTTTCTTGACATTGACCACCGCACGATCTAAATTCGTTCGATTTGTGAGCGTCTTCCGCAGGATCAGCGCTAACATACCGCGGCAGGCGGACGTTTAGAAACGGACCAAAAAGTAAAGGGAAAGGTGTGTGCTTCACCTTCATCACCGCGCATTAGAATCGCAACACAGCAACAGCAACACCACGAAAAAAAAAATGTCAAATTTTGCGATCACACCGCGATGTTTGGTTTTTCCTACCCACCCACGATTTACACGCTCGTGACATTAAACATTTTCACCCACCAATACATACACACACACACGGGGAAATAGGTGATCATGTAGTAAGAAGAAGAAAACACCTTTGCACGATCACCAAAATTTGGTCGTCGCAATGTGTGTACACGGCCAACAAGGAAACGTGAACGACCTGCTAGGCGACTAGTAGTCCGCCACGGTAACCTGTGACCCGTGCAAGACCTTCGAAGAATTCGCCAATCTTTCTGGTTGGCCGATTGCCGACCGCCAACCGGCACTGGTACGGTGGTCAAGTTCTATTTTGTTTCATACAAATTGAATTCGCGACCACAAACCAAAAACAAAACACGTTCAATCACCACCACTATTAGCTAAACTGGCAAACTTACTCCTCCCTCGTTGGTCATCGTTCTCTTGATCTTGTCGACGATACGGCCCATGGGGCCGGATCCACTGCCACCGCCTCCGCCGCCACCACCGGTGCTCATTTTCGGACAGTAAATTCCTTGGTTTGCTTCAAACCGAACCTCCTCAGAGTTTCGATCTACTATTCACCTTTCCTTGGTGAATCAATATCTTGCAGTGGCACACCGATCACTCCACACACTATGCTTTTCACGTCAAATCATGCACGGTAAACTGTGCGGTTCACTTTCACTCGTAGTCGCCACTTGTAGCACTCTTTCTGCAGTTTGTCAATTCACTATATGCACCATTCGGGTCTTCTGCCAATAGTCCCTCACATACGTTCTAACAACACTGTTTTTTTTTCTGCCCGCGTATGTCAAGGTTCAAACCCCCGCAGTTGGGTTTGAATTATTGATAAACGGCACTCAATGTTGCTCCAGAAACTTTGGTACTTCTCACGGTCACTGACGGAACCAGCTGATGTAATTCACGATTCGCTAACTGTGCGATGTACTGTGGGCACGCTAGTGTTCGACAACAAAACGCATCGAACGAAGCAACAACAAAAAAATGTACAAAAAATGGCTCCGTTCACCTGTGCAGACAATTGTTACATTCGAACGCCGCGAGTTTCGCGCGCTGCCGATAAGGTTTGAAAAGGGGCGCAAGATTCGAGACAGCTTATATAGCATTTCTGTCTCGATAGTATGCTTTGATACGAGACTAGTGAGACACTCGAGCGTTCACTAACACCTTCACACGTGGCAGCGAACAGCGCGCAATCGGTCCCATGCGCAAACAGAGCGAAATAGCCGAGCATTGAGCGATCGGCAGTGAGATCTTGCACGGTGGACTTGTGGAGTCCGCTCCGCCGAACGTACTGTATCGAGAAATGTGTGCTATACGCTTGCGTTGAACCTGTCCCAAACATGTCCCCAAGCCGATGTAAGGGACCTGGTCCTAAAAAAGATCTTCTTAGTTATCGTACTCTCTGCTGACGCTACATCACGCGCTCATTTTTTGGGTTTTTTGTGAAGATTTTATCTGTTTTTCGAAACATTAAGTTGCTTTGTCAATAGCACCAATGAACCACCGATCAAAGACGCGCCAAACCAAAAAAAAATGCGAAGGCTCTTAAAGGAGGTTTGTCAGGCGACGTATGAAGGAAAACGATCCGTTTTTCGCACCCAACGCATTCCAACCGCACACACGCGAAGTTCGTTGGGGACTCCCCGTACAGATACAGACACAAACCTTACCGACACACCACGGCACGGATCGGTCGATGAAATTGCCAGAAAGGCAGAAGAGCCGCCGGAATTCACCGTGCTACGCTGCGATCGCTGGGGACATCGGCGAGAAAATGCTGGGGTAATCCCCACCTAAAACATGACCGAAACATGACAACCACCGATCCGCGGACTTGGTGTTGGTGCCCGGTATCGTTGTGGTGAGTGGAAATTTCCTATGCTCTCATTATGTCCGAGCTATGCTTGTTTTATTCCTTTTTATGCTTTCGCCCCTACTGCAGCCGGGGTCGCTAAGTTGTGGGTCTCAGCGTCTTTAGCAGCGGATGTTCGTTCGGTTTGTTCCAGAAGGAATACAACGACGGAACAGCAACAAAAAACTGCACACCATCCTCGGTCGAAACGTGAAGTGCAGCACGTGCAGAGCACTGACATATTGCTGTGTGTGGGTAGTGCGACTTAAGCAAGAGTTTTTGGTTTTTTGGTTAACACTTTGTGATCGGTGATGCTATTTTTGACACTCAGATCAGCCGCCCTCGACGACATTTTAAGATGCGAACGAGGCCCTTAATGGACGACCCTTAACGTCGATGGCACATTTACAGCTTCATTTATCAATGAAGAATTCTCCCGAATGCCGTATCTGTCAATACCGCGACTTCAAGAAATGAGTAAGTTCTTGCGCCAGATAACAAATTGTAATTCTATCACTCCAAAACGGCGTGTTGCTATTATTCATCAAACATCCCGAAAATACACACAGGAATTCCTTGCTCGCACGCGCTCGGTGAATGTATCTTCCAAAGCAGCATGGTCCAACAGAATAGGTCCCAAATGCAAGGTCCACCTGAATGTTGATGAACCCCCCACATCGGTGACGGTAGAAATCGTCAACAAATCTACACAAATACTTTGATGACCTTCGCAACACGTTAGCTTCCTTTAAGACCGATCGGAGATTCGCGCTATCTAGACACAAAACGGACCAGGCGCGCGCAAACCTCCAGATAATGCTTATTGGCAATAAATCCACCATCTGTCACTTCCCGAACCGAAACTCCCGTGCGATTCCATACGGTTTCGTCTCCGTAAATGCTTTATCAGTGATCAGTCGATTCAACAGGATTGTAAATAGGTTGTAGCACTAATTGCCCTTGCTTGCTTGCTTCTCCCCCACGCGGATAATGGGGAAGTGCGCCCGAATAAGGGTTTATTCTAGATACGACTTCCATTTTCACGTGTCAATCGGACGGATTGTGATGCCCTCCAGGCGAACTTGAAACCAATGGTACGCGTGCGGGTGGCACAAAGATTTAGCCACCCTCCACACGAAAGCCACTTCAGGTTCAGGATTGTTGTCACTGCAAAACAAAAGAGATACTCTATCGTTATGCCAACAAACCGATGAGCTGGCTGGGTAGTGGGTATATAACGTATACGATGGCTAATCCTTGTTGGTACAGCGTTTGGTAGTAAAGCGAGTATGGAGGATGTGGTGAATAGTTGCAAACTTGACTCCCTCCGTCACGCGCGTACCGCAAACCGGAAGAGCTCGTGCTAAGGTTGATCGAGATTCACTCACTTGTGCATGAAGTGGGTGTATTGTTGTGAGTTATAAAATAAGTGTTTAAATCCAATAATCAGTAGCTTTGGTTGTGTGGTGAATAGTAAAGTTCGTCGTGAGTACGCTAGAACCTCACATGAAGATCTATAGACATCGATCGGATTTGACTGAGAGGATCCTGATGTCTTGATGTAATTCTTAACCAGCTGTGCACGGTTAGAATGCACAGGTAGATCTGAGCTTATATGAGATTTCGTCTCAAAACGAGCTTGTCGTGAAGCCATGCCTTTCCGCCTATATTAATATATTCGGGCCGCAGGTATTTGCTAGAACGCGTAAACGCATCTCCGAGCAACACTTCTCGTCCGGAGGATCTACGACATACTGAGACACTGCAACGTGTACGGTGGTCGTCGGATGCTCATTCGCTTGCAATATTGCAAACATCCACATGGACAACTCGTAAAAGGGGTAGCGCTGTGCCAAAGTAAACATAAAACCCTCACACTACATACAAACAGCACGCAGCGTTTTGCGCACAATCGCGGGAACTCTGCACAGGGGGTTGCTTATGTATATAGAGGAACTCACCGTACACAAACGCTCTCACCTTCCAACAGGTGTGAGTATATGGGGGGGGGGGTCCTCACACACACACAGACACGCAACGGAACATCACATCAAAACATGACTTATGTGCGTGTGTGGTTCAAACTTCAAGGGTATCAACAGAGACGAGCCCCCATAGTAAAGGTGGTCGAGCCCTCGTACGGCGGTTTCGTCGAATGAACGGAGTTTAACTCGTACCCTCTCTCTCTCTTCCCTTCCTCTCCTCATACCCCAGACAGTACCCCGACCACCGACCAGTTCCAGCCATCACCTTCCACCGACCACCAGCGGCTTCTATCGTGAAGATCCCACGTTGCAAATATACTGCTGAGCACGTTGATAGCGTGGACGACGTTGTGGTTTGTTTTCTCCACTCCACCGTACTGCTGATCACCAGTTTCCTTTTTCCTACTCCCTGTCCCCGTTTACCACCCGTACAAGTCACCCGCATTCTTTGCACGAGCCCACCAAAACGATCAGCTTTCATCAGGTTGAGGCTCCCACGGAACACACAGGGGTGATGTAACACGTGCCGAAGACGTTCGCTGTGTCATTTAGTCAAATATATGGTTTATTTGCTCGCGCTAGGTGGTTGTTGCTGAAATTTCGCAAATGGGACACTTTAAAAATGTGCTCGAAGGGGTTCACCAATGAAACCCCGGATCTGATAACGCACACCGGATAGCATGCTGTGTAATGGGGTGTGATATCGTACACAGGCATGTTACCTTGGCATTGATGATAAGTGGGGTTGATGTAATTTGTCATTACCTGTTTCATTTCCTTCCGTTTCGCGAGTGAAACGAATCGCCGTGTTGTGTATCAGGGGGTAAAGTCTAGCGAACGTTGACGTGGAATGAGTTTAGCAAACGCACGATGACGTTGCTCCCCCGTCTGTCCACTTGAGAATCATTGCTGACGACACTAACGCACGCTATTACGATAATGCCGCGTTTGATGCTCAAAAACTTCCAGTTTATCGAACCATTCGAGATGCTTGAGTGGAAGAAGATCGCACAACGCATGAGGCTGTGACACACATTCGTGAATGCGGTGTGTTTTCCCAGCTGTTGACGTACTTAGGGCCTTTAGACGATCCACGTAACAGTCTCACCGTATGTCATCACGCAAAGAAATATTCAAACCCCTCCCGGTTAACTCCAGAGTTAACAACAAAATAAAAAGCCTGAAGCTGTCTTTTACGATCGTTTTCAGACCATGGCACCTGTGGTTTTGAAGACTTGGCTCAATGTGACGTGGGTTCGGAAGGGAGAAAGAGCCAACCATTAACCGGGCCATGCAGCATGCAGAGAGCGCACCAGAAGATAAGGTCTTGCCCGCAAACCAGTTTGTTTGCGGAGTTCCGGTTGTAGTAGGGTGTGCGGAAAGGGATGCGAAGAAGTGACGTCAAGGTTATGCCGAGACGTGTGTTGTGTGTGGTGGGTCTTCGCTTAGGTCAGGGTACTGCAGATTTTCCATTCGCTTCAGGATGTCGAGTCGATGTCAAGGTTATGGCGTGCGTTTGAATCTTTGTATCCGTTCAAATAGCTGTTCCGATCGATCTGCCGCTTGATGATAGATTGAAAAGATGATCATTACAAAAAAAAGCTTATTTTTGTTTGCTTGTTTATTTCACAAAACACAATTTCGCAACAATTCTGTGCAATAGAATTGGCCTAAAAAATGCGGCGAGGGGAAGTTGTTGAAATTCACCACGCTAATTCACCATCGTCAATCTTCATTACCGGTAGGAGGCGAGGGATCTCAAATAAGGCGAAATGATCTTGTTGGTAAATAAACCACTTAACCTTCGCTAATGGTTGATTGACGATTTTGCGTCGCTATTGTTGTTTGGGCGCTCATTTTCGCTTATTTGTTGTCAGTGTTTTTTAGAAGTATGGATCGATCGATTAAATTGACAATGTCGAGTGTCAATATCGATGGATGGTGAGTATTAGCGTACATCTGAAAATTGCCAATGCGAGCAATCATGATGGATGAGGCATCTTATCTTGAAGTTGGAACCGCCCATGAAAATTGCTCCGCCCAACCGGATCCGTTCAGCAAGAGGAAGATTATTATTTGCCATGATTATAAAACTAAACACTGAAGAGCAACAGGAGATGTATCTTCTTCTAGTTATCCGGCACAACAACTTCAAGAGGTCTAGAAGAGGCCTGGGGCATTTATCGCTTTGGTTGACTTTTATCTACCCAGAGCTGGATAGTCAGTTCTGCGTACCGAGGAGATTGGGTCCGCATGGGATTTCGGACCAGTCCTGTCGTGTAAAGACCAGCGCCGCTATCAATACACCAAAGAATGGATGTCCTTAGACCTCGGTAATGCAGAATAAAACAAGTTTTTCTCAATATTTGTGTTGTCATACTTAGGGAAACAAAGTGTAATTTGATATAGGATCGTATTAAGAGTTTTATAATAGGCGGAAATGTTCACTACGTTCAATTCGCGATAAATAAGAAATTAATACATCATCGTTGAACTCTGCAAATATTCTCGTGAAACAGTTCATTGGTACTGTCATGCACAGGTATTTTTTCTCATTGTATTTGTATCACACCGGTTGTGTGATGTTTGGTTTACTTTCTAGTTTCAAGGTCCCTTATCGCGAGCAAACCACCGCGCCCCAGTTTTTCACCTGCTGCACAGTGTTAAGGGGATGGTTGCTTTTATTCGTGTACCGGTTTTTGGGTTGTCGCACCGATGCTCAAAGGTTTCCTATTAGTGTACGTGCCCGCTAGTACTACCACTACGAGCAAAACGGTACGGAAAGAGTAAATTTGGAAGGGTTTCTAGAGTTCGGAGTTCGGTGCACAACCTTCGAAACGTAACCGCGCGAAACGATCGTACGATCACTTCCGACAGGGACGTATTGTTCTAGAATAAAAAAAGAGCTTTCAGCAATGTGCAGCACGCGACGTGGGAAGCGGCAACTGCACCTGCGTTATCCAATCGCGATCGGTATCTGGCACACACACATTGTCGGCAATCAACTGCAGCTAATCCGAGTCTAGACAGAAATCCGCATAATTTACATCCGCCCGAGCGATCGGTTGGAGGGGCAGTGCTCCCGAAACCTCACCGAACTGGAATTTCATCTGGATCGCCGGACGGACGTATTAAATATGCAACTATACCCTACCTATTTATAGCGCACTTTCAGACCTCCTTCGTCAGTGGCTGGAGTCATTCGGATTCGTTCATTAAGTCAGATTACATGCTTCAGTACACCGTTGACGTAATGTCGGTCCTGTCCTTCTCTCCACCAGCGCACCGCAGGATGTGATCGGTGTTGTCTAGCCCTCCCCCGGTGGCATTGTGCACGTGCTTATTTTCTACGCAAACAGGGGTAGTGTTTTGGGGGGTGGTAATGAGGCGCGCTTGGGGGGACGGGAAGCCATTTCCGTCAAACAGGTCCTCGTTCGATACGGCAGGGATTGTGAACGCGAAGTGGAAAATTTTTGTAACCAGTTATCATCCTTCACATTGAATCTATTTCGGTTTGTAATACAATTAACAGGCAGACTTGGACAATGGAATACGATCAAGAATATTCGAATACGATCAAGCATTTTAATTTTCCGGTCTGGAAGTTCGATCTTCTAAAACAAAAAGGGAAGCTCTTCACCAATAGAGAAGTGCCAGGAGCCTCTCACATCAATTCGGCAAATGTTTCATTGAGCCTAAAGCGATTCTCGAGCATCAATCGCGCAAAAGAACCAACAAGCGTGTGATGTAATTAATTAAACTGACTTTGCACAATGTCAAATTGACTGTTGAGTGGCCTGGGCCCCCCCGGGTCGAAAAATTGCGAATGTGTTTTTGCCCCTTGCAACCACAACGTTACCGACGTTCGTGGTTTTGTCAATGTGTGTGAGCGTTTACTTTTGGGGGGTGTGTCTCATCACGGTGACACGAACACATTGGATGGATATCGACGCTTGTTCACAATTGTGTAAATTGGAAACAACATTTTGTTGTTCTATTTTTCTCAAATTTTTCTCAAAACAAGATAAAATTGTTGCAATCTTCAAACATTACGACCAGTACTTATCAAACGTGTAGCAAATTGCTCTGTTGCGTGTGACCCTAGCGAGGCAGCGCCACAATGGTCGCACGTGTGACGCGCGGTCGAGCGAAACATTTGAATTATTCTGTCGCAACCGTGCGCCGGTTGTTCTGAGCTATTACGGGACCACATTATTCATAAAGTCCGGACAATCGGCTGATGATGATTTAAAACGCATTAATGTAGATTATTTTATCGATTAGCTTTCTCCATTAAATCAACTCTAGACGCGATGGAATGTGGTACGCAGATGCATGAAAATCATTCATTTATGCAGTGATGTGAATTGTGCGGGGATTTTTGTCACTTGCAGACGACTTAGCAACACGCCCGATCTGGGTTATAATCTGTTGTTTTAAAGGGTTGATTATTTAGCTTTAGATATTCAAGTCACAGCTAGGCCGCCCAAACATGGCAGATCAAGACCGCAAAAAAACGAATTAAAGCCAATTACAAGAAGATATGGCAAAACGCAATTTGTTGCTTCTCATTTCGTACATTGGACCGTTACCCGATATCAACAGCGGCTCTGTGTTATTACGAAGATTAAAATCTTATCCATCAAAAATACCAAGCCCCCAGTTAACCAACCGGCATGACCAACGGCGGAACTTGCTAATTACTCAAAGCTGGACAATTAAATGTTTGGAATGTCACGCCGTTTTTGCTCCCCTCCAAAAAGAAAACTGTTGATTCATGATGAGCATGATAAGAAAGTATTAGTTCAATCCGATACAAAAATTCGCCTCGATGGACAAGAAGATACACAGCATTGAAATGCACATCTAGATAAATGTCTCATCGGTTGAATTTTGAAATTGGATTCTGCCAGTCGAAATTGCTTGAAGCTGTTCACGTTTGCATCCCAAATCTCTCTTCACGCGTACGTCATCATCTCTCCGTCTCACATGATTTGTCTGACGTCTGGGCGGTTAATGACGTGCGCGAAGGGTAAGGAAGGTTAATGTATTTTCGTCCACATCCGCTCGAATTCGTAGCCCCGAAAACGGTCGAGCGCGCGGGTGTGTCTTCGAAACCGGCACACGGACCAAAACTGTAATGCTGTAATGCCCGTGGCCGAAGTACAGTCTGATTCATACCGCGGGGTTTTACAATGGTTGGGAGCGTTCCAAATCAGGCAAGGTCGCTATGCAAGTCTCAAACCAACGTCCAACGCAAGATAAACAGTATGTGGTGAAATATATCCAACGCTCCTCCATATCGTTGCTCCATACTGATTCATCCACTGCTCATTCGGGTGCATTCGAGAATGGAGTTTTTGTGATGCAATAATGTAAATTCTTAACCAGTGCTGGAGTGCACCGAATGGAAAACTTTTCCACCAAAGTTCGCACTCAGCACAGCACGGCCACCGTTGTCAGAGTTCCACTAATGAACGTTAATCAATTCATTGGCGATCGCGTACGGAAGGTGATGGTGCGAATCGAGCACCGATAGCGGTCAGTTATCGTGTCGCTGTTAACTCGAAGCCTCGCGAAGCAAACGGAAACGAAACAAAAATCCCCCCTCCCGATCGCCGATCGACAATCGAATTGACACAAGTGTACGTATTGTGTGCGGCATGCTTCAATTGATTTGACAGCTAGCTGTCAATTGAAACGTACGAGCTGCACACAGAGGGCGCTGGGCGATCATTCCCAGTACTAAGTACCCATTGTGACGTAAATTACTAACGGTGACGTTCATGTCAATTTCATTCATAATATTTGAAAATTGTATTGAAAAAAGCTTTCAAATTTATGGAAAATTTCACGACAAAAGCATCAAAGACAGTGGAACAACAGCCGTATTCGCATCGATCAGTACGATCAAGAGATGTACCAGCCGCGTACAGCCGTACGCGATCGATCGGGTGTAGCCAAGGTTAAAATAATTAAAATCGATCAATCTGGAAGGAATTAATTGGAGTTTGGTTGCGTCGTACGGAACGATTGATTGAGCGCACCGGGAAGTGTTTCCATCAACAGACATTTGAATATTGTTCTCATTTTGGTCTATATCACATTTCCAATCAGTAATACGGACAGATCCAACTCATAACATTGTATGGGGTGGGTCTAACACATCACTCGCATTCGTGAATTTCTACAACGGGTTTCCTCACACGACGCTATCCGTTTGTTTACTCCGCGTCTTCTACTGCATCACTGTTCGCTTAGCGAAATGGCAATAATTGAAGGATGGGCTTCTGTTGATTGCAAAAAGTTTGCCAAAAATTAGTACATCCATCGTGTATTGCGTCACGTTGCTTTCATTTCCCAAATTATTAGCCACTGTTGGAGTGTTTTTTTTTTTGCATACAGACATTTGTGTTACGGTGCATGGTTGCTCAAATGATCCGATCGCTGAGGATCGCAAACTGTCCATCCACGTTCGAACATTTTGGCATGTTTTCTTCTCCTCTTCTCCTGTCTGTTTGTTTTGACCGTGTAACTTGATAAACCATTCGGCAGGGAGAAGTTTGTGTTTCTATGTGTTGCTTTACTGTCTTTCCTTATTGCTTCCACCGTTATGTGACCACAAATCAAAAAATCTACTTTTGCTGCTGAGTGCCGAGGGTGTGGCCAGCCGCCGGTCCTCTCGCACCAGAACGCAAAGATGACATTCATTTCACATTGAAGGATGGCCTTCGGCTTTATTGGTGAGGCAGTGAATTCACGGGAAGTGAATAATTTGTACACAACACGCCGATTAGTGCACGACCGTTGCAGACTTGTGTTTTTTTTATAACCACAAACGCAGTTGAAAAATTGATTAGCTTTGTTTAATTGGGATCGATGAGTACCTTAGTTCTACATATGTTAGGAGGTTATGTTTAATTAATTGAAAATTAATTAACATTAATATTACTAACAAAAAGGCTAATCAATAATACTTTAACTCATCTCATGGCTACGAAAAGATTATTCATTAAGAATTCTGACATGAAGTTGAATGAAGGTATACAATACGAATAATTAAAAATAAGAAAGTTTGTTTAATAACATGCACAACCGTGTTCAAAATAAAATTATCCATTTTCATTGCATAGCAATTTAGCAATACAGTGAATTCCCTCCAAGAATTCCAAGGTTCAAAGGATCCGAGAATTCCAAAAGAGCTCCAAGAATTTTCTTTCAAGAAGAGTAGTTGTTTCCCAGATTTGCAGATGGTAGCGCAAAAAAGATAATCTACTCAGAAAACTTGCGGATGAGGACCCTTGTGGAAACCCAAGACCCAATTGGAGATCCTAACATCGTGTAACTTAACTCTAAGACTTCTACGAATCTGAGGTTTTCCACGAAGTTCCTCAACTTATACTCCAGCAACATTTGATTGAATGAAGATCATACTAAACCTCAAATCTATCGCGACTATCCCGCACACACCCGTAATGTCCTTGTAGAAGTTATTGCTCTTGTTTACAACTTTTATTACCCACGCCACTCTGTGATCTAACGGTCTGTCACATAACAATGGCCAAAAGTTATGCCGCACACCACAATTATGCTTGTCGAGCAAAAGTCCACTCTGCAGTGAAGGTGAAAGTGATAAATTTAGACGTTTAGATTTACCTGTTCCTCAACCGTACACGACGCGTCCCCTCGCAGCAAAAAATTGTCATAAAACGTGCTCGGTGAATATTCGGTGAGCCTAAAAATAATACCACCACCGAACGCAGAGGAGCAAAACTTTGTAAATAAACATATTTGCCGTACACAATTTCGTACGCCGACACGCGAGATTAATGTTATATAATTGTCAACAACTGCTTCTCGCGTAAGTGACTTTTCTCTTAGACACCGTGTGACAGTCAATTTTCTACCGTTTTTCAATGGTAGATAGTCGTAGTAGATCATGATTCTCGTGGGTTATTTATAGGGTTACTGCGTGCTCACACATTTGGCGACCCTTAAACTACACCCAAGTCGCATTATTGCGAACATCTTTTCTGCGCACAAACGGCACAAAATTCGGCGTCATAATCGAGATCGATCTCAGACGGTGTAAAAAACAAGGCAAAGGATATGATCATATTTTTCCACCCTGCAAATTAACCTCCCTTAACTTCGGGTGTGTTGTGTTTGTTTTGAATGTGGGCGCGTTTTGGAGGTGTGTCACCGAGAGCGCGCGGTGTGCGTTTGGTCGAGCGTAAGTTTTAGTGTACAAAGCAGCGTTATCGGTAGTAGTAATGGATGCTGTAGGTAGTACCATTCAGAACGGTCGGCCATTGGCCGTGACCATGGCCATTTTGAATCAACCCACACGTTCTTTACTCTCCCTCTCTCTCTCTCACTTCTTCCCCTTCCACTATCAGCATAAAATGGTTCCATACCAACACAAGCGCGAGCACGGCTTACTTCGATAGTGAAAACCAAACACTGAGCAAACAGCAGAGCGAGTGCGCGAAGCAGGCGGGAGAAAGAGTGGCACCGATGATGACGTTACTGAGCGCGCGCTTTTGCCAACACACGTGACACGTGTTTTTGAATTTTCTTATATGCCCCCGCAAAAGGTGGAAATGTTTTTCGTCGTGGGTGGTGCCGGTTGGGCAGTATGCTAATGGCGCCACTCGTATAGACATCCTTGACAGAGGGGGGGTTGGAAAAACAGACTAACAAAAAAAAAAACAATACAGCAGGCTTTTCTCGTTCGGGAGGTGTGTTTGTGTGAAATGTTAACACCACCCCCCGTGGCTCATCACGCGGAAACTATTTTGAGCACCTTGTTTTTACCTTAAAAAGACACGGTCCTGGTGGTGGGGGTGGTAAAAATTTACACCCAAAATTTCCCACGCCACCACGCTGTGCGCTGAATCATTTTCATTCTGTCACGTTCACGCTAAATCTCGTACCGATGATCAACGGTTGATCTTTTGCCGACCACTGACCATAAAGCCGTCCTACCGAGTTTGATGGTTTGGTTTTGTGCAAATTAGCCCAACAGCGGAAAATTTCAACGGGTTGGTGGAAAACGTGCCCGAGACGGCGGAGCGATTAGGCCATTGGCCGTTTCAGGTAGAAGGAAGTGTTTTTTTGTTACTAACAACGACCAGTGAATGGGCCAGTGCCGTGCGTATCACGATCACAAACACGCAAACACCTGTGTGGAGGAGGGTGGGGGGGGGGGGGGTCCGCAATTAAATTGTTTTCAATGCTCTTCAACTTTAACCTGTGTTTTTGCGTCTTCAGTTGCGAAACGCACACGCACTCGTCGCCTTTTCGTGATCACCGCAAGCGTAATTTGCTCCTGCCGCGGGTGCTTTTGCGCACGTTTGCGCCGGGTGAATCGTTCCGTGTTTGAACCGTCTTGCTACAGTTGGATGGCCTTTATTGACCGTAGTTTCTGTTCGATTTGGTTCATTTTTGGATGGGTTTTTGTTTTGATTTTTTTCGTTTGTTGTTTATTACTGGACTTTTTGGCCATGAATAAAACACCCGAACGATGGTGGAGTATGAGGTTTTGCGTATTTAAATTCTTGGCTTTTTTTTGGTTTGTTTATAAATCTCACATAATGAGAACAAGGATCTGGCGTATCCGGAGCGAACGGAGCAAAAGCATATTACCAAGGAGAACAACCTCCTTCCGGATTAGTCTTGTGATGGAAGAGGAACCAAGATGCAGGGGAATTGTACTAAAAATTGTAACCAAAACAACCAACCAATTTAGCAAAGGTGAAGCCAACACCGGCACGAATCGAAAGTCCTTCAACCTGCGATTGCGTAGGGTGCATTTGAGTGGGAAGGCAATCCGTTGTGTGTTGGACCCGGAAATATTTGGCCATGAAATTGTTTTCGACCTCTGTAACGGGGGCTGTAAAAATAGCGTCGAAGAGGAGTTCGGATGTGTTGTTGTTTTGTTTTGGGATATTTCTTCATTTTTTATTTTGGAGTTCATTTATATTTTTTTTCAACCGGAAGTAAAGAAAACACGCATTAATTGTAGGAAATTGTCGTGTTCGTAATTTGCTAGGATCAGAGTTCAACTTCACCCTTCAGGTTTTTTTTTTACGAATACCTAATTTTATCTAATATTATTTATTTATTTACCTTTATTTATTTATTTATTTTATTTATTTTATTTTACCTAATTTTATTATCTTAGCTAGATCATTTCCGGGTGAGATTTGATACCAGACCTGTGCTGCATGAAAATCTAAACAAGTATCGTAGAAGCTAGGAGTTCTAGGAACTACCACATATTTTTTTATTAATAAATTCTTGTATTCTTGTAGTGCGATGATCGCAACAATATTGCGTAACATTAATCAATATCTCCTTGCTGCTTTGTTTGTAAGCCTCGCATATTGTTTGTCCGACCATCCTCACTGAGGAGTCCCTGTCCAAAGTCCAAGAGCAAGAACCAAGTGTTGGCCATTCTTAAATTATCGTTGACGCCAACCACAGCCCCCGAAAATATATTGGCGCGGGCTGCTGTTGTACATTGATGCGATGTTTTGCCACTTCTTCTGCCAGGAGATTCTCCCTTCCGTTCCCTGGAATTCCCCTAAATGGGGGGAGGGGAGGTACTGATGAGCGACGACAATGTCAGTTTGCGAATGGCGCGTCGTCAGTGTAAATAGCCGTTATGACGCAGTTTTATCAATCGATATCGATCAGCGAACGTCGTTAGATTCAGATATGATTCCGGTCAATTGGCCCGGTAAGGCCGCAGGTTTGGCTTCGTCGAAAGGGGAAACGTGTGGCGCCACACGTACACACGATCGATTCGGTTCCACATCCAAAACCAATTGGTTCGATCAATTCCACACACATACAGCCAGTGATGGTGGACAACCGAGCCGTGCCCCCGTTCGATAAATTGGCAATTTAGGCCCCGTTCCGGTAGCGAGAATCGAAATTTGCAATCGAATGAATCCGCAACTTGCAAAGAGGTGGGAAGAAAACGGATGGTTGTATGTATGGAATCGTGTGAATGCGTTATGGCCACGTTACAAACGGCACGTTTGCAACTGTCTAGTCAGGGTACAGATACAACAGTTAAATGCTAATAAACTAAATGTATTTTATCTCAATTCTAATTGAAACGTTCTTTAATTGATTTATTTAAGACCGAAATCCGATTATATTTAAAGTCCTTAAGAAATTCAGAAGAAATACGACAAATATTACCTTCGATTCAGAACATCTTTGCTATGTGTATTGTCAATACTCCCTCAGGACATATAATTCCAGCTAATTTGACACTCATCTACCAACAGGATGTGTTGTATGTCCGGATCAGCAAATCACGCTTCATGTTTGGAATTTCCACCATTTATCGACGGAATAGTCGCTACGGAATGTCACCGACATCCGGTTTCAGTCGACTGTTTATTTGAGCAGCAAAATCAATTAAAAGCCCAACACGATTGCAAACAGAAGCAGCAGCAGCAGCAGATGGTCACCAAAATGGCCATTGATTAGTTGACGAAAGGGGGCGAGTACTTTGCGTCATGTATGCACGTATGAGCCGGCATTTTATTCTTCAGCACAGCACACGGTTGCCCGGCAACCGGCATAATAACAACACTCACCGAATCGATTCCGCATGAATGAAGTGAGTCAGTGGAATGAATGGTGGTCCTGTTGTGTTCATTATGTTTATCTGTTCGGTGCTGATGCGTGTTTGCCCAAGCTGTGTTTCATTCTGTGGCTACATAGATTGCGCAATCCAGCAACAAATTTCTCGATCGTCATGTTTTAGTGTTTTGTCCCTCCCTTTGTCTTCTTTGTCGCTAGAGAAAGGCAGCAGTTGGAAAGCGAAAGATGAATTCGTGTAAACAAATTACTTGATTTCTGTTCGTACTTGCGTCATTCCGGTTTCATTCCATTTAATGCATTGTAAAAAAAAAACGCACGGCAAGAGGTTATCTCAATTAGGCGAAAATAAACTCTTGAAATTTCGTGGCTTAAACTTCGAGCAATAATCGTAATGTAAGATTCACATTTCCGGGAAATGTTTTTCCTTTGTTCGTTCTATTCGTTTTAATGATTGGTAATTGGAGAAGCCCTGCTGCTTTCCTTCCTCTCCTTAAAGTCCTTTTTTTGTCGCTAGAACGGCCTGGCCGTATCGACTTATTTTACCACGTAGCCGGATAGTCAGTCCGTGTGAAGATCGGTTCCGCTACCATCATGCCACCCTCCTTTAAGTCTTTTTTAAAATGAAAAATACCCTGTATCAAGCATAAATGTAACTGTTTGTCGTGCTTTCTTTTCTCTCTTGCAGATGCTTGCCTTCGTTGCCAGGCGGAAAGCAAAAAGGACACACTCGGCCGGCAGGACTGTGTTGTCGTGTGGGGTGAATGTAACCACTCCTTCCATCACTGTTGCATGTCGCTGTGGATAAAGCAAAACAATAGATGCCCCTTGTGCCAACAGGAGTGGTCCATCCAGCGTATGGGGAAATAAAACTCCTGCCGCACTCCCATACTCCTCACTGGCGCCATCATCTTTTTGGACTCATTATCCAAAACACGTGACCACACAGCAGGAAGAACAACAAAATGGCATCCGAACCTTGTGGGGTACATATTGTTCTAGATTTTTAATAAATAAGTGACATCTCGAGCTAAACCAAGAGAGTGCGGCACGTTTGACCTCAGTGTTAATACACATGTATTGCATTTCGCTTTGCAGTGTGTGGTTCAGTGGAGGATTAATCCCCTTGGAGACCCAAGGCGGAATTATAAATGGGGCCTCTAATTAATTAAATCTAGGTGGTGGGGCGACCACCTACTCCGTCTACCGTTTGATCCGCCGTTGATCCCTTATCTCAACTCAACCACGAATCCGAAGATCAGACTATTAAATAAACTTTTAATAAACACGCAAAAACACTGTCCACAAAATACTTCATATAAACACGTATGTACGTAAAAGCGTTTAGAAGAAAGCATCGCCAACAGCAGATGCTGATCGCGCCTCATAATTGCATACGGTTTGGTACTGAGTATAAAGTTTGCATGAATGTACCAACGTGCTGAGCTGTGCCGGTGCCCGAAGAACGTGGACACCGCGTACTAGCATACGAGCATACGACGATACGGATAAAGAGCAGTACAATAGATGTTAATATCACATATATCCGCAGATTGACTCGCGGTACTGTTTGCTTCCACCACATGCTGCGGAGCAAACGGACCAGTCCGTTAGCTTCCAGTAACACAGTGGAGGATCAATCCCCTTGGAGGCCCAGGGCGGAATTATAGTTGGGGCCTCTAATTTTAAAAACGATGAAGGAGGGGGTTGAGCGCATTGAGGCCCTTGAAATGATCTGCAACCACATTTGTCCAATTTTCCCATGATAGTCCCGGTGCAAGAATCGGTTCCTGTCGCGCGTCGATCGATCGATTCACAAAACATCTTTCGTACGGATTGTCCTTGGACCATCATTGCGGGCGGATCCTTTATCTCGCTCAAACTTTCTGCCGGCCATACATACTTTGTTGTAAAAGCAAGAATGTAATAAAAAAACGAACAAACAAACAAATGAAACAAAACTGAAAATACTAACAGCAATGCAAATTAATTATTGTCTTTCGACTCTTAAATTCGCGATTTTCGTTTCGCAACAAGCACCATCCGAAAGTATTTTTATTGATAAAACAATACGTAAGTATGATCGGGGTGTATTATTTGATAAACGTGGTTATTTTTGAACATTCTGCTTTAAGAACTGTTTCCGCACCAAATCCATCGTTCCACGCACATTATTTTCGTGTCTTGCGCATGCGTTAAAATCTCCACCAGTCGATGAAAACAGTGCATATCCGATATCCCATACAAATCAGCTGTTTTCAGATTTCCGATACCAAGAGAACATGTTTTTCAAGAGATGACATCTTCAGCGTGGAATAAATTTGCCTATCCGTATTGCATCGCATACTATCAAACCCGTGAAGCGATCGCTAGTGTAAACTAGGCGTGGCATAAATTTCCCCATCCGTATTGCATTGCATACCATCAAACCCGCGAGAGCGATCGCTAGGGTAAGGAAGGTGGATGAAACGGCATCCTCGCCCAAACTTTCCATCGGCTGCTACGAAATTCCATATAAAACCGGCCGTTTTCAGATTTGCGACACCAAGAGAGCATCCAAATCAAGAGGTAACATGTATGTCCCTGCAGCGTGCATATAGCTGAGCCGCTCTCGCGTGTTATCATTGCGCGTGAGAGAGGAGTTTCCCCTACGTTGGATATTTTTGCAGGGGTTTTGGGGACTATATTGACATATTCAGCGTGATGTTGTTTGGCTCGTTTGGTATCTCATATAATTGTCTCATATATCTCGTATAATATAATATAATATAGTCATTGGCAAGTTATCGTTGCCAGCAACAACATTTGACGGTCATTCGATAGCTCTACCGAATTTGTCAACGCATATAGCTTTTCCCGAACAAAGCTACACCGAGCTGGACTCGTCAATACATACGACGCGAACCCTGCATCGCACACCATCGCTCTCTTCAAGGTAAAGAATCCCCTCTCTCATTCGCATACCTCTCTTATCACGAGGGAGGCTTATCACACGGTGCTCGCATTTAGCATCGGCAGCCGATCTCGCTCTCCCCATTCGAGCGATACGATCGCCGTGTGTGGCTATGTGTAGCGTGTGTGATCTGTATCCACATTTTACTCAGGCGAGGGGAACTGTTTGCTCTTCGGTATGATCGCCTTGTGTGGCTATGTGTAGCGTGTGTATGCACAACTGAGATAATCAGCTGCGTACCGTCGGCTGATACGAGATTCAATACAGAACCGGCTGTTTTCAGATTTCCGATACCAAGAGAGCATCCAAAACAGGAGCTGACATCAATTCCCCTCCAGTATGCATATTGCTGATCCGCTCTCACGTGTTATCATTGCGCGTGATCGAAGAGTTTCTAATACGTTGGCTATTATTGCAGGGTTTTTGGGGACTATATTGACATGTTCAGCGTGACGTTGTTTGGCTCGTTTGGTATCTCATATAATCGTCTAAAAAAAGCCAGAAATGGTAGGCTTCAATATCCTGAGGATGTCGTGCCGATAAAGAGGAAGGAGTTTGAGTACATTGCATACTTCTCTTGCGTAGCCGTGTAACCGGGCCGATATAGCTAGTCAAATAGAAACAAATGTTTTATATAACCAAGGATATATAAAATCCAAGGATATTTTTAATCAATGTTTTACCTTTTTAATTAGATTTCGTGCTATAAATTAACTCTGCTGCTAAATTTCCATAACTCGCACAAACGGCACAAATTGTTTGGGACCCCCGCTGGTGTGGTTGTATTTGCTGCATTTTAATTAAACCGTTTGGGGAATGTTTTTAGCGCTGCTGCTAGCGCTACTGTATCGAACGTACTTATCCAGCTGGAAGCAATCCTCCCGATAATCTTCGTCCACCACAAACACCTGCAGAAAGTTGTCGAACTCGTACTTGCGCTTCGTGAACACGTCCGTCAGTTGCAGCGCGGAAATCGCAATCAGTCCCAACCGTACCGGGCATACGGTCAGTGAGAATTCTTTCATCTGACCGGGTTCGATCGCACCGAGCGCAAACTCGGTCACACCGGTGTAACCACAGCCTGGTTTGGCCTTCGTGTTGAGGCTCATCAGCAAATCCATCGATCGTTCGCTTGTGTTTGTCACCCGGCACCGGAAGTTAAATCCCTCGCCGATGCGCACGGTACTGTTTGCTTCGATGACGCTCAGCCGAAGGTCACTGTATTCCAGCGCCTGCAATGATGGAAAAAGCGATTAGAATTAGACCTCCACCCACAAATCCCATGGGGTTGTCATGGTGAAATGCTTACACAGCGCTGTAGTTGGCTGGTCTGCAAGCGTCCCCTCTCGCCCAAATTGGAACGCCACACAATGTCCAGTTTGCCTATATTGTTGGCCGCCTTCAGTGCACTCGGATCACGTGCAATCTCCGGGATAGGTCGAATGCAGTACAGAAACTGACAGCTATTCTGGGGCTGAAGCATCGTTTTCGAGCAAAACACAGATTCACCGGATGGCAGCGCATTCAACGAGATTACCGTATACTGCTCGGAACTTTCAAGCTCGACCTTTTCGAGACAGATTGACCCGACGGTAATGTTCTGTATCTGTGCCTCCAGATACACGTCGTCTGTTTCGGTATTATAAAACATTGTCTTCACGTCTAACGGTTTGAGCACTTGAAATTTGAAGAATTTACGAAACGACGTCTCCAACCCAGCTGGTGTCATGTACGAAACCTCGCAAACCAATCTGGAGCGATTCAAATTAAAAACAGATTTACGCTCAGTAAAGGATAATTCGACAACCATTTATGCGCCCCATCTTCACTTACATGTGCGTTCCAATTTCCTTCACCTCATGATGAATAACATCGTCCATCGTTTCCTCCGGATTCAACGTAACCGGGCCCGTCTTGTCTGCGTGGATCGGAAGACTGACTCGACTATTGTTCGATTGCAAATCGGCCTTTACGGACACGTTCGTGACGGGATGGGCCCGACAGTTGTGAACGCACACGTAGCTAGAAAACGTTTCGCCAAGATAGATGTTGCCGAAGCTCTGCGGCAGAAGCATAAACTGTCCAGCCGAAATCGTTTCGCAACCAGCGACCGAAGTAGCATCGCTGTGTAGAATTTTTTGGAACGAATACTGTGGCACATCTTTCGGTTCGGCCGTCAATATCTGGGGGCTGATCAAAGTGGGTCGTGTGAGGCGCATCACTACAAAGGAAAGAACATTACCAGAGAATCGGAACAGTGATACATAAATAGCAAAACCTTACCTTTGAGTGCCAGCAAATGTTCCGTTGGTTCAACCATTGTTTCTCAGTTTTTCTGGGCACTTTTCCACACGAATACACTGCTACAGATCCGCTCTTGGGAGATTATTTTGCCAAGAAAATGTAAACATTGTCCGATTTGACAGCTACAACTGGATTTTTTGACAACATCAAAACATGCAGCATTTGGAAAGTTGGAGACGTCATCTATGTGTAAGAATGAAAAGCTCTTTTAGAAACAGTGTCATCTATGTGTAAGACTGAAAAGCTCTTTTAGATACAGTGTCATCTATGTGTAAGAATGATAAGCTCGGTTGGATACAGTGTCATCTATGTGTAAGAGTGATAAGCTCGGTTGGATACAGTGTCATCTATGTGTAAGAATGAAAAGCTCTTTTAGATACAGTGTCGTCTATGTGTGAGAATGATAAACTCTTTTAGATACAGTGTCATCTATGTGTAAAAATGAAAAGCTCTGAGACTTTTTCTCAGAGACAGTTGTCACCGTCTGATTGCACGGTGAAACGTCAAATAATGAGAAAATAAATAACAACGTCAATTGTTTGGCTTTTATTTGTGACGCGCTTGGTTTCTGGCTGTAATTTTACATTAATTCGACTTGAAATGGATGCAAACACATCCATCAGCACGGAAACAACGATGGAGTGTTCTACACCAACGAGTGCTTCCGATTTGGCGAACGATCAAAAGCGACGCATGTGAGTAGATGTGAAGGATGCATTAACCTGCTGGACGGAGCGTCTACTGAACCACTCCTATCTATGCTTTACTTCATCAGCTCTTCTAGATCGATCAAACGGAAGCGTTTTGATGATGAAATAGTCGAGTTCAGCATGAGCAGCACACCGATTCAGCAGATTAAAAGTGTCGGTGGTAGATCCCGCACACTCTCCCAGTCGATGCCACCACTGGGAACCGTGCCTGGTCCGGGTCAGGTTGGTTCACCCGGCCCTAGTACGACCGGACCGACCGGTTCACCAACAATCCCTACCGAACCAATGCAAGTGGCTGCATCCATTTTGCAAACACCGACGATTCCGGCAGCGGTCGTTGCACCACCCCCACCACCAACACCCACGGTAACATTACCACCACCGCCAACTCCCAATCCAGCCACCAGCATCCTCCAACAGCTGAACTCGAATGCATCCGTCAACGATAAAAAGCGTGCCCTGAGAAATAGTAAAAAAACGAAGAAGAAAAGTGCATCCCAGCAGGTAGCGACCAAAGATCTTGGGCGCTGGAAACCGATGGATGATCTGGCCCTGATTACAGGAATCTTACAGACGAATGATTTGCGCACGGTGCACCGCGGCACTAAGTTCTCGTGCAAATTTACCATCCAGGAAATGCAGATACGCTGGTGTTCGCTGCTGTACGATGAATCAATCTCACGGATCGCGGTATCGGCGATGCGTAACATGCACCCGGAGCTGGTGGAAAGTGTGCAGAGCAAGGCGCTCTTTTCCGTTGCCGAGGAAGAGTTACTTGGGACGATCAAATCCAGTGAGCAGCCCACGCTCGAAATGTTCCAGGAGCTGCTGAACAAGAACTCGTCCGTGTTTTACCATTCGCGCACCGCCAAGAATCTGCTCAACCACTGGCAGCTGATGAAGCAGTACTCGCTACTGCCCGACCAGCCCGTTCAGTCGCTGCCGAAGAACGATAACATGTTAAGCTTCTCCGATGCGGAAGATCTCATGAACGACGCCGAACTAGGCGATCCGCGAGACGAAGCGCTCGAGACGGAACTTGCATTGGCCGACCGAAAAAGCAAGAAGGAAATCAGGCACCTGGAGAACGAGCTGAACCGTTGGAGCGTGCTGGTGGATTCACTGACCGGGATTGGCTTTTCGCCCGATTTCGACAACCAAACGCTGGCTGCTATTCGGGGCCGTATGGTGCGGTTCTTAATGCGTTCCCAGGAGATCGTTCTCGGCCGCTCGACCAAGGACAGTACGGTAGATGTTGACCTATCTCTAGAAGGACCAGCCTGCAAGGTGTCTCGCAAGCAGGGATCGATCAAGCTCCGAAGCAATGGGGATTTCTTCATCACGAATGAAGGCAAACGGCCACTGTACATCGATGGACGGCCATTGCTCTGCGGTCATAAGACGCGCCTGAACGACAACTGTGTCATTGAGGTAAGCAACACACATTGAGGCCGAACATAAGGGAATCGTTCCCTCATACACATGGTGATTTTTTCCCTTGCTTACAGATTTCGAACCTTCGCTTCGTTTTCTTGATCAATCACGATTTCATCAACGCAGTACGACAGGAAAGTGCCAAAATGAACATTCCTCTCAACTGAGCACGGATTGTTGTGTTGTGGATGTCTCTTTCCATTGTAAGTCGATGAAACTTGCTTTTCCTTTGAATCATTTGAGAGTAATATACACCAATAAATACTATGAAATGTATCAAAATCTGTGGTTCAATTTCTCTTTAAAAAAGGATTCGAAGCCGACACGGGGCTGCTTAGTAGGTAATTCCAGCTTTCATTTCAGTACAAGTACATACTCTATGATGTTATCGGTATCCTGCTGTTAGGTCCGATAGAACATGGTTTTACAAAGCGATTTGAATAGTAAGGAAAGGATATCGAATTCGCACACATTCGTGCATCAAACTTATCAAGTAATTTAGTTGCGGGACATCATCCATCCTTCCCGAGTGTTCCCGAACACAAAAGAATGAACCGAATCTACTTTTTGCTCTCATCATCCTTACTATCCTTACTGTCGGACTGTGACTTCTTGCTGCTGTCCTTGTTCAGCGAACCGACCGCATTGCGTACTGCTTCTGACTGCGGATCCACGCCGGGCAGGTTCTCCAACACGCTCATCAAGTATTCGGGCGAAACACCGACGATGTCGTGCTCCTCCACATCGACTTCCATCGGTGTGTCCTTCTCCTGTTTCTGCCGCTTGGCCGGCTGCGAGATTGGTTCCTGAGCGTCCTGCATTGACATCTGCATTGCAAACGCGATCTGTTCCTCTTCCGTCATGTTCGCAAAATCCGGCATAGAATCATCCGTAGGCATAATTTCCCCCGTCGACAGTGCCAGTGCTCGCTCCAACATTGCTTCTTCGGCGTGCGGTTCCGAACCGGCGGCCCGTGCAACACCGGCACTAGACGATGCGCCGGCCGTTCCCGCCGACGCACCGGTCGCTTCCTTGTCACCTCCGGCAGTGGCCGTACCATCCGCGGCACTGTTGGCCGTAGCTCGACGCTGTTCCTCTTCCTGGCGCAGTCGCTGTTCTTCCATCGAAACACGCAATGCAAGGGCCAGCTCAGGATCTTCGTTCGGATCAACGCCAAACTCGAAACCGGCTCCACCCAAACCGGCCCCACCGCTGCCATCTTCACCCTGTATGATGGGCGACGAAATGAGTGCCTCGGAGAATACGGAACCGCGCGGAACACACACCAGATGGGATCCAGTACCGTCCTTACCGTTCAGCACGTTAATAAACGACGTGAACGTGTCGTTGTTCTTCTGGTGATCGCCGAAACTGACAATGTCCACGTTCACTTTTTCCTTCTTGAGCTTTTTTGCCAGTTTCACCAGTTCGCCCTCGTCGTGTTCTACCGGCGAACCTACAAACACGACAATACGCATCTTGTGGTTCTTGCCCTGGCGATGCTTCAGTACCAAATGAGCGATACGCAGTCCCGTCATTAGATTTATGTTTCCATTTGGATTGACCAGATGCAGCTTGGACAAGATGCGACCGACGTCGCTGGTCAGCGTGGCCAGAACCTCCGTTGTGTTGGAAAGCGTCATCAAACCAACATTATTCTCCGGGTTTGAGCGCACCTTCGACAGACACACCAGATTCACACCGTCCTTCTGGGCGTTCAGTCGCGTCGGGAAATAATCTCCGTTCCGCTGGTAATCACTGTTATCGAAGCAAACCATCGTACTTTCCAGCACCATCTTGTTGCTGTTACTGAAGGCTGTGCGTAATTTCAATCGAGATTGCTTTGTGTACGAATATTGATGTCTCGGTGTGAACTGCAGCGAAAGACGGGAGATGTTGAAAATTTTTATAAAAAGGCCAACACAAGCACTGATAACGCCTTACCCCTTGCTGGATGGTATAAAATTAACAGCTGTTTGGGCACGATTGCATGGAAACAACAATTTACGCTAGCACAATCCCGAATCGTACAGACGAAAAATAGCAATAATATTCCAGACCCAAAATGCTTCGTAATGACCGAATTGACGTTTCAGACAGTTTGACAGCTGCGAATGACAGCCCGAAGTCGCGCATTACTTGCAACGTTTCCGAAGGGCGATGAACATTTTGAATGAAGCTCTGATTACAGTTTTAATTTGGTACCTATTTTCGAATGCATCGTATTTCCGGTGCAATAAACGCTATATGTTCACCAATAACACATACATTTTACTTGACTGCTACATGATAACGCTTGGTTTGCACAAATTTAGCTGCGGAGAAATATACCGTTTCTCCCTTACAGCCGAGTCCAGTACATGGACGAGCGGATACGCATGTAGTCGGGCAGGTTCTCTACCGGGCCCACGGCTGCAACGGCCGGGCAACGATCGAAGATGTAGCGCATGGCGACGTCACGCACATTCGATGCCGTCACATTCTCGATGCGACGCTCCACATCGTGCAGCGGTTCACGACGTCCGTGTTGCAGCACCTGGCGACCGATGTCCTCACAGATCGATTGTGGTCCTTCAAGCTGGGCCAACAGGCGGGTCTTCAGCTGCCGCTTTGCACGCTCCACCTCACCATCGGTGACCATCGTGCACAGACGCATCCATTCGTTCTGCACGTTAAACAGCATGTCCTCACACAGCAACGGGTCGCACTCGAAGTAGATGCCCCACAGTCCCGTATCGCGGTAGTTCAGATTGAAGGACTCGTAATTGTGGCACAGCTTATCGTGCGCAGAGGCGACGGCCAGCTTCGAGGCATTGTTCACACCGCCACCGAACGAGCGATCCCACGATCCGATCAGCGCACTTGCCACGGACAGAGCGACAGCGTCCGAGCTGGACACTCCACATCCTTCAACGGCCACAGCAACATGAGCCAAGGGCAAGGAATCGTCGCGGACACGCACCTCCGAACCAGTGAAACGAACTGCAGACAATTGCGGTGGCTTTCCATCAAACGTCGACTCCACCTTGCCGAGGTACTTCTCGGCCAACTTCTCCAGTTCCGACTGACGAACGTCACCGGCCGCTGCCAGCACCATCCGCGGAGCTTTGTAATGCGCATTGACGTAACCTCTCACATCGTCGCCCTTGATTGAACGGATATTGCTGCTTGGGCCAAACACGGTGTTACCGAGCGACGTGCCCTGGAAGGCGGTGGAGTGCAGATGGTCGAACACCACCTCACGCAGATTGCTAGCATCCACCTGCTCGATCTCGCCCAGGATAACTTCGCGAGCCCGCTTCACATCAGCATCATCCAGCCGGGGGTTTTGTACAACATCAGCCAGAATTTCAACCAGCTTTGGGACATCCTTCGAGAAGCAGCGAGCCGTGAAAGTGGTCTGATCGCGACCAGTATTCACATCCAGCTCCGCACCCATACTTTCCACCTCTTGTTCCAGCGCGGACTGTGATCGTTTGGTCGTTCCCTTAAACGCTAGATGTTCGAAAAAGTTTGCCGTGCCGTTGTTGTTCTTGTCTTCGTAGCGGGCTCCGGCATCGATGAACAGGCCAACCGTGGCCACCTGCGTCGGAATAGATTCACTCGCTACGCGCAGACCACTGTCCAGTGTGGTTACCTCGGTCGCTGGTTCGTTCGACAGGGCGGTACGGAATGCGGCCGCATACGTTGATCCGGCACGGCTTCCGGCCAGCAACGTTTGGCGTCGCACAGCCGTGGAAAGTTTCAACAGCGAGGCCATTTCTCCGTTTCCCCTTTTTGGGCACTCTGCGCTGCGATGGTGAAAAACCTGGTGTTACGACAAACTTTTCGTGTTATCGAAAATACCTCTTTTTTGCACTTTTCTTCTTGTCCTTTTTCTACTGCTCAACTGTCACGAACGATAAGTTTGTGACAGGTCCGTCATGGTTGAACCACAAGCGTTAGGGTGTTTCTACTACAACAATTTGAATGTTCCGTTGGAATAGTTTCCTTGTAAATTCAATTATAAAGGCTTCTTTTGCTAACATTTTTACGACCGTTTTATTCTCCAAAAATATTGCATTACATGTCCAGAATACGAACAATATTTTTTAACTTATTTAACACATTTTACGTCATGTTAGATATTTCAAATTGTACAGCTTTTTCATTATGAATCCAACTGACAATTTACTACACAGTACACTAATAACTAAACTGACACATTGCAGCTATTGTGTTAAATCGTAGCCTTGGGTTAGATTATTACTTCGCGACAGCAAATTTATTTGATCGTTGTAAAATAGCCTCACTTCCTGCAATGCGGGTCAAGTCGTTTAATTTGGCGACATTTGCCACATTTCGTCTCAGCCAATTCTTCCTTCGTGGTCGTGCCCAATGCGTGCGCTTCATTTGTCTACAACTTTTGCTTCAGGTGCGTCAGGGAAAACGAATCCTTCACACACCTGTTTGCCAATTCGTTAAATTTCCCACTGGACCCGCCTTTTAGGACTGTCGCTGCTGTGGATTGAGAAAATGGAGAACGAAAAGAAAACACAAACACACCAAAGCAATCCAGACAAAGAAAAGAGGGAGAAGATTTGATCAGTGGTACGTTGTATAAAAACACAAAGAGGTAGGAAGGTTTAGTATCCTGGATGTTAGGATATCCAGCATTCTTCACACAGGATTGCTATGGTCGGTAGGATGTACTACAGATTGAATTGATTGGCATTCACGTATGAGAACAAAGTGACGGAGAATTAAGATTAAAGATATTTCAGACATGTTTGGAAAGTTTAAGTGATGTACGTCGAGATGTACGATCAAGGATGTTCCTACAAAGCGAATACGCATCAATCTACTGATGAATAACTTAAACTACATCTAGAAAACATAACATGACGCTGTTACTGCCCAGATGATACAGAAAGTAAAGCTATTAAAATAACCGGAAACCATAATGCTGAAACCATAATGTTTCTAACCGGAAACCATAATACTACTACTACTACTACTATCGCTATTTCTAAGTACTTAAAAATGTCGAAACTTTCGTTCCTTCTCAACAAAATGTGAGGATGAGTCATGAAGATGGTTACGTTCAAACGATGCCGCAAAATAAACCATCCTTAAGCGTGGGTTCCAAAAATGTGTTGTGATCCTCGCGTGTGTTGAATGATCAACGGGAACAATACAGACTGGCGAAAAATAGGACGAAAACATACAATTATGAAACAAAGCTCGCAGTGCAAACACGGCCCACATGCACTACCGCGTTGGAATTCACATGAAACGCAAAGAACATTATTACGCAAAGCGCCACGTTACATGTCCAAGTCTTCGGTGGATTCTGCTTCCCGGAGTAGTAGACGCTGTTCTGACTTTTTCTTGTTTGCCAACTTCTTGACCGTGCGTCGATTCCGCACACCATCTTCCTCGTCCATCATGCGTAGTATTGTTGTCTATGTCAAAAGCATAATTGAATTACAATCAAAAAGAGCTAATTGAGGGCTATTCGTGAACGAGCTACCTGGTCGGAGCAATCCATTGGAGCAACTGAAATATCACGCACGGCACGGAAGTTACCGCAATTGTTGAGATGTTCGTTTTCCAGCCGGAAGTAGTTCCAGATAAAGCGCCGAAACACCTCCAGCGGACTAAGGATCGATACGATTATTTCTCGATCGATGTATCCCATCTCGATCAGGCTCATAGAAAGTGTCCACCCAAAGCGCAATATGAGATCCTCGACGATGGAGAAGTAATAGAACCACTGAAAATGTAACACGAATAAGTAATACGAACGCTTGTCGCAGTAATGCACACTCACATTCGAGCCATAGACGACTTCATCGCGCAGAAACTTGTTATCACTCGACTTCGAATCGAACAGACCCCAATCCATCTTAATGTCCCAAGTATACGCGTAGCAGGACGACACGATCGATGCCACTATCCACAGGTAAAACCACGGATTGTCCGAACTCTTCGCATACTGGTCCCGTGTCGCTTGCGTGATGGAGGAAAAAATGACCACAAAAAATGATGTCGAATACTTGAGCGCATTCGCCAGATGGGGATGAGCATCGCGTGTATCTCGAAACCGTCGCAGGCACTGCGCCATGCGGAACCATGCCGGCAGCATTGCGACGACCGGCCGTATCCAGAGCGAGTTGTTGATGCACTGATTCGGATCCTCCGCGTGGCTCCAGTTACTGATCGTCGAGAAGAAACAGATGAAGTACTGCAGATCCAGAAATGCCGGAACGATGCTGTTCAACTGATCCGCTAGCCAGAAGTCGGCAAAGTTCACGTAGAAGAACGGCGCTAACACAATCCGGCTTAAGATGCGCAACGTCCAAAAGCGTGCCTCGTGGCGGAAGGTTTTTGTTGGATTTAGCAGAAATCCCGCCATCAGCAGGTAAAGAATCAGTGGGCTTAAATACGCCGGTATGGCCAGTGCGTCCGCATACAGATAGCCCAGCACACTCATCGTCCAGATGACACCGAAAATGGATGCCAGCTCCATGATATGCTGCTCGGACAGATGGTTACGTGGATCGAGCTCAAAGATGAGCACGTGGTTAACGCCGGACGAGCGCCATCCGTACACGTTGATGCCCCACAGAAACATAAACTCCACTATCAGCAGCGGACCGCGAAATAGTCGAAAAGCTACGATCCAATCATCACGCCGCAACCGGAACATTGCAGACAGGACGACGGCCACACAAAGCACTATGAGCGAGCCGGAAAACAGGCCCACCTTAAACGTGGTCCAGGGACTCTGTTGCTCCCCCAGCGGTGGTACTCGCAGGCGCTTCATGGCCCGCTGCCGATCACCACCTTCGATTTCGTTCGTCACAATGTTCTCTGTTTCGTGGATCAACCGATCGATGTCCTTGTTAACGTAGAAATGGGCCGATTCGACATGTTCCGCACGCCATCGCGCACCGAAATCAACATTCAGCAGCTTATCATGCTTCTTGAGGATCTTCCGGAAGCCGGTAAAGTTAAGATTTTGATAGTTCTGGAGCAAAATAAGGCTCAGATAGAACTCACTAAATGCAAGCTTCAGTTCCTGGATCTTGCGCACGGACACGTTCTTCTTACGCAGCAGATTCTTTTTCATCTTGTGAAGATTGTCTTTCTTCTTTTTCTTCGTACTTTCTTCCATCTCAAGCGTTTCGCTCAGCTCCGTCCGAAGATTGGCAAATTTGCGCGTAGCTTCGGCAAGTTTTTCTGCGAACGAAATCGTGGACCATCATTAGCGGGCAAACTCGTCTGGAACTCGTCCCGGCACACTTACCAGAATAGAAAGTGTTGATTTTGGCAAGTTCACTATCACAGTAGTGGAAAAACTGTTCGTCGAATTTGGCAAAGTAGCGCGTCAGCACTTCTGGATCGACCAGTTCGGCTGACGGCGATTGTTCGACGGCCGCATACAGTTGGGCCTTCATCTCCTGAAAGTGTTATGAATGATATATTTATACAAATTTTAAAAATAATTTCCATAAACTACAGTAAACAGAATGAATATTTAGTGAGGAGGCATTCAAATTACCATTCGATTTGAGGGCTCCTGGATCTTTGAAGGTTCATGAACCTTTAAAAAAGAGATTCAGATTCATTCCTTCAGTCCAAAGATTCAATCAGGTTCATGAATCTGAATCAGATTCACCCAACACTATAATAAACACACTCATGTACACAAACTGGAGAGACCTCGTCACCGGTCGTCCTCAGAACGTGCCTTGAAAACATGTGTTTGACACAGTACCGAAACCCATTCAAATGTCAATCTCGGCGAATTGTATTTTTGTCATTCTTTTTACCCGTTCTTCGGACCAATCCGGCCAGAATGGAATCGTTGAACAGGAGAACGCAATATGAGCGGAAAATCAAAATTGCAACCATTGCCTGTTTTTCCCTTTGAACAGAGAGACAGAACTTGTCGCACGCGGGCATCTTGGCGGGAACAGCTGACGTGCATTGTTTACACACGTTCATGGTCGGGCCACTTTTCGGGGGTGGTTTTTGTTCTGTTCTTCTTTACACATCCGTTCAAATCCCGAATCGGCAGCGAAGCGTAACATAAACAGTGCAGTTCGCGTCTGCGCAGATGCCCATTACCGATGAAGTTTCCACACTCGCGCCACAGCACAACGCGCTTCGCCCCCATATTGGCCAAGGGTCACAGGATGGGTCAAATAGTGAAGAATCCATTTTTCCGGATGGTGTCACTTTTCTTCCTGGAGCAGCCCCAAAACCGCGACGGAAGACTCGCTTACCTCGTACTGAATGTACTGTTTGCGCCATTCCGGCGTGATGTGGGCGGCCAGATGTTCCGCAAACTTCATGGTTGTGAATGTGGATGATGAATTTTTGCAGTTGGAAATTCAGTTTACTATACCACCTGCCGGACGAACGCAGTTACTACCGCGCACATCGCACGCGAGCGTGTGTGAGACACTTGTATCAGATGGGAGACAGTACTTCAACTCGCCACAGCATCATCGACACCGTCGACTGTGTCGGGAGGTTTTTTTTCGTACGATTCGTTGTGTCGTGCCAAGAGCACAAGGTATCGAGGAAAGGGTGGAAAACAACGAAAAGCGCTTGCGGGAAAATCGTGCCCGATGACAGATGAATGCCTTTTTCAACGGTGTTGCAGTAGATACTAATAAATTGCCATCAACAAACGAAACAAAAGTCGCCAAAGTGTGAATTCACACGCAGAAATTTCAAAAGAATGTAATTAATAAAAACCAGCCGGAAAAACCAAATCCAGAATGGCGAGCGCGCCATCTCAAAATCATTGCAGAGAGCAACTGTCAGAAACGCATGTCCACCCATCGTCACTGATGTGCGAGCGCAAACTGAATCAGATGGTGTAAAATAAATACACGGCCCGTTCTCGGAGAACGGTTTACATTATTTACATCCCGCACGCTGTCGCAGCAGGAAGCCTTCCGCGGTACGGTCCGGCGGTGTGTTCCGCTTTGCTTGTTTGTTCCTTCGGTAAATTGGTTAGAACCGCGATGAGCGAATGTGTTAGATTAGTGAAATTACTTCGTTGCGTTGATGATGTGCTGATGATGTGATCATGTTTTGAGGTGGTAATAACAGTGTGACCGTCAGTGAGTGATTGTAATGTGTTTTTACACCAGAAAAGATAGTTAAGCACCATTTAACGCCGTTGCGGCTGAAGTGGAAAGTGTGTGTGAGTGTGTGGTTTTGATAAAAAAAGGGAAAACCTTTAAACTTTACGCTAGAATACTAACAGACGAAATGCCGGTGTGAAGTTAGCACCTTCTCGTGTTGCTTTCAAGGCAGAAAAGTCATCTCAAGAGGTGACCTTGACCAACAGACTGACTAGCCGGCGTATGGAACAATTGTGTAAAGGATATGATTAGACACCTTGAATTACACCACATTAATTTGTAAAGATAACTTTAAGATTATCCGTGCCGGGAAACACGCCACGCGCTGCTCTGTATTTGCGGTAGTCATAATTCGTCGCTAGGAAAGTAATTTGATTCCATGCCAATCCTTGAAAAATCAACATCGATTTTCTTCGCTCGTTATTGCCTTCCAAGTGTGGGCTTCCTGGATGTCCTGGAAGTCCTTGAGCAGAACCATGAGAACAGATCACAAGCGCTAAGCGAAAGCAATGGAAAACATCTGGATACAGCTCCAATTGAATGCTGCCAGATAGAGGACATGTGTTTTAATCACCCCTTTTTTGATAAGGTTTTACAGTGTGTAATGTGTACGATGGTCGTTTTCTGCGGAAAAGAGGACACATCATGCAGTGAAACGTTCAAGATAAGCTGAAAAAGAGATGCTTTTATTGCATTTGTTAGTGAAAGAACTATGCACTGGATGAAGCTAGAACCTAAATAAAAACTTAAAGACAAACCAGTAGTGAACATTGGAAGTTACGGACCAGCCAGACCAGATTAAATTTAAATTCACAACCAGTTTACCTACCAACTGTGCACCAATGTGCATCAACTATATGTTGCATTGTGCATTTGTTTCCGGTTTCGATTGTGCAAAACAGTTCGCACAAGCATCTCAATCACTTGCGATGCGTTTGCCATCTATTGCTAGGAGTGAAGAAAACTGTTTGAAATACTAAGCAATTGATAAGAAGCCATTGACTTGCCATTACTAACAACACGGCCCGTGAGCAAGCCACTGCAATCAATTGTATGACATAATGCTATTACGCTGCACCCGGTTGCTTTCAATGTGGCTTTTGCCCAGTTTTAGAACACGCATCCCCATTTGCTTTGGACATCAAGTTGATTTCTATCCCAAAGTACTACGACACTATCTCTTCGAAGACATTACATCCAACGCGCTATATTAACCAGATTCTTTTGGAATGTTCGTCATCATGTGTCGCAAATCATTTGTCCTCGAACAGTGCAGCGTTTTATCGCCGCCAAGCACTTCGATCGCAGATATTTCCCATGCGTTTACATCAATAAATTGCACGACTCTGTGGGTAGGCGCCAAAATAGCACCCAATTACACAACACCGCCCTGCGGGTCCGTGGCTGTGATGATTTCGATTCGATAGATCGTTCGATGTACTCGCGTGCTGCAGAGCGTCGTCACCCAAAAAACCAGTTTTATACAAAGGTCTGATCTTCTGATGCAAAAACCTAACCAACAAAACATACAATTGTGCACATCGTCCAAGGTCCCCAAGTCCCCTAAAGACAGTCTCAAGTACCCGCACTTGTTTTGGAGGCCATGGTCAAAGATCGCTTCTGAAAGTGGGATCCAGAGGCGATGAGATGAGGCCATCGATCATCGTTTTCAAATGGCTCGGAGTGTTTACAAATGTAGTCACGTTAGTTGCTCCACCATTTGTACGTACGTACGTGCGCTTCAAAAGTGCGATCGAATGACGATCGTTCAAGAGATTGGTCAGCAAATATGATCTTCAAAGTTGTGGCTATTGCTGACGGCTCTATTACAGCCAGCGTCATTAGTTCGATTTTTCCTTCCATTCTGACGCAAACCACGCTAAGAAGGCTCGCAATGGTACTTCTTCTCATCTCAGAAATCTTTCCCCCCAAAAAAATAACAGTTCATTTCTTGCTGATTCGGTAATGTACAGCTTTGTGGACGTGTTTTTGGGAACTTGCATTAGATTATTTTACGCTGAACGCTCACGTAGAACGCATCAACACTTTAATCGTTTGCAGGTGTCTTTCTTCCTTTCCGAGAGCCGAAATCAACCGATTCCTTCCTCCGCGTTCCTGTCACCAATGTCATATTGGAGCCGTTATCGAGCTCAGCTTCAACCCTCAACGATAACGCACGTGGTTATTTGCTGATAAGCCAGGCCGGCTGGTGGCCGGTTACGGGTCTGCATGTTGTAGCATCGCATCGGTGTGATTACCGGTGATATCATTATTCTGTTCGCCTCGCCTCGATACTAGCCGTGACCATGAGAATTCAATTGTGTCGACAAAGGAAAGCTATGAGACGTAACTCAATGTTCAAATATCAGAATTCCTGAACTCTACAACTTCGTAATGTTCAGATTGCCAGAATTCCACAATATCAGAACTATTCCACTTCAAAGTGTTAAAGTATTTTAAAACTCTCCAATCACACAGTTTGGTACCAAACATTTTAAAGCGTACATATTGTTCGCTCAACATGCATTCCGTTCAACGTGCATTGCAACCCAGCAGCGGATCAAACGGTAGGCGGAGTAGGCCCCTTCTTACTGCGCTTTTCGCCTTGTCTCATTTCAAGTCCCCTCAATGTTTCCCTTCCCTCCTGCATCGTTTTTAAAATTAGAGGCCCCAAAATTAGGGCCTCCAAGGGGATTGATCCTCCACTGTTGCAACCCGCTCGACCTGCTCCATAGCTCGTTTAATAACGTTTACATTTAATGCAAAATTCACCCGACCTGTATGTAAAGATAGTTCAACCTGGGGACTATTCACGAACTGCAGCAACATAATTCGTTCGTTCCAAGTTTGTTCGTTCACTTAAAATAATTGCTCGAACTGTCTGTACAGGGTTAGTTCTTGTGACCCTACTCTATTTTGTTGGGAGTGTTTTTTTTTTGTCGATTAGTTTGCACTTGTCCTTTCGTGCGTCACGCACATGCTCGATGAACGATGAACCACATTTCCTACCGTTTTCCATGCGTTTTTCTCTTCTCGTTTCGATCATGTTCATCTTTCTCCATATCCCATTTCCTTCCAACACTATCGTATGAGTTTTGGGGAGTAAATTTCCCCACACGCGCCCAGACTTTTCTTTCCTTTTGTTTTGTTTTTCGTTTTATTGTCGTTGTTTTATGTGGTACCGTTGCGTTCGTTGGTAAATTTTCTTTGCGCGATGCTCTTTTCTCTCGCGGTTGCCGAAAAAAACCACCGGGGCAGAGACCCGGTTGCGCTAGCCGCCACAGCCGCATTCATTGCTCCATCATCGTGTACACTTGGCGGGGTATCCACGGACACACGGGAGTTGCATTAGGAAAGAGCTGACCGAACGTTGTGCGCGTTTGCGAGACTACGAGAGTGGAAAGATAACGCCGCGGCTTTAGGTGAACGGTTTCTTCCCTCCAAAAAGCAAAACAAAAACCTGAATACCGTCCCGAAGCTAGACGTCAATGCTGAGCTTGAACGGCCGCGATCACACGCCAACAGTCAGTTTTCGGTGTGCGTTTGGCCGTGTTTGGTGTTGTCTGTCTGCCGGCCCACGTTCCCTATCCTGTATCGCCGTCCTTCTAGAAGTGGAGTGGAAATTTTTGTGCCAAAGTACTAAAGCGAAAAAAATCTACCAAATTCCACACTCACAACCGCGTGCGTGTGAGTGAAGTGAGGATATTTGGCCCACCTGTCCACCCGCAAGGCTAGAAGGAGCTTTAGCGCCATTGGGTGCGAAATTTCGCACGTGTCACACACCCGCGTACATGCCCGACGGTTGATAACAGCTGCAGTGTACGTTTTCGTTAGGGTTGTTGTGCTAGAAATTTCGTTCAGTCGTCCAGCTTCTCGACGGTTGTCACCAAGGTAACCATCAGCATTCATGTGGGGTTTTCTCACGGTTATCTAGCAACAAATGTCACCCGTTAGCAATCAGATAGCCATTGACGAAAAGATTACCTCCGGATGGAGTTGAGGGAAACAATTTCCAAAAAAAAAAACACACGCTCACAACTTCCTCCGTCGAAGTGACCCCAAGTGATCGTGCCAAGGTGTATTCTTCGCTGTATTCGGTGTGCGATCTGCAGCATAGAAGAAACCTGTTCCTGTGGAATAACAAAAACCCGCACACAGCTATTATTAACGATCAAGCTCATCCGGTTGTGTTGTGCCCCCACGGTTGAACGCAAATCTAACGCACACCCCGTAGTAGAAGAACAAAATAATAAGTAGAAGAAAACACACAAGCATTTGATCCACACGAGATCCGTACGGTGTGGCGATCGATTTTCCGATCCGACGCGGAACATTAGCCCATGCTGGTGGTGATTATGAAATCGTGCTGCGATTGGAAGAAAAAGAAATGAACAATAATATAACACCGAAACACGACCTTCGGTTGGGCTGAAAACACTGTGGAACAATAAACGAGCGATACTAATGTAGTAGTGTGTATGTCTAATGTCCGACCAAAATCCCGCAGCATCCAGCATCCAACAGCTGGTCCCAGAGTGTGAGCTGTGTGGTAGCTAATTGGAGGTATTGGGTAAATAATCAAAGTAAATCATTTTTGTTTTTCCAGCGTAAGTGAGTGAACAAAAAGGTATCGTGCGTGAAAGTCAACGCGAAAGTCCCCGTAAAACGGGTATTAGTTTACAGTGCCGGCCACAAATATTGTGCTATGCAAAGTCAAAGTTAACAGCTCAGCAAGCGGTGTGCGAGAAGTAAATACAGCCGTCCAGGAAGAAAGTTTTTGTGTGCGACTAAGAAGCCCTTAGTGTTATGTGCACTCAGTAGCTACTGTGCTAGTGTAGGGTCTAGTGTCTAGTGCCAAAAAGTCAGTAATTAGGTGTTTTGCTTTGCTTCATTTATCCGTGTGCAATTACCATTTACCGAGTGCCTTCATTTTGCTTGTGCGTGACGCAGATACACAGCATCCGAAATGACGTTACCAGAGTTTCTTAACCCGACACCGGCCCAGGTGGCCGAACTAAGGCAGCTGTTCAAGGAGAAACTAGAGAAGGATGCAGCAAAAGTTCCAGGTAACGTACCCTAACGTAGCCTAATGCTGAAGACGCTAAGTAGATAGTACACTATCAACCACCATCGCGGAGGACGGTTCTGTTGCTCAACTGCTTTGTCATCACGTTGTCGAATGCGTCCATATTACCTTACCAAAGTTACCTTGAATCACACCGAAGAAATCGTGTCGCGAGGTCACCACCGAGTGACACAGCACAGTTTTTCAGTTCGTTATCTGGCCGATGTAAAAGAAATTAATCACTCACGACGAGTGCGATAGGGTTTTGTCTGTATTGCTCCCTTCAGGCAAGCTGTGAAACTCATGGTGACGCTTTGTTTTGTTTTGTCTCGTGATTTTAATTATCAGCACGATTGCTTTGAAGTGTCAATTATAGCTCGAATCAAAAGTTACACATTATGTTGGTAATTTGTAACGCATACAATATTTTTGGTAGTTTTTTTCCCATTACTTTTTATTTTTACTTGAATAAATGTTTACATGCATATTGCGTACATTGTGACTTCATTGTTACTACAAATTTGTTGCGCTATTTACCCCTGGCGTTAGCGTTATCAAATTGCTAATAACAGCGTATTATTTCGAGGACGCGTGTGTAAATTCTAGTGTTGCGCTTAACCCATTACATCCTAGCGTTTTTTAAAGATGTATTTATTAAATTATATGGTTCAGTGCCTTAAGTGCAATGTAAAATTTTTGGATTAATTTTGATCATTTAATTGCTCAGTGTTTTATAGTGTCCAAAGTCTGTACTTAATTTAGTCGAAAAACTGCTCATCTAAAATTTCAAAAATTGAACTTTTTAAAAACTGATTATTATTTGTGATAAAATGATAATAAACAAGCTGAAGAATTTATTTTTGAACAAAATGCGAATAAAATAAAGGAAATAATAAGATATCCCGAATTCCCGAAGATGGTCAAATGAAATAATGTTCTAGCCTCCCTTTTGGGTCATTTCTAAACGGAATCAGCGGCGGATCAAACGGTAGGCGGAGTAGGCGGTCGCCTAGGGCCTCGCCGTGTTGGAGGCCCCAAAAAATTTAGGAGCAGAAGTAATTTATACCACAACATTTAATTCAAAGGTAAAAAATTGATTAAAAACATCTTCCTTGGTTGTATAATACATTTGTTTCTATGTGATAAATTAAACGCAGAGAAGAATATCGATTCTGTGACTTTAAACGAAATTGCATCAAATTTGCTGATTATGCATTGCTCTGCAATGTCTTTAACTATGTAATGCAATTTTAAGAATAAAACAACATTTATTTCTAAGCTATTTTAATTAAGTGCTAAAATTAAATGAATTGTTTACATATCTTCACTACCTGGCATGTGGGTAGTCATTAATGGACCATCATAAACACTCTATTTTCCCGGCTAGTGCATCATTTCGCATTACCACATACTGCTCAGGGCATTAGCTCATCTTCACCAACATGTGTACGCCATACGCCGAGCGCTGATGGCTGTGTTGCAAATTAATACCCTACTGTAATTTCTCATCATCGTCTGCTGCCGTACTATTCCCCTTTCACCGGATTGCTAGTGGTGTTTTTGTTAAAGCTCACACTGAATAGACATCGTTTTGGGTCCAAGGTCGTCCCCTGAAAGACCCAGTACCCCAGACTGTGCGCGGCTCAGCTCTACCGAACCGTAACAAACGCACCCGACTTGTGACACACAGACCCGCTGTTGTACGCTCGAGGGAACAGCCGGTGCCTAACGCCGAGATCTGTCTACTTGATGACGTCGCACCCGACGATGTGCATGGGACGACGTTCAAGGTCTTGTTGAGCGCAGTGGAGGAGTTAGATAAGATGCGACCATCTCGCATCTCGCGTTGACATTGGCACCGCTCTTCGCTTCACACCAAAGCAACGATGCGCCATGCTTCCTTGCCATGACTTGTGGTCTTTTGGAAATAGTGTCGAGTTTTTGGCGGTCATAGTATGGCAAAGGGCAAAAGACCTCTAATTACCGATTTGTTGAGCTTACAGTTTTTGTTGAAGAATGCAACATTAATTTTCAGGCAAAGGAAAAAGTGGAAGATGCGAAAGATTTGGACAGATTTTGTTTCATAACACAGTGATATAAGGCGAAACAGAATCTATTTAATTTTAATGATGAATGAAACCAATTATTTTCATTCTGTCATTCTCGTCCGATTCGTTGTCGAACTTTCTTAAATCATCTTCCTAAAAATCATCATGGACTTGCGAAACAAGTAAAACGCCTATTCCCACTGATCTGCTCACTTCCAACACCATCTTACTCCATCAGTCGCAAACCGAATCCCTGCTGAGAATTCAAACGATAAGTAATACCGGTCACATTTCTTCCTCCCTCGCAGTCGGCGGCTTCCACGAGCATGATATGAGGTGGGTTTTCGAAGGCGACGGTTGGTTGACAAAGTTCCTGGAGAACAATGACCTAAACATGAAGGATTCGTTGAAGCAACTGTGGGAAACGTTGGAATGGCGCAAAGCATCGGGCATCAATGGTAAGTGTCTAATTGTGAGCTCTATAACGAGTACGTGGCTGTAATGCAACATTTTCTTCATGTTTCATATTTTGTAGATATTCGCGAAGATAATATTCGGATTGAATACATTAAGGACGCATTGATGTATCCCCGTGGACGGGACATTGATGGTAAGACGGTGTTCATCTTCAAATCGAAGATGTACGTACGGGGGACACGCAATTTGGACGACCTGAAGAAGTGCTTTCTGTACTGGATCGAGCGAATAATTCGCGAAGCAAACGACGATCTTGTAACGATCGTGTTCGATCTTACCGATACCGGCCTCAGTAACGTCGATATGGACTACACGAAGTACATCATAAACACGTTCAAAAACTATTATCCCTGCTCTCTGAACTACATTCTCATCTACGATCTTCCATGGATTTTGAACGGTAAACAGCTGGACATCTTTACTGTAGCGAAACAGTGCGCAAAAAACATAACTAAGGCGTGTACGTTTGTATAATTTTAGCCACCTTTCAAATCATCAAAAAACTCCTGCCCGCCAAAGCTGTCGACCGGTTACGGAACATCAGCAATAAAAACATTCGCGAGTACATCGACGATGACAACATGCCACGGAGCTGGGGTGGCAAGGACGATTACGTGTTTGAGTTCATCCCTGAGAGACGGAAATCGATGGAGTTACCGCTAATGCAGAACGGTATGCAGAATGGGATTCTCTCGAAAAAGGTAAGCCGCAGCCATTTCTACCGCTTACTACCGCGCTATGTTAAGTACTAACGGATGGATCTTGGGTGTGAAAGTGTGATGAACTTGAAAATTGTACAAACACTGTTCAAGCACTGGAGCGCACTTAATGGTTGGCGTTGGGTGGTTCCTTTAAAATTTATGTTTGTGGAAGCTTTTACTACCGAGTCCCAAAAGAACTCATCCATCGTATGCATTACCATCGGACGGGGAGAAGCAACTAAAACTGCAGAATGCATTGGAAGAGAGGTTTTTGCTATTAATAAAGTGCATGGGTCGGTGGACTTCGTAGGTTTTTAAAAACTTCAGTAAAGCTTATTTACTCTTACGATGTCTTAAGAGGGTGGACAAAAGTGCATGTCCAAATGAAGTTGGAATTCCAGTTCGCATTGCTTTCGTGCCAATGGGTGTATCGGTGAACATTTGTAAGATAACCTTTACATCAAATGATAAACATCTTTTACTGATTCTGTTTTGATGTTGTATTTTTTTCTCCACCGGCAGCTTCAAAGCTTGTCTCTCACACTTGTAGAACCAGAACTGTTTCCTACCGGCTCTGCAATGGCGAATTCGGCACGCTGAATGCTGCATCTCAATCAACTGTTTCTTTTTAAACCATTAACTATTATAAGTGCAGAAGGTTTTTCGAACGTATTTTAGGACATTCAATTGTGAATGCAATTCAAGCACAATTCATATCTTATATAGTTATGATTTTATCTTTTTTCCAACATTGATAACAGTAGATATAAATTACTTGAAATTAATCACTTCAATAAAAAAAAAAACATAAAATGTTTTATAATGAAAACGAAAGGATAATATATCTACCCTTATAAAATAGTAGTTGAAGGATTCATTAATCCACTGACTCCGACTCTGAAAAACCAGATTCAACTCCGGAAAAAAATCCGAAGCTTCGGAATATTCAGAAATCTACTCGGGATTAATCCGGAGAAATCCTGAGTCAAATTCGGGGTAGGCTCTTTTGTCAGCACCACTCGGTCATTTGGTATTCCGGAGTTACTCTGGAGTCGGATTAATCCGACTTTGGAAAAAATGGATTTTACCCAACACTACAAACCAGTGCAAATGAAAACAAAACCCTGAAGTGGAATTACAGTTTGAAACGCTTTATTACGCTTGTCTCGAAATGCACCTCATAAATTTCTACCGGCGTAGGCAATATACCACGTCTCACGTCATTTTACCGGCAAAAGAGCTTGTCGGCATATTGTGCAAAGCGTGAAAACCAGTATATACGGTGTTGTATATAAAACAAATCCCCTCCTGATGCACGCAACCCCTCCTTCTTTCATACCGTTTTTTTCGTCCCTCTGAAGCGCGAGTTGCAGCGGTGTGACGAGCCGGTAAAACAATTTATTTAACAGCCATGCGGTACACCGTTTTGCTTCACGCGTGTTCGCCCTCTATCATGATTCGTCGTCAGTCGTAAGACTCAAAGCAGAACGCGCGAGCGGCCGCGGCAAGACAGTTCGAGTAAAAAGAAACTGCAAACCGTTCAACAGCTCGCGGCTGAAAGTGATACTTGCAGGAAAAGTTTAGTAACTCACCGGCCACTGATCGTGACAGACGCGCGCGCGAGAACGGTTTGCGGTTCTGTTTTTTATTTGGAGTGTTGTATCGCGGAAGGCTTCTTATTCTTTCTTTCACACCGCATCGCTGGCTAAAGTGACCTCAAAATCGTCATCATATTTACCGTGCGATTCGCGTTTGTTTGCACGTTTGCAATTAAGCGTTAGCAGTGGGGCGAACATCGTTAAACAAAGTTCACCCGGGGCAACGGAATACGAATACGAATCGAACCATCAAAAGCAATTCGCGTACTGTATGGCCTGTTGTGCCATGTGCCAAAGCACGATATATGTATCGAACGTGTATCATCCAACTTCCCCTCAGTACACCCAACGTGTCCCTGGCAGTTCCAGTCCGTGAAGTGACGTGCTTCAAATCGATTAAAAGCGAAAAGACAGTGGAATGTTCTTGAAGGTGTGTCGTCTTCTGTGGCGGATCCAAACGCATTGGAAGGGTTCTAAAATGTTATAGTTCTCCAGAGCGTGCACGTGGTCATTCTCCCGGGGATGTCTGTCGATTTAAAGGACCTACCGAACATGCAACAACCAACCCGCACTCCGCATCGTGCATTCCTTCCTTTCGTTTACTACTTTCCAATTTTCCAAAAATAAATATTGATTAGTTGCTTCGAATTCCGATCGAAATACGCGTGTGGGACAAAATATATCTATCCGCTCCAAAAATCACCCAAAAAAAAAACATTACGTAGTGCCAACAATCGGCCAGTGAAATTGCTCGAACATACCAAATGCTGACGAGTTACACGCAATCACACACTTTCGGAATCAGCTCCAATCAGCTGTGGCAAGCAGGAAGCTGAACACGTTATTTCATTGTAGACACGTGGCCGTCAGGGAGACAGTGGTGATCTTGTTCGAAGGTGCTAAGTGTTGAAGCCATTTATACGACTTAATATCAGAAGTGTTATTGGGACCTTATGTAAGGTGATAACTAGAAAGGAAGCAGAGTTTCTTTATACAACAGACAACCAGTCAACGATTTGCATCCTACAATGGCTCGGGTAAATAGTGAAATAATGTTTGATTGATCCACTTTTTAGCAAAACGTTTCATTTCCCAGCAAAACAGTTATTTGTCGCACGAATGAACACATCTTATTTACAATGAAAACTTTAGATTTTCGCAATCCAATGCAATGACATCGAGGTTACCGGCACTTATTATAGTGCTCGGCGCCCTGGGACCGTATGGAGCATTATGCAATTTCTATTTGACGCTGCTAAAGCAAGGTCTTAAGACGAGTTTCACCTTTCCCTTTCTGCTGTAATGATCTACTCTTACCATGCACGAGTCATGAACCTGCAACGCGCAAGTACATCGCGCCCATTAACGGTGCGTCCCGCATGATGCGAACGATACGGAAGAGCGACGACCGGTTGTGGAGACTTGTTGCAGCCGAAAGGCTGCAATTGTGCAGAAATTTCGTGACCAACAAATGGAACCGGTTTTTCTGTTGTTGGGTTCCCTCCGTCGGTGTCTTGTGCATGGGTGCCTTTATGATTATTGCGAGAAGAAAGAGAAAAGAAGTATCGTTGAATTTTGAATGTGGCTAGTGTTTGTTTATTACTCGCATGGTTGCCTATGGTTTGACAAACCGTAAAGAAGCATTAATTCCACGAAGAAGTGTGATGGCTGATTGTGAACTGTATAACAATTGTGAAAACACGGAACAAAATCGAAAGTCTGGTTTAGCAAGATTATCAGCTTGTGGCAACATTATGATATTGCTAAAACCAGTTTTTACCAGATAACCGGCAAATTCAAACAGTAAAGCTTTCAGAGAGCTTTTTGGCGCTTTGTTGAGGTGTTGCACGCGTTTACGTGTACCACTGCAGAGATTCGACAATTTTTAAACACAACTTGTGGATTACATTTATAACTCAGATGAAATAAAATTGTTGTTTTATTCATGTTGATTGTAGCAAATTCTCATATCAAATTGATCGAATAAAATTTGCAATCCACATTCCGAAAGGAAAATAATTTATTTCAGCTTTAACCTGGCGAATCAAACCGGCTTGAAAATGAATTTCGGCGCGATTCAACCCAGCTGTCAAGTGCAAGGGACGCAACTGCCATTGAGTTGGAATTTTAGCGAAACAGATACAAACACAGACCACAGACGAAATTCGCTTGTTCCGGAGTAACCCACGGTCTGAAATTGCTCAAATCTCGCAGTAAACGCTGGTGTAAAAGGACTTCCGCAACGTAGGATAGCGTGAACGGAATCAATTATACATCGATGTTGCCCACACCCCGTGTAGTAAACCCGACTGCTGCCGTTCCGTTTGAAACCAATCGATAGAATTGTGAAGGAGGTGACTTTAGTTTTCAATGCAGCACGAACCGATCGCCTGTGCAAATAATTTGGTTCAATAAACGAATCCAGAGTTGGTTTTGCTCAAACTCTGACGAAAATAGCAGTATTGCAACAAGTGTGCGGATCGCTCGAAGTATTTTATTATTAGTGACCTTGTCCCTTTGTTGACCGGAGCGCAATATTCCGCTAGTGAATGATTATTAGATAAATAAGTTCTACTCACCCTCTCGACAATTGTATGCAAACGCACCTGTCGTTTAGTGGACGTGATTCCCTGGCCAAAGCAGCTGCTGCTAAAGGATAGAAACTATTTTTAAAACTCTAATAGCATATTTTACCCTCTGTTGGGTCTTGGAGATTCCCGGGGTCCGAAAAGAGCCATCCGCAGCATACACACCAGCAGGGGTGAGCATCAAACAAACATAAAACTGCAGCATTTGGCCTAAAACTAGAGTGTTGCAGAGTAGTGCAAAGAGTAGGAATGTTTTTTTTACAATACTACGTTACGTTACAATACGTATTTAACGCATAAAACAGTTAAAGCAATATAAACATTTTAACATAAACGCATTTTAACAATGTATCATACTCCGTGCCATTCACTTTACCGCAGGTTCACTTTGCCAACCTCAGCCCACCAGAATCGCCAATGCTTGAACAAGCGAACAGCAATTTTCCGGAGAACAGCGAAGGTAGGTAATGTCAGCGACGGTTAACATACTTCGTTAATAGATTTTTTGGCTTGCGTTCAAAAAGAGAACTTCAATGAGGTGGGTGAAATCCGTGTAAAAAAAAAAACTTCGTCCAGTTTGGCAGAAAATCGATTGCGATTAATTTTAAATTCATTCGTCAAATGAAGGCTGCCCCATGGAGTTACACGTGGGTAGTTCAGGTTGAACTTTTTCGACATGCGATATTAAATATTTAAGAATTACAATGGAACATCTTTCCTAAAATTACGTAATTTCATATGTAGTTTATAAACTCAATTATATATATTTATTTAATGCTAAATGAAGGAAACAATAGGTCAGAAAAAGTTCAATTAGTTGATTTCCTGTCGGTATATCAGCATATATTTTTACAATTATCACTTGAAGAGGTAGATAGAGAGGGTTCATTTCTGCAGGTTATTCAGCGGAAGCTCTTTGCGTCACGATTATGCTCTATCGCTAGGTGTTTCGCCCGGTCTCCTTTATCTACAACCTACTGATAGAAGGTGCTGATTGTTATTATTGTGTTTCGATTGCAGGTGAAATGTTACGGATAAAGCCACAAAACACCATCACCTTCTCCAAAGTTGGCGGCGACCTGGTCGGCACGGTTGAAATCACCAATGTGGACACGAAGGATGTGTCGTACAAGGTACACGGTTAATGTTTGGCCGACAAAATCCCGATAAAAGTTTAATATTGGATATCTCCGCCTGCATTTCAGGTTAAAACTACTGCTCCGGAAAAGTTTCGAGTACGTCCCAGTACGGGATTTTTGCCCCCATCGGCAAGCGTTACGATAAATGTAATGTTACAGCATGGTCAACAGATACAAATAATCAATAGAGAAAAATTTTTGGTTATGTGCATCGGATTGACGAGTGAAAATTCCACCAGCCCGCAAGATCTAACCGAGCTGTGGAAGGTTGGTGTCGTATAACATACGGTTGGGTTGATCCTCGATTTAATGTCTTGTTCTTGTTACACTTTTAGAAAATCTCCGCCAAGGATGCTTCGGTAGAGCTGCATCGTTTGAAGTGCGCGCTGCCCGTAATGTTTGACCAAAATGGGCTCGAACAGATGTTCGGAAGTACGACCGGTAACGTCAGTGCCGGACCCGATCAGTACGGTGTGATGGGTGGATCCTATGCCGGCAGCAGCATGATGAACATGAGCTCGGATAACCAGATGCATCTGTTGCAGCAAACCATTTCGCATCTGAACGATACGACACACCGGTTGGAGGTGCAGGTGAAACGGAATCATCGCTTCCAATGGATCACATGCGTGTTGTTCGTGCTGCTCGCTATAGCCATCGTGTACATACTGAAGATAGAGATAAAGAGCAATGCTTCTGAGTATTGTAGCGTGGCCGATAGACATCGTTAAGATGCCGACTTTCTGAGCACCATTAAGCTTTGTAATGTAATGTAATGGTTAAATTTTCCTTTCATTTGGCCTTTTTCTCGTTTTCTGTGTACATTTATACACGTACATCATTCTGTTCTGACGGTGGGTGTCAAACAATATTGTGCTCTGTTTTTTTTCCGTTTTACTACGATAGTTTATATGTTCTAGGCTCTTGTTCTTTGTACGGGTGTCTCCTATGGTAGGGTTATTTTACGAAGTAAATTATTCGTTAGTTATTGGTAGAATATCCATTTTGTTGTTTAACCGCCATCTCCATCTACACGAATTAATGGTAAGACCCTTCGTGTTGAAAATAAACAAAGTTTGCAAGAAAAAAAGCAATTACCTCAAGCTAGTTTGTATTAATGCCGAAAATGTTAGTGAAGAGAATAATCAACATAGACGTTAAAAACATTGGATCCCAACGGCTTGCAATCCCTGCAGAAACGGTGTCGGATTGCGATTGGCATCAAACAAGCGGTTCAGTTTTAATAGAACCATTAAAAAGTGGACAAATACACGCAAAGCTCTGCATTACATAGTCAACATTTGTTCGTAATTTAAAGGTCTTCACTTATTTTCCTATCATTCGACGAATTAAAACATGTTAGTTAAATTGTGTGGGCTTAAAAGGTTGTGTAAACCGTGCTTAGCCAAGGGAGCTCGAACCGCTCGCAAAGTCAAAAAAGTTCTCGAATAGAAGCGTCGTTCGCTCGGTCAACTGCTCGAATTAGTTTGCAAAAGTGAAGCGATCGAAGTGTCGCTGTTCTGCTGGCGCAGCAGGTTTTATAAAGTGTTTAAGGCGTAAAGATCAATTCGTACAGGTAAATGATGCGTTATAAACTCTCAAGAAACTTGTTTCCTAGTGATTTTGTTCCGAAATTAGCCAGTGTCGTGCACAATGCTACTTTTTTACGGTTGCAAAGAATGTATTGATCAAATAGCCCTCTCACCAGCTCTGTACGTCAACATCGCACCGTTGTTGCAGCAGCGCCGACGGTGATAGAAATGGGAATAATATTTTGTATACCCAAGCTCCATCTAGTCGTGATAATTCCGAAGGAAAACTGTAAACAAACTACCAAACACGGATTGTTGTGCATCAGAGACGCTGCTGATATTGCGGAAAGCATACGAAAACGCGCATTTGTACGCGTTATTTATAATATAATATAATTAGTAAATTTTTTTGCTTCCAAAATGGCGATTCAATTTGCTTGGGTTTTTTTGTTGTATTGACGGTCGATAGAAAAAAATGTTTCTTTTGAGCGACCACGGATAATCGAATGTGGTGCTGGTACGGATAAAACGAGTTTCGCATCGGGATAATGAATGGCCTGTCAACTGTTGGGGAAACAGCGAAGCCAGAAACTGTTTTCGTGAAGGATAAAGTAATTTTTTCTCTAAATATTATGATATTTATCGCTTATGAATTGTTTATATTAAACAGGACGAGTTAAGCCGTGCACTTAAACATAGAAAAAGGATTAATATTTGTTTGGTGTATGATTTTGTTCTAGTTTCGTCGCCCCGCAGATAGTTGAGGAGTACAAAGTGACAAAATGAGTGCAAAGCGCATCAAACAGGAATCAACCTCCAAGAAAAGGTCAGCCCAGGAACCAATGCAGTTGCTGCTGAAGGAGGCTAAGCAAGAGAAGCTGGACATCGACGAGATGGAACTTATGACCGCGGGGTTGGAAGACGATGACGAAGGTGGATGTTACTTTGTAGACCAGAAGGGGAACTACTACTTCCAAGCCAGTGAAGATGCGGAATTAAGGGCGGTGGAAAACGGACCGTCCGAGTTTGACGCGTTGAATGGCGAACAGGGCAAGACTGAGGAGGAAGTCAGCTACGTCCTAATAATGAACGATGGTGACAACAAATCCACGATCGTAGTAAACAATACCGATGAGACGAGCCTGGAGGATGAGAAGGACAACGAGATTTACGATTTCGAAGATCCGGACTACATCTTGCCGGATCAGGAAACGGGCAAAAAGAACTCCACGCGAGGCAAGCGTGGCCAATCTAGCACGGGCTCGATGTACATGTGCAACTACTGTAACTACACCAGTAACAAGCTGTTCCTGCTGTCGCGGCATCTAAAAACTCACTCCGACGATCGGCCACACAAGTGTGTGGTGTGCGAGCGAGGATTCAAAACGCTAGCTTCCCTACAGAACCACGTTAACACACACACGGGCACCAAGCCGCATCGGTGCAAACATTGCGACAACTGTTTCACGACTTCGGGTGAACTTATACGGCACATCCGCTATCGGCATACACACGAGCGGCCACACAAATGCACGGAGTGTGACTACGCCAGTGTGGAGTTGAGCAAGCTGAAACGTCACATTCGTACGCATACCGGCGAAAAACCGTTCCAGTGCCCGCACTGCACGTACGCGTCCCCGGACAAGTTTAAGCTGACGAGGCACATGCGAATCCATACCGGTGAAAAGCCTTACTCCTGTGACGTTTGTTTTGCACGGTTCACGCAGTCCAATTCACTGAAGGCGCACAAAATGATACACCAAGGTGAGGAAACCTCCTTATCTCTACAAGGATCCACACTAGTTAGCCGTGCACTTATATCATTTCTTTGTATCTACTTCCAGTTGGCAACAAGCCAGTTTTCCAATGTAAACTATGCCCAACGACCTGCGGCCGCAAGACGGATCTACGCATTCATGTGCAGAATTTACACACCGCCGACAAACCGATCAAGTGTAAGCGCTGTGACAACACGTTCCCCGATCGGTACAGCTACAAAATACATGCGAAAACGCACGAAGGTGAAAAGTGCTACCGGTGCGACTACTGCCCGTACGCCTCGATATCGATGCGCCATCTGGAATCGCATCTGTTGCTTCACACGGATCAAAAACCGTACAAGTGCGATCAATGTGCGCAAACGTTCCGCCAGAAGCAGCTTCTGAAAAGGCACATCAACTACTATCACAACCCGGACTATGTTGCACCGACACCAAAAGTGAAGACGCATTCGTGTCCTAGCTGTGATCGATCGTTCCGACACAAGGGTAACCTCATCCGTCACATGGCACTGCATGATCCCGATTCGACGATGAGCAAGGAGCTCGAAGCGTTGCGCGAAGGGCGTCAGAAAAAGGTGCAGATCTCGTTCGAGGATGACATGTACAAGGGCGAAGAAGACTACGAAGGAGAAGAAGATGAAGACGAGGAAGAGGAAGAAGATGAGGAGGAGGAAGATGATGAAGATGAGGAGGACGAGGAAGAAGAATCCTCCAACACGATGCAAACTAGTGATGTTGTAACGGTCGAAGATGAGGATGGTCAGTACGTGGTGTTGGAAGTGATACAGTTGCAGGATAAGGATAATAAGGATGCTGATAAGATTCAAAAGAAGCGGAAAGGTACCAAACGCAAGGCAACGGTTCCGGCAACGGTTTTAGCGCAAACAAGTTCCAAACCGACGACGTCAACTTCTGCACTTGCTGCAACATCATCCCGTGTGACGAGGAGCGTGAAGAAAGAGCCAACAGAAACCATCTCGCAACCGTCGGATCCTACGCTCAACATGGATGGCATCAATCTGGTGCTGGTGGATGGTGCCGACGGGGGCGACGATATTGACGACTCACATGAGATTGTGATCGAGCAAGATAGTGCTGGCGGTTCGGGCGATGAGTTCCTCCTTTCGACAGAAGGTACGTGTCCTTTATTTTATTTACCCTTTAAGCAAAACGATTAATTCGCCTTTTCTTCGTCGGTTACGTAGATTTACAGGACACGGAAATGCTTATGTCTTCGCTGCAAAATGCAAAAAGATCACGCTACGACGTTACCATAAGCCAAGAAGAGTTGGAGAAAAACATGAGCAACTGTTTTGGATTCGATGTGAGTAATTTAATCTAATCTTCGCACACTTTTTCTGATTATTAATTTTAATTTGTCTCAATTGCAGGAAGAAGACGATGATGATTTGGACACCAAAGCAACAATAACGCTGCTAAACTAAAACCATGATCGATGGTAGGGATTACATCATCCTGTTGGCTCTTTAACCATTATCGGTATTTGCAACACATATTGATAATTCTTCTTTCTTATGAATGTATAATGTATTGGCCGAATCAAACGATGAATGAGACATCTTAATTTTGATAGGTGTTAGAAGAGGCGTAACAATCAGTAGTTCTTCGAAAGGACGCTTAAAGTGACAGTAGAAAGTTTGTTACGATATAACGGTGAAAAAATGTGCCCTTTATGGGATATCCTTGGATTTGATATCGTCACTTACTTCTTCTTTTTTTTCGGTACGACAGCCTCAATAGGTCTGGGCCTGCCATTTCTAATATTGAACCGGACCCGTCGTGTTCAGCCGCTACCAATACACCACCGCCCCTCACCACTAACATGTTTTTATTTATTCGAAATACTTTTTGCAGTGTAAAATTATCTAAATACAGTTTTGTCTTTGGCGAATGCATAAGAGGCGCAACTTAATAACATGGTCATTATCATAACAGCAAAGTTTTCATTGAGCGTTTTTTAGTTATGATTATATTTAGTGTTTGTGTCCAACAGATAAGGTAGCAATAAAGTTAGTGAACTACAGGCATAACTTTGTTCAGTTGTATGGCATCAGAACAGAGGAGGGTTGAGAAAAAAACACAGTAATGCTGTCATTTTAGAACTATGACAAGTGATCTCTAGTAGGCTAAAGGCGCTCGAGTCGAGGAATCACAACAACATCGTGCAGGATGAAATTTTTAAAGTTATTGAAAACAGCTTTCTGAGCTTTTAAGGCAGTTAAACAAATTAATTTACCACCATCATAGTTCTCCGGAATTCTAGAATGTTTCGCGAATGATTAGGCTGTACTTTTTCTTCCCAAAGGGTAAACCATCCGTATTCATCTTATTTCAAGTCCGTTCGATGTTAGTCGAATATGTACACCACATACTTCTTCAGCTTAAAACCAATGAAATCTTTGATTTATCTGTTCTATATCTACTTAATGCTAACTGACACAAACACAGCATTTATTATGTAAAATATGAAAAAGTTCATAAAAAAAGGCATATTGATTTAACTCGCATATAATTTTTTATAATCTACTTTCCTGAAACCAAACCTATGTGGTGTTATTACTTTTGTTATTAAAATTAACGGAAAAAACTCCATTTTCAAAGTCGTCGCCATACTTAAAATTTCTGAAGGGGTTAAATTTGATAATTATACATCTATATCGAAAAGGAGGTTCGGATCCGGATAATCTTTCTATTTTACCTCTGGTAGGTTAGCACTTATTCTATAAACTAGCTTATGAGTTTTAGAAATGTCACGATTGCTTAAGAATTATATATTAAGCCGAATAAAATATTACATACAACATACAGTTAGCGGCGTTTACTACATTCAAAATTTGCAAAACACACAAAAAATGCCGTTGCTCTATCGTTTATTATAGTGTGTTGCTATACTACTTGCATTTTTAACTTTTCTCGCATAAAAAAACATCTAACTCCTTTCCAATTTTATGCTTCATGAAAACACACAACTAATTGCCTACGAATGGTAGCGCCTTGTTTGTTATTAAATAATATCTGTGTCACTTTATAATTTACCGATTGAGCTACGGAGCGCACACATTTGATCGTTTTAACCGTTCACTGGCTGATATTTTGGGATCTAAATGAGTTGCTTTCATTGGTCATGCTTCAAATTGTCTCTATCGCCTTTTCCCTGCCTCACGTTAAGCACAGCTAGGTGATCGGTGTTGATCGCGTGCGCTGAAGATCGTCAGCTGATGCACGCACGCAACCGTTCACGCGTCTACGAAAGCGAAAGGAATGCACCCGCATCATAACTTCTATACAGTTTGTCTAACACAAAACCAGCAGCAGCAGGTACACACCGATCTAATCGTGTGTCCAACATTACCTTCAGCGCTGTTCCCTTTGTCGCATAATGTGTATCGGTATGGGTGATTTGTAACATCCCACCGGAATTGGAACGGGCCTATGGATATTACGCTGCTCGTCATTTGACCCCTCGGGTGATTAGAGGCTTGAGCAATATGACCGTCAGTTCGGGAGGTTACAAACTAGTCATCAAATTGAGATTAACATTTTCGCTAACATATTGGGCGGGCAGGGTGTCGCTAGGAAACAGTGTGGAAAAGATTTACAAGCAAACGGACCAGAAATTGTATTCCCTAGCGCCTAGAGACAATTTATTTATTTCCCACAACGTTACGGTTCTGTGTCCGGTGTGCTTATTTTGCATTCGCGGAAACAAAATATACCGTCTTCGGGACCAGAGATATCCATTAGAAGCATCAGCTTTATCATTGTATAATTCATGAGGCTATTATGCGCGTAAGCTCGGACAGATAATTTTCGCAAAATACTTTAGAAACTTTTTAGTCCCGGTTAGAGTCCGTTTGATGGCTTTCTGCCAACGTTTGTTTGTTTTATTTATTCCTCCGGAATTTAAATTGATTGTTTACCGGCTACGAAGGCGCAAACTCGGGTTGTCGCTTTTCCTTTTGACGCTTGGTAAGTTTTCTTTTCTAACAATATATTCCGCCTTACTGCAGGTGTAGTTCGGATTATTGGAGCTTGTAATAACGTTTTGACCTTATCACTGAACTGCTCAACCAACTGATTGTGTAGAGTGACTTTCACAAAAAACATGTAAATCCAGTGGAGGATCAATCCCCTCTTCCTCGATGCCGATCGATACGGCATTATCGATGTTAGGGAGGTGTACTTCAAACATGATTTAACAACACCAGCAAAGTCTCGGAATGAAAGCTCCCTTGCGTACATGTCAGAGTTCTGTTGCGTAGCCCTGTAAACCGGCCTAGTAAGCTAGTCTATATATAAACGTTTGAATGCGCTAAGGAGAACCGTAACGCCACTACTTGGATCACATTTTCTACGATTTACGTACATTTACGTTTCCTGATTAGTCGCCTTCTACGATTTCGCCTACGATTAGTCGTTTTCTACAACGCCTTCTACGATTTTTCGCCCAAGGTACAGTTTTCAATCGGTTTACCTCTTCGGTAACAATCAGAGAAATTTCTTAGAAACCTGTTTCGCTCATGCCAGAAAAGCATGTTTTTCAAGAGGTGACACCTGCAGTGTGGAATAAATTTGCCCATCACTATTGCATTGCATACTATCAAACCCGTGAGAGCAGTGGAGTATTAATCCCCTTGGAGGCCCAGGGCGGAATTCTAGTTGGGGTCTCTAATTTTAAAAAACGATGCAGGAGAGAAGGGGGACATTGAGGGGACTTGAAATGAGACAAGGCGAAAAGCGCAGTAAGAAGGGGCCTACTCCGTCTACCGTTTGATCCGCCGCTGGGCCGTTCCTAACCATCTTCTTCAAATCCGCTATATCACCACCAACACCAGTTACCACTGTACATGTACTCTTCTAAATGGAGCTACAATCATACGTGCGCCAACTTCGAGAAGCTGCACGTGCTGGAATTAACAACTACAGCATCCAAGGAGCACTTTGCCATCGAATTGGCTCGGTCGTTGTGCTTCCGGGATATTCGGCATGCAACACTCAGTTATACTTCTTCGATCTAGACTTAACTTAACAAAACACTCAAGCACCAGTAGTTGGTGGTGGACTTAATCGATATTGTCTATCTTGCAGCGAGTATTTATCACACGCAATCTCCTAACTCGGATGTTCAGTCATACGTATGAACGCATGAACTGTTCGCGATGAACTGCGCCTTTGCCTCCTTTCACGTATACCAGGTATTGACCAGTGCCGGAACAACGCACCGACTGCAGGTGAGATGGGTCATGTAACAGGTTGGCTGTTAAGTCCCCGGTTTAACAAAGAAAAACACAACATAGTTCCCTTCAAGAGCGATACAACGATTATAACGACCTTCCAATTTTTTGATACCATTTTGGTAATACTCCTTCGGTTTTGCCTCAAAATAGGCCTCAGTTTCGGCGACCACCTCTTCATTGCAGCCAAATGTTTTCCCTGCGAGCATCCTTTTGAGGTCTGAGAACAAGAAAAAGTCGCTGGGGGCCAGATCTGGAGAATACGGTGGGTGGGGAAGCAATTCGAAGCCCAATTCATGAATTTTTGCCATCGTTCTCAATGACTTGTGGCACGGTGCGTTGTCTTGGTGGAACAACACTTTTTTCTTCTTCATATGGGGCCGTTTTGCCGCGATTTCGACCTTCAAACGCTCCAATAACGCCATATAATAGTCACTGTTGATGGTTTTTCCCTTCTCAAGATAATCGATAAAAATTATTCCATGCGCATCCCAAAAAACAGAGGCCATTACTTTTCCAGCGGACTTTTGAGTCTTTCCACGCTTCGGAGCCGGTTCACCGGTCGCTGTCCACTGAGCCGACTGTCGATTGGACCAGCGGCGGATCAAACGGTAGGCGGAGTAGGCGGTCGCTTAGGGCCTCGCCGTGTTGGGGGCCCCAAACAACTTGTGCCGATTGTGCGATTTTTGGAAATTTAGCAGCAGAGTTAATTTATAGCACAAAATCTAATTAAAAAGGAAACAATTTGATCGAAAATATCCTTAGATTTTATATATCCTTGGTCAGATAATTTTTTTTATTTGATTTGCTATATCGGCCCGGTTACACCGCTACGCAAGTGAAGTATGCAGTGTATTCAAACTCCTTCTTCGTTATCGGCACGACATCTTTAGGATGTTTAAGCCTACCATTTCTATTTTTATTTTTACTTTATTTACCCGTAGGATAGTCAGTGCTGCGTACGGAGGTTTGGTGGTCCAAATGAAATTTTTCCGTGGTCCTATCTTGTACAGACCGACTGCGCTACCAATACATCATCTGGCCGCCCCGTGAACCCTTATATGCCCTTTTACTTCAACCTATTCATGTATTCTATTTCTTGAACGGGATTTTTTCATCTGTTCGTAAATGATCCTACCGTTAGATGCTAGAATAGAAACCATGCTTGTTTTCACTTCCGCAATATTCGCCAGCTATTGCCATTGCGACACTCGTGGTGTGGTATTGTTTTCTCTCACCGATTGAACCGTGAAAATGTCCTGCCTGCGTGTTTCGGAACAGTATTGTGGTGGAGTATTGTGTTTAGTATTTTGATCGTCACAATTTTTGCAAGTTTGCAAGCCGGTAATGATGTTATAACCGACACAATCTGTCAGTGTACTACGAAATAGCTAGCATTGTCATAGAATATGAATAATATCATATTGCAATCATTAGAACTCTCTTTTCCGTTTGATATTTCATACCTCATGGTTCTTGGAATACCATTTTTGTCTTTCTTGATTATTACTTAATCGAAGCTGGACTGTAGGTCCTGAGGCTATCAAATTGTGCCTGAGGAGCACATAGTGTGTTTCATACTGATGTAAATGTGCAAGTGTAAATGTGACGAAATGATTGCAAGTGTCTTCACAATGAGCGAAGAGATCGGCCCAGAAATTCTTGGATTTCTTGACGCACGGACAACCGACCTAAAATTGGAGCATCAAATTTAATACGCGAAATTTAATCGAACGATCGAAATTCACATTAATATGTGCAGGGCCACGAGAGTTGACAAATTTGTCCAATGACCAAATAAACTGGGCAACTGTGAAAACCACTATGCCGTAGCCGCGCACACAATTGTTTTCAGATTTCCGATACCAGGAGAGCATGTTTTTCCAGTGATGACATCTGCAGCTTGGGACAAATTTGCCCATCACAATTGCCTTTGCATACTATCAAACACGTGAGAACGATCGCTAATAAGTAATATCAATAAAACGGAAAGCATCCTTCATCTCGCTGAAATTTTCCGTCGGTTGGTACGAAATTCCATACAAAACCAGCTGTTTTCCGATTTCCGATACCAGGAAAGCATCCACGGAAGAGCACACAGCAATTTGTACAGCAATTTTGGTCGAAAACCGCCGAAAGGTATGCAATATTTAAACACTAACTTTCCCGTTGGTCGAGTAAAATTTTGCAGCAAATTTGCTCAAAAACCGCCGAAAGTTATGCAATGTTTAAACACTAACTTCCCCGTTTTTCGTGAAAAATTTCTTCGAAAACTACCAGTTTTCGAATTCATAGTACCAGGAGAGCATCCACGGAAGAGGTAGCTCCTGGTACTGCGCCGTAAGGTATGCAATGTTTATACACTAACTTTGCAACCAATTTTCCGCCGTAAGGTATGCAATGTTTATACACTAACTTTGCAACCAATTTTCCGCCGTAAGGTATGCAATGTTTATACACTAACTTTTCATACAAACCAGCTGTTTTCAGATTTCCGATACCAGGAGAGCATGTACTTCAGGAGGTAACATCTTCCATCCCCCTCCCCCCTTCCCCTCAAGATGACGACCAAGATGGCGGCCAAGATGGCGACCAAGATGGCGGCCAAGATGGCGGCCAAGATGGCGGCCAAGATGGCGGACAAAAGATGGCGGACAAGATGGCGGACAAGATGGCGGACAAGATGGCGGCCAAGATGGCGGACAAGATGGCGGACACAAGATGGCGGACAAGATGGCGGATAAGATGGCGGACAAAATGGCGGCCAAGATGGCGGCCAAGATGGCGGACACAAGATGGCGGACAAGATGGCGGACAAGATGGCGGACACAAAATGGCGGACAAGATGGCGGCCAAGATGGCGGCCAAGATGGCGGACAAGATGGCGGACAAGATGGCGGCCAAGATGGCGGCCAAGATGGCGGACACAAGATGGCGGACAAGATGGCGGACAAGATGGCGACCAAGATGGCGGACAAGATGGCGGCTAGGATGGCGGACAAGATGGCGGCCAAGATGGCGGACAAGATGGCGGACACAAGATGGCGGCCAAGATGGCGGACAAGATGGCGACCAAGATGGCGGCCAAGATGGCGGACAAGATGGCGGACAAGATGGCGGCCAAGATGGCGGACACAAGATGGCGGCCAAGATGGCGGACAAGATGGCGGACAAGATGGCGGCCAAGATGGCGGACAAGATGGCGGACAAGATGGCGGACAAGATGGCGGCCAAGATGGCGGACACAAGATGGCGGACAAGATGGCGGACAAGATGGCGGACAAGATGGCGGACAAAATGGCGGACAAGATGGCGGACAAGATGGCGGACAAGATGGCGGAAAAGATGGCGGCCAAGATGGCGGACACGATGGCGGACACAAGATGGTGGCCAAGATGGCGAACAACATGGCGGAAAAGATGGCGGACAAGATGGCGGACAAGATGGTGGACAAGATGGCGGACAAGATGGCGGCCAAGATGGCGGGCAAGATGGCGGACACAAGATGGCGGACAAGATGGCAGCCATAATGGCGGACAAGATGGCGACCAAGATGGCGGACAAGATGGCGGACAAGATGGCGGACAAGATGGCGGACACAAGATGGCGGACAAGATGGCGGCCAAGATTGCGGACAAGATGGCGGACAAGATGGCGGACAAGATGGCGACCAAGATGGCGGCCAAGATGGCGGCCAAGATGGCGGACAAGATGGCGGACAAGATGGCGGACAAGATGGTGGACACAAGATGGCGGACAAGATGGCGGACAAGATGGCGGACAAGATGGCGGTCAAGATGGCGGACAAGATGGCGGACAAGATGGCGGACACAAGATGACGGCCAAGATGGCGGCCAAGATGGCGGACAAGATGGCGGACAAGATGGCGGCCAAGATGGCGGACAAGATGGCGGACACAAGATGGCGGCCAAGATGGTGGACAAGATGACGTACACAAGATGGCCTACAAGATGGCGGACAAGATGGCGGCCAAGATGGCGGACAAGATGGCGGACAAGATGGCAGTTACAAGATGGCGGCCACGACAGCGGCCAAGATGGCGGACAAGATGGCGGACAAGATGGCGGACACAAGATGGCGGACAAAAGATGGCGGACAAAAGATGGCGGACAAAATGGCGGCCAAGATGGCGGACAAGATGGCGGACACAAGATGGCGGACAAGATGGTGGCCAAGATGGCGGACAAGATGCCGGATACAAGATGGCGGCCAAAAAGGCGGAAAAGATGGCGGCCAAGATGGCGGACAAGATGGCAGACAAAAGATGGCGGACAAGATGGCGGTCAAGATGGCGGACAAGATGGCGGACACAAGATGGCGGACAAGATGGCGGCCAAGATGGCGGACAAAAGATGGCGGCCAAGATGGCGAACAACATGGCGGAAAAGATGGCGGACAAGATGGCGGACAAGATGGTGGACAAGATGGCGGACAAGATGGCGGACAAGATGGCGGCCAAGATGGCGGGCAAGATGGCGGACACAAGATGGCGGACACAAGATGGCGGACACAAGATGGCGAACAACATGGCGGAAAAGATGGCGAACAACATGGCGGAAAAGATGGCGGACAAGATGGCGGACAAGATGGCGGACAAGATGGCGGACACAAGATGGCGGACAAGATGGCGGACAAGATGGCGGACAAGATTGCGGACAAGATGGCGGCCAAGATGGCGGCCAAGATGGCGGCCAAGATGGCGGACAAGATGGCGGCCAAGATGGCGGACAAGATGGCGGACACAAGATGGCGGACAAGATGGCGACCAAGATGGCGGCCAAGATGGCGGCCAAGATGGCGGCCAAGATGGCGGACAAGATGGCGGACACAAGATGGCGGACAAGATGGCGGACAAAATGGCGGACAACATGGCGGACAACATGGCGGCCAAGATGGCGGACAAGATGGCGGACAAGATGGCGGACACAAGATGGCGGACAAGATGGCGGACAAGATGGCGGACAAGATGGCGGACAAGATGGCGGCCAAGATGGCGGCCAAGATGGCGGACAAGATGACGTACACAAGATGGCGGACAAGATGGCGGACAAGATGGTGGACACAAGATGGCGGCCAAGATGGCGGCCAAGATGGCGGCCAAGATGGCGGACAAGATGGCGGACACAAGATGGCGGACAAGATGGCGGACACAAGATGGCGGACAAGATGGCGACCAAGATGGCGACCAAGATGGCGGCCAAGATGGCGGCCAAGATGGCGGCCAAGATGGCGGCCAAGATGGCGGACAAGATGGCGGACACAAGATGGCGGACAAGATGGCGGACAAGATGGCGGACACAAGATGGCGGACAAGATGGCGGACAAAAGATGGCGGCCAAGATGGCGACCAAGATGGCGGCCAAGATGGCGGACGAGATGGCAACCAAGATGGCGGACAACATGGCGGACAAGATGGCGGACACAAGATGGCGGACACAAGATGGCGGACAAGACGGCGGACAAGATGGCGGACAAGATGGCGGACAAGATGGCGGACAAGATGGCGGACAAGATGGCGGACAAGATGGCGGACACAAGATGGCGGCCAAGATGGCGGACACAAGATGGGGCTAAGACAGCGGCCAAGATGGCGGACAAGATGGCGGACACAAGATGGGGGCCAAGTTGGCGGCTAAGATGGCGGACAAGATGGCGGACGAGATGGCGGCCAAGACAGCGGCCAAGATGGCGGACAAGATGGCGGCCAAGATGGCGGACAAAATGGCGGACACAAGATGGCGGACAAGATGGCGGACAAGATGGCGGACACAAGATGGCGGACAAGATGGCGGACAACATGGCGGACAACATGGCGGCCAAGATGGCGGACACAAGATGGCGGACAAGATGGAGGACACAAGATGGTGGACAAGATGGCGGCCAAGATGGCGGACAAGATGGCGACCAAGATGGCGGCCAAGATGGCGGACAAGATGGCGGCCAAGATGGCGGACAAAAGATGGCGGACAAGATGGCGGCCAAGAAGGCGGACAAGATGGCGGCCAAGATGGCGGATACAAGATGACGGCCAAGATGACGGCCAAGATGGCGGCCAAGATGGCGGACACAAGATGGCGGCCAAGATGGCGGACAAGATGGCGGACAAGATGGCGGACAAGATGGCGGACAAGATGGCGGACAAGATGGCGGACAAGATGGCGGCCAAGATGGCGGACAAGATGGCGGACAAAAGATGGCGGCCAAGATGGCGACCAAGATGGCGGCCAAGATGGCGGCCAAGATGGCGGCCAAGATGGCGGCCAAGATGGCGGACAAGATGGCAGTTACAAGATGGCGGCCACGACAGCGGCCAAGATGGCGGACAAGATGGCGGACAAGATGGCGGACAAAAGATGGCGGACAAAAGATGGCGGACAAAAGATGGCGGACAAAATGGCGGCCAAGATGGCGGACAAGATGGCGGACACAAGATGGCGGACAAGATGGTGGCCAAGATGGCGGACAAGATGCCGGATACAAGATGGCGGCCAAAAAGGCGGAAAAGATGGCGGCCAAGATGGCGGACAAGATGGCAGACAAAAGATGGCGGACAAGATGGCGGTCAAGATGGCGGACAAGATGGCGGACACAAGATGGCGGACAAGATGGCGGCCAAGATGGCGGACAAAAGATGGCGGCCAAGATGGCGAACAACATGGCGGAAAAGATGGCGGACAAGATGGCGGACAAGATGGTGGACAAGATGGCGGACAAGATGGCGGACAAGATGGCGGCCAAGATGGCGGGCAAGATGGCGGACACAAGATGGCGGACAAGATGGCAGCCATAACGGCGGACAAGATGGCAGCCAAGATGGCAGACAAGATGGCGGACAAGATGGCGGACAAGATGGCGGACAAGATGGCGGACACAGGATGGCGGACAAGATGGCGGACAAGATTGCGGACAAGATGGCTGCCAAGATGGCGGCCAAGATGGCGGCCAAGATGGCGGACAAGATGGCGGCCAAGATGGCGGACAAGATGGCGGACACAAGATGGCGGACAAGATGGCGACCAAGATGGCGGCCAAGATGGCGGCCAAGATGGCGGACAAGATGGCGGACACAAGATGGCGGACAAGATGGCGGACAAAATGGCGGACAACATGGCGGACAACATGGCGGCCAAGATGGCGGACAAGATGGCGGACACAAGATGGCGGACAAGATGGCGGACAAGATGGCGGACAAGATGGCGGACAAGATGGCGGCCAAGATGGCGGCCAAGATGGCGGACAAGATGACGTACACAAGATGGCGGACAAGATGGCGGACAAGATGGTGGACACAAGATGGCGGCCAAGATGGCGGCCAAGATGGCGGCCAAGATGGCGGACAAGATGGCGGACACAAGATGGCGGACAAGATGGCGGACACAAGATGGCGGACAAGATGGCGACCAAGATGGCGACCAAGATGGCGGCCAAGATGGCGGCCAAGATGGCGGCCAAGATGGCGGCCAAGATGGCGGACAAGATGGCGGACACAAGATGGCGGACAAGATGGCGGACAAGATGGCGGACACAAGATGGCGGACAAGATGGCGGACAAAAGATGGCGGCCAAGATGGCGACCAAGATGGCGGCCAAGATGGCGGACGAGATGGCAACCAAGATGGCGGACAACATGGCGGACAAGATGGCGGACACAAGATGGCGGACACAAGATGGCGGACAAGACGGCGGACAAGATGGCGGACAAGATGGCGGACAAGATGGCGGACAAGATGGCGGACAAGATGGCGGACACAAGATGGCGGCCAAGATGGCGGACACAAGATGGGGCTAAGACAGCGGCCAAGATGGCGGACAAGATGGCGGACACAAGATGGGGGCCAAGTTGGCGGCTAAGATGGCGGACAAGATGGCGGACGAGATGGCGGCCAAGACAGCGGCCAAGATGGCGGACAAGATGGCGGCCAAGATGGCGGACAAAATGGCGGACACAAGATGGCGGACAAGATGGCGGACAAGATGGCGGACACAAGATGGCGGACAAGATGGCGGACAACATGGCGGCCAAGATGGCGGACACAAGATGGCGGACAAGATGGAGGACAAGATGGTGGACAAGATGGCGGCCAAGATGGCGGACAAGATGGCGACCAAGATGGCGGACACAAGATGGCGGACAAGATGGCGGACAAGATGGCGGACAAGATGGCGGACAAAATGGCGGACAAGATGGCGGACAAGATGGCGGCCAAGATGGCGGATACAAGATGACGGCCAAGATGGCGGCCAAGATGGCGGCCAAGATGGCGGACACAAGATGGCGGCCAAGATGGCGGACAAGATGGCGGACAAGATGGCGGACAAGATGGCGGACAAGATGGCGGACAAGATGGCGGCCAAGATGGCGGACAAGATGGCGGACAAAAGATGGCGGCCAAGTTGGCGACCAAGATGGCGGCCAAGATGGCGGCCAAGATGGCGGCCAAGATGGCGGACAAGATGGCGGACACAAGATGGGGGCCAAGATGGCGGACAAGATGGCGGAAAAGATGGCGGACGAGATGGCAGCCACGACAGCGGCCAAGATGACGGGCAAGATGGCGGACAAGATGGCGGACACAAGATGGCAGCCAAGATGGCGGCCAAGATGGCGGACAAGATGGCGGACACAAGATGGCGGACAAGATGGCGACCAAGATGGCGGCCAAGATGGCGGACAAGATGGCGACCAAGATGGCGGACAAGATGGCGGACACAAGATGGCGGACAAGATGGCGGACAAGATGGCGGACAAGATGGCGGACACAAGATGGCGGCCAAGATGGCGGACAATATGGCGGACAAGATGGCGGCCAAGATGGCGGACAAGATGGCGGACAAGATGGCGGCCAAGATGGCGGACAAGATGGCGGACAAGATGGCGACCAAGATGGCGGCCAAGATGGCGGACAAGATGATGTACACAAGATGGCGGACAAGATGGCGGCCAAGATGGCGGACAAGATGGCGACCAAGATGGCGGCCAAGATGGCGGACAAGATGGCGGACAAGATGGCGGCCAAGATGGCGGACAAGATGGTGGACAAGATGGCGGACAAGATGGCGGACACAAGATGGCGGACAAGATGGCGGTCAAGATGGCGGACAAGATGGCGGACAAGATGGCGGACAAGATGGCGGACACAAGATGGCGGCCAAGATGGCGGACAAGATGGCGGACAAGATGGCGGACACAAGATGGCGGACAAGATGGCGGCCAAGATGGCGGACACAAGATGGCGGCCAAGATGGCGGAAAAGATGGCGGACAAGATGGAGGACACAAGATGGCGGCCAAGATGGCGGACAAGATGGCGGACACAAGATGGCGGACACAAGATGGCGGACAAGATGGCGGACAAGATGGCGGACAAGATGGCGGACAAGATGGTGGACAAGATGGCGGACACAAGATAGCGGCCAAGATAGCGGACACAAGATGGGGCCAAGACAGCGGCCAAGATGGCGGACAAGATGGCGGACACAAGATGGGGGCCAAGTTGGCGGCTAAGATGGCGGACAAGATGGCGGACGAGATGGCGGCCAAGACAGCGGCCAAGATGGCGGACAAGATGGCGGCCAAGATGGCGGACAAGATGGCGGACACAAGATGGCGGACAAGATGGCGGCCAAGATGGCGGACAAGATGGCGGACAAGATGGCGGACACAAGATGGCGGACAAGATGGCGGCCAAGATGGCGGACAAGATAGCGGACAAGATGGCGGACAAGATGGCGGACACAAGATGGCGGACAAGATGGAGGACAAGATGGTGGACAAGATGGCGGACAAGATGGCGACCAAGATGGCGGCCAAGATGGAGGACAAGATGGCGGCCAAGAATGCGGACACAAGATGGCGGCCACGATGGCGGACAAGATGGCGGACAAGATGGCGGACAAGATGGCGGACACAAGATGGCGGACAAGATGGCGGCCAAGATGGCGACCAAGATGGCGGCCAAGATGGCGGACAAGATGGCGGCCAAGATGGCGGCCAAGATGGCGACCAAGATGGCGGCCAATATGGCGGACACAAGATGGCGGCCAAGATGGCGGCCAAGATGGCGGACACAAGATGGCGGCCAAGATGGCGGACAAGATGGCGGACAAGATGGCGGACAAGATGGCGGACACAAGATGGCGGACAAGATGGCGGGCAAGATGGTGGCCAAGATGGCGGACACAAGATGGCGGACAAGATGGCGGACAAGATGGCGGACAAGATGGCGGACAAGATGGCGGCCAAGATGGCGGCCAAGATGGCGGACAAGATGGCGGACACAAGATGGCGGCCAAGATGGCGGACAAGATGGCGGACAAGATGGCGGCCAAGATGGCGGACAAGATGGCGGCCAAGATGGCGGACAAGATGGCGACCAAGATGGCGGACAAGATGGCGGACAAGATGGCGGCCAAGATGGCGGCCAAGATGGCGGCCAAGATGGCGGCCAAGATGGCGGACACAAGATGGCGGCCAAGATGGCGGTCAAGATGGCGGCCAAGATGGCGGACAAGATGGCGGCCAAGATGGCGGACAAGATGGCGACCAAGATGGCGGCCAAGATGGCGGACAAGATGGCGACCAAGATGGCGGACAAGATGGCGGACAAGATGGCGGACACAAGATGGCGGACAAGATGGCGGCCAAGATGGCGACCAAGATGGCGGCCAAGATGGCGGACAAGATGGCGGCCAAGATGGCGGCCAAGATGGCGACCAAGATGGTGGACAAGATGGCGGACACAAGATGGCGGCCAAGATGGCGGACACAAGATGGCGGCCAAGATGGCGGACAAGATGGCGGACACAAGATGGCGGCCAAGATGGCGGACACAAGATGGCGGACAAGATGGCGGACAAGATGGCGGACAAGATGGCGACCAAGATGGTGGCCAAGATGGCGGTCAAGATGGCGGCCAAGATGGCGGACACAATATGGCGGACAAGATGGCGGCCAAGATGGCGGACACAAGATGGCGGACAAGATGGCGGACAAGATGGCGGACAAGATGGCGGCAAAGACGGCGGACAAGATGGCGGACAAGATGGCGGACAAGATGGCGGCCAAGATGGCGGACAAGATGGCGGTCAAGATGGCGGCCAAGATGGCGGACACAATATGGCGGACAAGATGGCGGCCAAGATGGCGGACACAAGATGGCGGCCAAGATGGCGGACAAGATGGCGGACACAAGATGGCGGCCAAGATGGCGGACACAAGATGGCGGACAAGATGGCGGACAAGATGGCGGACAAGATGGCGGCCAAGATGGCGGACACAAGATGGCGGCCAAGATGGCGGTCAAGATGGCGGCCAAGATGGCGGACAAGATGGCGGCCAAGATGGCGGACAAGATGGCGACCAAGATGGCGGCCAAGATGGCGGACAAGATGGCGACCAAGATGGCGGCCAAGATGGCGGACAAGATGGCGGACAAGATGGCGGCCAAGATGGCGGACAAGATGGTGGACAAGATGGCGGACAAGATGGCGGACACAAGATGGCGGACAAGATGGCGGTCAAGATGGCGGACAAGATGGCGGACAAGATGGCGGACAAGATGGCGGACACAAGATGGCGGCCAAGATGGCGGACAAGATGGCGGACAAGATGGCGGACACAAGATGGCGGACAAGATGGCGGCCAAGATGGCGGACACAAGATGGCGGCCAAGATGGCGGAAAAGATGGCGGACAAGATGGAGGACACAAGATGGCGGCCAAGATGGCGGACAAGATGGCGGACACAAGATGGCGGACACAAGATGGCGGACAAGATGGCGGACAAGATGGCGGACAAGATGGCGGACAAGATGGTGGACAAGATGGCGGACACAAGATAGCGGCCAAGATAGCGGACACAAGATGGGGCCAAGACAGCGGCCAAGATGGCGGACAAGATGGCGGACACAAGATGGGGGCCAAGTTGGCGGCTAAGATGGCGGACAAGATGGCGGACGAGATGGCGGCCAAGACAGCGGCCAAGATGGCGGACAAGATGGCGGCCAAGATGGCGGACAAGATGGCGGACACAAGATGGCGGACAAGATGGCGGCCAAGATGGCGGACAAGATGGCGGACAAGATGGCGGACACAAGATGGCGGACAAGATGGCGGACAAGATGGCGGCCAAGATAGCGGACAAGATGGCGGACAAGATGGCGGACACAAGATGGCGGACAAGATGGAGGACAAGATGGTGGACAAGATGGCGGACAAGATGGCGACCAAGATGGCGGCCAAGATGGAGGACAAGATGGCGGCCAAGAATGCGGACACAAGATGGCGGCCACGATGGCGGACAAGATGGCGGACAAGATGGCGGACAAGATGGCGGACACAAGATGGCGGACAAGATGGCGGCCAAGATGGCGACCAAGATGGCGGCCAAGATGGCGGACAAGATGGCGGCCAAGATGGCGACCAAGATGGCGGCCAATATGGCGGACACAAGATGGCGGCCAAGATGGCGGCCAAGATGGCGGACACAAGATGGCGGCCAAGATGGCGGACAAGATGGCGGACAAGATGGCGGACAAGATGGCGGACACAAGATGGCGGACAAGATGGCGGGCAAGATGGTGGCCAAGATGGCGGACACAAGATGGCGGACAAGATGGCGGACAAGATGGCGGACAAGATGGCGGACAAGATGGCGGCCAAGATGGCGGCCAAGATGGCGGACAAGATGGCGGACACAAGATGGCGGCCAAGATGGCGGACAAGATGGCGGACAAGATGGCGGCCAAGATGGCGGACAAGATGGCGGCCAAGATGGCGGACAAGATGGCGACCAAGATGGCGGACAAGATGGCGGACAAGATGGCGGCCAAGATGGCGGCCAAGATGGCGGCCAAGATGGCGGACACAAGATGGCGGCCAAGATGGCGGTCAAGATGGCGGCCAAGATGGCGGACAAGATGGCGGCCAAGATGGCGGACAAGATGGCGACCAAGATGGCGGCCAAGATGGCGGACAAGATGGCGACCAAGATGGCGGACAAGATGGCGGACAAGATGGCGGACACAAGATGGCGGACAAGATGGCGGCCAAGATGGCGACCAAGATGGCGGCCAAGATGGCGGACAAGATGGCGGCCAAGATGGCGGCCAAGATGGCGACCAAGATGGCGGCCAATATGGCGGACACAAGATGGCGGCCAAGATGGCGGCCAAGATGGCGGACACAAGATGGCGGCCAAGATGGCGGACAAGATGGCGGACACAAGATGGCGGCCAAGATGGCGGACACAAGATGGCGGACAAGATGGCGGACAAGATGGCGGACAAGATGGCGACCAAGATGGTGGCCAAGATGGCGGTCAAGATGGCGGCCAAGATGGCGGACACAATATGGCGGACAAGATGGCGGCCAAGATGGCGGACACAAGATGGCGGACAAGATGGCGGACAAGATGGCGGACAAGATGGCGGCAAAGACGGCGGACAAGATGGCGGACAACATGGCGGCCAAGATGGCGGCCAAGATGGCGGACACAAGATGGCGGCCAAGATGGCGGACAAGATGGCGGACACAAGATGGCGGACAAGATGGCGGACAAGATGGCGGCCAAGATGGCGGCCAAGATGACGGCCAAGATGGCGGCCAAGATGGCGGACACAAGATGGCGGACAAGATGGCGGACAAGATGGCGGCCAAGATGGCGGACAAGATGGCGGACACAAGATGGCGGACAAGATGGCGGACAAGATGGCGGAAAAGACGGCGGACAAGATGGCGGAAGAGATGGTGGACACAAGATGGTGGACACAAGATGGCGGACAAGATGGCGGCCAAGATGGCGGACAAGATGGCGGACACAAGATGGCGGACAAGATGGCGGCCAAGATGGCGGACAAGATGGCGGACACAAGATAGCGGCCAAGATGGTGGACAAGATGGCGGCCAAGATGGCGGACAAGATGGCGGCCAACATGGCGGACACAAGATGGCGGACAAGATGGCGGACACAAGATGGCGGACAACATGGCGGCCAAGATGGCGGACACAAGATGGCGGACAAGATGGCGGACAAGATGGCGGACAAGATGGCGGACACAAGATGGCGGACAAGATGGCGGACAAGATGGCGGCCAAGATGGCGGACAAGATGGCGGACACAAGATGGCGGCCAAGATGGCGGACAAGATGGCGGACAAGATGGCGGACACAAGATGGCGGACAAGATGGCGGACAAGATGGCGGCCAAGATGGCAGACAAGATGGCGGCCAAGATGGTGGACAAGATGGCGGACACAAGATGGCGGACAAGATGGCGGACAAGATGGCGGACAAGATGGCGGACAAGATGGCGGACAAGATGGCGGACAAAAGATGGCGGCCAAGATGGCGATTAAGATGGCGGACAAGATGGCGGACAAGATGGCGGCCAAGATGGTGGACAAGATGGCGGACACAAGATGGCGGACAAGATGGCGGACAAGATGGCGGCCAAGATGGCGGACAAGATGGCGGACACAATATGGCGGCCAAGATGGCGGACAAGATGGCGGACACAAGATGGCGGACAAGATGGCGGACAAGATGGCGGACAAGATGGCGGACAAGATGGCGGACAAGATGGCGGCCAAGATGGCGGACAAGATGGCGGACACAAGATGGCGGACAAGATGGCGGACAAGATGGCGGACAAGATGGCGGACAAGATGGCGGCCAAGATGGCGATTAAGATGGCGGACAAGATGGCGGACAAGATGGCGGACAAGATGGCGGCCAAAATGGCGGACAAGATGGCGGACAAGATGGCGGACACAAGATGGCGGCCAAGATGGCGGACACAAGATGGCGGCCAAGATGGCGGACAAGATGGCGGCCAAGATGGCGGACAAGATGGCGGCCAAGATGGCGGACAAGATGGCGGACACAAGATGGCGGCCAAGATGGCGGACAAGATGGCGGACAAGATGGCGGACAGGATGGCGGACAAGATGGCGGACAAGATGGCGGCCAAGATGGCGGACACAAGATGGCGGACAAGATGGCGGACAAGATGGCAGCCATGATGGCGGACAAGATGGTGGACAAGATGGCGGACAAGATGGCGGAAAAGATGGCGGACAAGATGGCGGACAAGATGGCGGACAAGATGGCGGACAAGATGGCGGACAAGATGGCGGCCAAGATGGCGGACAAGATGGCGGACAAAAGATGGCGGCCAAGATGGCGACCAAGATGGCGGCCAAGATGGCGGCCAAGATGGCGGACAAGATGGCGGACACAAGATGGGGGCCAAGATGGCGGACAAGATGGCGGAAAAGATGGCGGACGAGATGGCAGCCACGACAGCGGCCAAGATGACGGCCAAGATGGCGGACAAGATGGCGGACACAAGATGGCAGCCAAGATGGCGGCCAAGATGGCGGACAAGATGGCGGACACAAGATGGCGGACAAGATGGCGACCAAGATGGCGGCCAAGATGGCGGACAAGATGGCGACCAAGATGGCGGACAAGATGGCGGACACAAGATGGCGGACAAGATGGCGGACAAGATGGCGGACAAGATGGCGGACACAAGATGGCGGCCAAGATGGCGGACAAGATGGCGGACAAGATGGCGGCCAAGATGGCGGACAAGATGGCGGACAAGATGGCGGCCAAGATGGCGGACAAGATGGCGGACAAGATGGCGACCAAGATGGCGGCCAAGATGGCGGACAAGATGACGTACACAAGATGGCGGACAAGATGGCGGCCAAGATGGCGGACAAGATGGCGGACAAGATGGCGGCCAAGATGGCGGACAAGATGGTGGACAAGATGGCGGACAAGATGGCGGACACAAGATGGCGGCCAAGATGGCGGACAAGATGGCGGACACAAGATGGCGGACAAGATGGCGGCCAAGATGGCGGACAAGATGGCGGACACAAGATGGCGGACAAGATGGCGGACAAGATGGCGGAAAAGACGGCGGACAAGATGGCGGAAGAGATGGTGGACACAAGATGGTGGACACAAGATGGCGGACAAGATGGCGGCCAAGATGGCGGACAAGATGGCGGACACAAGATGGCGGACAAGATGGCGGCCAAGATGGCGGACAAGATGGCGGACACAAGATAGCGGCCAAGATGGTGGACAAGATGGCGGCCAAGATGGCGGACAAGATGGCGGCCAACATGGCGGACACAAGATGGCGGACAAGATGGCGGACACAAGATGGCGGACAACATGGCGGCCAAGATGGCGGACACAAGATGGCGGACAAGATGGCGGACAAGATGGCGGACAAGATGGCGGACAAGATGGCGGACACAAGATGGCGGACAAGATGGCGGACAAGATGGCGGCCAAGATGGCGGACAAGATGGCGGACACAAGATGGCGGCCAAGATGGCGGACAAGATGGCGGACAAGATGGCGGACACAAGATGGCGGACAAGATGGCGGACAAGATGGCGGCCAAGATGGCAGACAAGATGGCGGCCAAGATGGTGGACAAGATGGCGGACACAAGATGGCGGACAAGATGGCGGACAAGATGGCGGACAAGATGGCGGACAAGATGGCGGACAAAAGATGGCGGCCAAGATGGCGATTAAGATGGCGGACAAGATGGCGGACAAGATGGCGGCCAAGATGGTGGACAAGATGGCGGACACAAGATGGCGGACAAGATGGCGGACAAGATGGCGGCCAAGATGGCGGACAAGATGGCGGAAACAATATGGCGGCCAAGATGGCGGACAAGATGGCGGACACAAGATGGCGGACAAGATGGCGGACAAGATGGCGGCCAAGATGGCGGACAAGATGGCGGCCAAGATGGCGGACAAGATGGCGGACACAAGATGGCGGACAAGATGGCGGACAAGATGGCGGACAAGATGGCGGACAAGATGGCGGCCAAGATGCCGATTAAGATGGCGGACAAGATGGCGGACAAGATGGCGGACAAGATGGCGGCCAAAATGGCGGACAAGATGGCGGACAAGATGGCGGACACAAGATGGCGGCCAAGATGGCGGACACAAGATGGCGGCCAAGATGGCGGACAAGATGGCGGACAAGATGGCGGACAAGATGGCGGCCAAGATGGCGGACAAGATGGCGGACACAAGATGGCGGCCAAGATGGCGGACAAGATGGCGGACAAGATGGCGGACAGGATGGCGGACAAGATGGCGGACAAGATGGCGGCCAAGATGGCGGACACAAGATGGCGGCCAAGATGGCGGACAAGATGGCAGCCATGATGGCGGACAAGATGGTGGACAAGATGGCGGACAAGATGGCGGAAAAGATGGCGGACAAGATGGCGGACAAGATGGCGGACAAGATGGCG